>NC_090646.1:75276150-75628895 GCF_040937935.1 Hyperolius riggenbachi | reverse complement strand
GAGGGAGGAGGGAGGAGGGAGGTGGGAGGAGGGAGGAGGGAGGTGGGAGGAGGGAGGAGGGAGGAGGGAGGTGGGAGGAGGGAGGAGGGAGGGGTGGGAGGAGGGAGGAGGGAGGAGGGAGGTGGGAGGAGGGAGGAGGGAGGTGGGAGGAGGGAGGAGGGAGGTGGGAGGAGGGAGGAGGGAGGAGGGAGGAGGGAGGAGGGAGGAGGGAGGAGGGAGGAGGGAGGAGGGAGGAGGGAGGAGGGAGGAGGGAGGTGGGAGGAGGGAGGAGGGAGGAGGGAGGCCAATTAAAATCTCACTAGCAGAGAGTGTAGCAGCTGTCCCATAACTAATTAGTGTAGGCAGACAACTGAGTCAAATGGTATAAAAGACCTAGCTTGAAGGGAGGGTGGGTCCTCAAGCAGTGTGTTTGACCATAACATGTCTGCTGACAGTGAAATGGAGGGTAAAAATTTTGTTTTTTGATGCGAACTGGGCGAAGCGAACTTCCGCAAACGTTCGCCTGCGGGAGGCGAACGCGAACCACCGAAGTTCGCCAGGAACCGTTCGCCGGCGAACCGTTCGGCCCAACTCTAGTCACCAGGAGTGTATAGCACAAGCCCAGTATGGTCTGTGCCTGTGCAGTACGCTCCTGGTGACATCAGGGGAAGCGAGGACACGGCAACGCAGGCGCAGGGGTTTTCTGACTTTAAAGTCAGAAATTACAGAAGTGAACCGGAGGCGGGGCCGGAGCATCGGTGAGCACAGGATGTCTGCGGGGGACCATTAGAAGCCCCGGGTAAGTTCAACTCATTTTCCCCCGACCCCCCTACAGTATTCCTTTAAAGAGGAACTTTAACCCGGGATTGAACTTTATCTCAGTCAGTAGCCGATACCCCCTTTCCAAAGAGAAATCTTGACCTTTTCTCGAATAGATCATAACAGGGGGTCTGTATGGCTGTTATTGGGAAGAAACCGCTCCCACAGAGTGATGCCATGACCATGGTTCTGACAGTTTCCTGTCTGTGAACCTCATTGCATTGTGGGAAATAACAGCTTTTCCCAACTGCCAAGCAAGCATAATCTCCCTCTGTGCATAGAATTCTCAGTAACGAACATGATTCCACACAGATCACCTGTCAAAACTAAATACTGTATGTCGCCATTAGTGATACATTTCAGAATTTAAATCAGGAAAGAGGAAAGATTTTAAAATGGGCAAACACTGACTACATAATCTACAGTATAAATGAATATAAAAAAAATAATGGATTTTATTCATTATGTCATTTTCACTACAGTTACTCATGTCTTGTCCTCCATACTAAGGTCATTTGCCATTTAGTACGTGCGTAGAATAAATGATTATTATTGATTTATAAAGCACCAACATATTCCGTGGCACTGTACAAAGTAAGAAACAAACATGGGGTACATAATAATACAGACAATGGTAGATACAATATACAAAATCCAGAATTAGTAATTACAGTGACATGATGATGAAGTAACATGATGAATAAAATGAATTCCAAGACAGGGATGAGCAGAAACTACGCCAGTGCGAATTTACGCATCGTAGTTCGCATCTACGCATTGTAGTTTGTAGGTGGAGTTTCAAAACTACGCTTACGAATTTACGCGTAGCGGAGTACCCCTATGTGTAGCTTACGCCCACTATGTGTAGTTAACAAGTGTATTCCGTAGTGAACTACGAATGTGTTATTCGCGTTTATTTTTCCGCGTGCGATTGTATGCTTACAAATGTACGCATTGGAAAGGGGAATGTACGCATAGAAGAGTTCTCGGTATAAGCATTTACAGAAGAATTAATGCGTAAAATGTTCTGCATACGTGCATAAGCATCCGCATACACTACGCTTCGCACTACGCGTAATTGCGTACTTTAATGCGTGGTCTACAAAATGCATATGAAGCGAACATTTGATTTCGAAGCCGTAGTTTGGCGAAGCATAATTGCGTAAAACTACGCGTAGTACCAGCGTAGCGAAGTTGGCTTACTACGACCATCCCTGTTCCAAGAAACATAAGTGTGAGAGAGCCCTGCCCTTGCGAGCTTAAAATCTAAAGGATGGTGATATATGCGCTGTGTAAGGGCTGGTTCACACTTGAGCGGTTTTCAGCACTTCGCTGATCGCCAGCAGTCAGCAAAGAGCTGCTGATCCCTATGGGATAATTCTCAATGCAGCATTTGCAATTTGTATAAATAGCAAACGCGCTGCATGTGTTGCTTTGGGGGCAATTGTGTTGTGATTCTCATTCTGTTGAATGGGAATCAAAGCGCAAAGTGCGGCAAAATCGCACTGCAAAATTGTAATCGCCATCTGCATTCCAAGTGTGAACCGGCCCTAAGGAGAAAATTTGGCTTTGTAAAAATGAAAGCACAAAAAAAGCACTGAAAACACATAACATACTAAGGAACTATTGTTTGATAGAAATAAACAGTATGTTTAGTTTAATAGTAATGACAGATGAATTCCAATGATCAGTAGATAATGAATGACAAGCAGATAACACTACAAAAAAAGCCTTAAAAAACGTTAGAAACACACTCTCTCACTCTTGCAAAATAGTATGTTTTTCTTCCCCAATATCCCCCTACTCCCCAAACCCAAAGTGCTTGTTCAGCACTTTTGACTCCCTTCTCCGCCCCCCTCCTCCTTCACGCTTATCAGATGAAGAATTTGCAGCACACTTCACTGATTAAATTGACAAAACTAACGGCTAGTTTACACTGGCCGCTTTGGTAGCCCATTGCTGATTGCCGGCGATCAGCAAAAAGCTGTTTTTTTCACTGTACAGGAAAGCGATTTAGAAGGGATTGCGTTTTGTGATCTTATAACATTGAAACGCAATCGCTCCAAAAATGCTGCATGCACCATAAGCAAATCACTGGCGATCGCTACAGTGTGAACACTACCATTGGCTTGCATTAGCAGCAGCATTTTGCTGATCACCAGTGATCAGCAAATCGCTGACAAATTGCCCAGTTTGAACTAGTCCTAAGTGGTTTTTCCATGCAGCCCTCAAATTCCATCTACACTTCCAATGGGCGTAGCAATCACTCCTGTAGCCCCTGCCATCGCAGGGGGGCCCAGAGGCTTTGGGGAGTCCTCTTCCTCCCTCTACCAACCGCAAGTGCAGCCAGTTAGCAAAAAAACTGTTTGATCACAAAAAAACATTCTTGTCACCTCCTCCAGCCTCATTCCACCATGCAGTGGCTGGATAGTGTACTGGTTAAGGGCTCTGCTTTTGACATGGGAGACCAGGGTTCGATTCCTGGCTAGGTCAAGTACCTATTCAGTAAGGAGTTCAAGGCAAGACTCCCTAACACTGCAGGGTGGCCTCTTGAGCACGTCCCAGTGGCTGCGGCCCTTGAGCGCTTTGAGTCCCACAGGAGAAAAGCGCTATACAAATGTTCGGATTATTATTATGCAGAGTAGCGAGTAGCAGGAGCATGTGTCATTTTTTCCTGCTTCTAGATGCTGCTTCACAACAGAACACTCTCAGCTGCCATTCGCTGGCTTCCAATCATGTGACCCTCATGGGGTTTGGGGACCAAGGGGGCCCCATGCTATCATTTTTGCAGGGAGGCTCTATTAAGTCTAGTTACGCCCCTGTCACTTCTCTTCTCGACTGCACTCTATCTGCCTTCTCTCCAATTTCTGAACATTCTTTCTTCCCTCAGAATCTCATCTAATCACCTTTTCTTTGGATCCTATTACCTCCCGCAGCTGTCCTCATCCTTCATTCCTGTACTAAAATTGCAATTTAACCGATCCCTCTCCAGTGGCATCTTTCCATTCTCACTCAAAAAGGCTGTTGTGACACCACTACTTAAAAAAAAAAAAATCTATAGATCCCTCAGCACTCTTCAGCTACTGCCCTGGGTCACTTCTCCCATTTGCATCAAAATTACTTGAACGCCATATACATTCTGAATTTTATAACAAGATTAAAACATATTGGTGTATGGCAGCTTGAAAAAGGGCAGGAGCCCGAAACAGGAGACTGTTGCTGCTACACAGCATTATGCTTTAATCTTGTTATAATAAAGTTTTGATGACGTTTTGAAGATTGTGCGGACTTCAATCGATTGTTTGGCTGGAAGTATCTAGGAGGAAGGTCTTGAACATCTGACCCCTTATATGTGGGTCTGGCCATTTGAGTGCGGTTCCACCATCAACATATACATGCTGAATTAAGCCATTATTTGTCTGCTAATTCCATGCTTGAGCAGTTCAAATTTGGCTTCATACAATAGGAGGAAATTGGAAGCGCTTCCAAATGGATGCTGTACCAAAATTGACCAGCTGCATAGATGTGCAGAGCCCAAAACACGAGCAGATTACACAACTTGCATTCAAAACAGATGCAGCAAATGGAGGACATTAGCTTCCAGAAACAGTTTGCATGCAGATTGTTCAGTACTAGACTCTTCTGTAATGATCGGTGTAGCAACACAGACGTCTGATTATGTGTGATCTGCAGAATCACCAATAATACAGACGCTATACCTGATTATGTGGTGATCTGCAGTATCACCAATAATACACGTATAGCTGGCAAAATACAAGGTATGTGTAGTGCTTGGTGCAACAATAGACTGGGCCTAGTGGTGGGCACTATTAGAATACAGTAACTGATTAGTTTAGCTGAGCCTCACCAGAGGAGCTGATGGGCACTAATAGAATACAGTAACTGATTAGTTTAGCTGAGCCTCACCAGAGGAGCTGGTGGGCACTAATAGAATACAGTAACTGATTAGCTAGCTGAGCCTCACCAGAGGAGTTGGTGGGCACTATTAGAGTACCTCACCAGTGGCGAGGGCCCACTGGTGAGTCGGAGCGTCAGACAGGCTAGGTTCGGCAACTAAGAGGCAGATACAGCACAGAGTCAGAAGGCAAAAGAGTAGTAGGTAATCAGGCAGAGAGTTGGCAACTAGATCAGATGGGCAGAAGTACAGAGACGAATAGCAAATAGCAGAGTCAGAGGTTAGCCAGAGTCATACACAGAATATCAATAATATACAGTAAACAATCTGCTAGTCTTATGTGAAATCCCTGGTTTCCTCCCAGATCAAAGCACACCGGATACTAGTCTAAGGTCTGAGCGCTAGCACATAAGTATTCGCAACCGCAGACGAGTTGCGAGTGAGCAGAGATGGCTTAAGAAGCAGAGGACAGCTTCAAGCTGCGTCCACTCCAATCAGCCAATCCTGAGCGGCGAACGTCCGCTCTGACGTCAGCCGACCAGCGGGTCAGCTGACGCGCCTCCTCCCAGCATAAAGGTCCTGTCTACGCGCGCGGCCGCGCAATACAGAAACCTTATGGGCAAATGATAATTCCGTCGTCGGCGTGCTAGACGCCAAGGGAGCGTAAAAAGACTCTGAATAGGGAACCTAAGCGCCTGTGGTGACAACCTGCGTGCCCGCAGCCGCATATGTTACATCTTCCATGACGTTGACATGCCCTCACGGAAGAGACCTAACCACTAGCTAACAATGAAAACATAGTTTAAACCTGGGGCTGCTAGACTCAAATGGTTTACACGAAAAGAGAAAAGACCGAGAGCCCAAAATAGTGTAGTATGTTTTTGTAGGGGATGAGAATAATGAAAGTAAGTAATATACTCACAAGTCAGGGTTGCCTCAAGAGCAACCACTGTAAACGCAGGTGGGGAGAACAAGCCTGTCCCCACTCAGGAGTAAAACGTCGCTCTCTGTGGATAGAGGAAATGTAGGGCAGATCACCCTTCCACCAAGGGTGGACTTCTGAGTTGGAGATGACACCGTCTTGCAAATGGTTTACACGTTTTCTGAAGAACAGCAAAAAACTGGCAGCACTCCTAATCAGGCTGCAAATTAAATTAAACCAACAGAGGTGTGCAGTGCCCCCCAGGGACTTACATGCTCACCTTGAATACAAATCAGATGCAATCTATGCACTAATCTAGAGATCAATTGATTGCTGGTACACATGGATGCTGCTATCCACGTGTATCAGTTTGAATTCAATTCATCTAGATTAGGGTTTAGTGCATAGATTGCACCTGATTTGTATTCTTGTTCCTGATTGCTTGTCTGATAAATCTTCTTTCATGACCTCTCGCTTCTTAATACTTAATATGAGTAAAACAGAAGTAATTATTTGTTTCGTTTCTGTCTACCTCTCTGTCTGATATAACAATAAATGTTAATAATAACACCCCCACAACTTCAGTCCCCAAAGCACGTTGTTTAGGGGTAATATTTGACTTCTCTCTCTCATTTATTCCTCACATTTACTCTATAACCAGCTCATGTCATCTCCAACTCAAAAACATATCTGGCATCTGACCATTTCTCACTTAGGACACTACTAAAATGTCAGATAAATAAAAATAATCTGACCTTTTCTCACTTAGGACACTACTAAAATGTTAGTAAATACCCATGGGAAGCATAGATGCATGAGCAGTTTAACAAACTATACAATCAGAACAACCAGTGGTATAAGTACAGATACATACAATTGATGTGTAGTTTGAAAAACATCACCAATACTGTAGATGTTTATTTGATAAAATGCAGGAGAGGTCCCGGCCCTTGCAAGCTTACAATCTAGAGTAGTGGTGGGGGTGGAGATACTGGGGTTAGACTAAATAAACAAAGGGGTTAGAAGACGAGGCAGTGAGCTTTAAATTGTAGCTATAGCAAATTATAAGCCTGTTTGAACAGGACAGGCTGTGGGAGAGAGTTCAAGAGAAGAGGTGACACTTGTGAGAAGTCCTAGATACGATAGTGATAGTGAGAGGAGGTGACCAAGCTGGAAGACAGGAGGGTCTGTTGGGAGGAGCAAAGGTTCCTGAAAGCATGAATTTGTGCGGCAGAAGGGTGAGCCATCATTCGGTTCACCCTGCGCTCAAAAGACCAGGTGGCGAAATACCATGTATGCTAAATTGGGCTTCTTTTGCAGCCATCAGACCTAGGCACCATGCAGTCATTTAGTAGACCATGAACTCCTCAATATACCAAAGTATTCTAAGGTTGAATGTGAGGCCATCAGTGTGCCAGCTAAAGCTAAGGTGAAATTCAATCATGCAACAGGTCAATGCTCCTAAGTAGAGTTGGGCCGAACGGTTCGCCTGCGAACGGTTCCATGCGAACTTCCGGAACTTTGCGGAAGTTCGGTTCGCCCCATAATGCACCATGGAGGGTCAACTTTGACCCTCTACATCACAGTCAGCAGGCACAGTGTAGCCAATTAGGCTACACTAGCCCCTGGAGCCACTCCCCCCTACTAAAAGGCAGGCAGCGGTGACCATTACGGTCACTCGTGTGCCACTGCCTGCCTGCATTAGTGAGAGTAGGGCGAGCTGCTGCACACTCTCTCTCATAGGGAAAGATTAGTTAGGCTTAGCTTGTTCCTGGCTGCATACCTGTTCTGTGAACCCACCACTGCATACCTGTTCTGTGAACCCACCACTGCATACCTGTTCTGTGAACCCACCACTGCATACCTGTTCTGTGAACCCACCACTGCATACCTGTTCTGTGAACCCACCACTGCATACCTGTACTGTGAACCCACCACTGCATACCTGTTCTGTGAACCCACCACTGCATACCTGTACTGTGAACCCACCACTGCATACCTGTTCTGTGAACCCACCACTGCATACCTGTACTGTGAACCCACCACTGCATACCTGTTCTGTGAACCCACCACTGCATACCTGTTCTGTGAACCCACCACTGCATACCTGTTCAGTGAACCCGCCACTGCATACCTGTTCAGTGAACCCGCCACTGCATACCTGTTCTGTGAACACACCACTGCATACCTGTTCTGTGAACCCACCACTGCATACCTGTTCTGTGAACCCGCCACTGCATACCTGTACTGTGAACCCACCACTGCATACCTGTTCTGTGAACCCACCACTGCATACCTGTTCTGTGAACCCACCACTGCATACCTGTACTGTGAACCCACCACTGCATACCTGTTCTGTGAACCCACCACTGCATACCTGTACTGTGAACCCACCACTGCATACCTGTTCTGTGAACCCACCACTGCATACCTGTACTGTGAACCCACCACTGCATACCTGTTCTGTGAACCCACCACTGCATACCTGTTCTGTGAACCCACCACTGCATACCTGTTCTGTGAACCCGCCACTGCATACCTGTTCTGTGAACCCACCACTGCATACCTGTTCTGTGAACCCACCACTGCATACCTGTTCTGTGAACCCACCACTGCATACCTGTACTGTGAACCCACCACTGAATACCTGTTCTGTGAACCCACCACTGCATACCTGTACTGTGAACCCACCACTGCATACCTGTTCTGTGAACCCACCACTGCATACCTGTTCTGTGAACCCACCACTGCATACCTGTTCAGTGAACCCACCACTGCATACCTGTTCAGTGAACCCGCCACTGCATACCTGTTCTGTTCAGTGAACCTGCCACTGTATACCTGTTCTGTTCAGTGAACCCGCCACTGCATACCTGTTCTGTTCAGTGAACCCGTCACTGCATACCTGTTCTGTTCAGTGAACCCGCCACTGCATACCTGTTCTGTTCAGTGAACCCGCCACTGCATACCTATTCTGTTCAGTGAACCCGCCACTGCATACCTGTTCTGTTCAGTGAACAGTTTGGTGTGCCAGTGTGAAGCAGTACCTTAATTACACTACCTGATTGATGTATACACATGCAAGATGTTTTAAAGCACTTTAGGCCTGTCATTTAGCATTCAATATGATTTCTGCCCTTAAAACGCTGCTTTGCGTCAAATCCAGATTTTTCCCGGGGACTTTTGGCGTGTATCCCACTCCGCCATGCCCCCCTCCAGGTGTTAGACCCCTTGAAACATCTTTTCCATCACTTTTGTGGCCAGCATAATTTTTTTTTTTTCAAAGTTCGCATCCCCATTGAAGTCTATTGCGGTTCGCGAACTTTAACGCGAACCGAACCTTCCGCGGAAGTTCGCGAACCCGGTTCGCGAACCTAAAATCGGAGGTTCGGCCCAACTCTACTCCTAAGCACAACAGCAAATCTACAACAGAAGGCTGAAAAAGAAAAGAATCCAGAAGCTGTAATGGCCCAAAGTCTAGACTTCAATCCAACTGAAATGCTGTGGTGGGACCTTCAGAGAACTGTGTGTGCATAAACAAATGCCTGCAAAGCTTGGTGAATTGAAGCAGTATTGTATAGAAGTATGGGGCAAAATTCCTCCACAATGATGCAATATACTTGTAAAATCATAGAGAAAATGATTACGTTAAGAAATTGCTTTTAAAGACGGTTTTACAAGTTATTTGATCATGAGGTGTACTTAGCATTTCACAAATCTCCTCCAGTTTGGCTTAATTTTTGTGTAGTAGCAGTAGAGCATTGTACCGTGTTAGCAATCAGTAAAAAGTAAGAAGTTTTGAATCAGGATGATACCATTTATTGGCTAACTTAAAAACATTAAGAGTAAGCTTTTGGCTATTTCGCCTTCATCATCAGACTCAAATCCTGTATGCTGAAAAGTTGTTGAAGCACACAGCTTTATACATGTGTGTGTTTTACAACTGAGGTTAGATTTAAATAATTTTAGAACTTATGGACCAGATGATTTTTTTTATTATTTTCTTCTCAGTCTTGGATTTACATCACAGGAGTCTATAGGTACAGATCTCCTGGCACTCTAGACTTTACACTCCAGAAACCCCCACCGAACCGCACCGCAAGTGTGCTGGCTGTCCCAGCTGTCACTTCTCCCTTACTTCCCTCGCCTGTCACAAGTAGCTACAGGTGCCACATAGTACTGTATAATGTAGCTAGAGGAACATCAGGATTAAGTAGCTAGGGGTGCCTATAATTGTAATGGGGCAGCGTTTCACCATAAAATAATCATAATGCAGCAATGTTTCACCATAAAATAATCGTAATGCGGCAGTGTTTCACCATAAAATAACGTAATGTGTGCAGCATTTCACCAGAAATAATCATAAAGTGGGCAGCATTTCACCAGAAATTAATTGTAAAGTGGGCAGCATTTCACCAGAAAATAACTGCAAAGTGGGCAGCATTTCACCAGAAAATAATCACAAAGTGGGCAGCATTTCACCGGAAAAAATCGTAATGTGGGCAGCATTTCCACAGATAATAATCGTAAAGTGGGCAACATTTCACCAGAAAAAAAACGTAATGTGAGCAGCATTTCAGAAAAAAATCGTAATGTAGGCATTTCATCAGAAAAGAATCGTAAATTGGGCAGCATTTCACCAGAAAAAAATCATAATGTGGGCAGTATTTCAGCAGAAAATAATGCCCCTGTAAAAAAAAATTATTCACCCATCTGGCAGAAGTCTCCTCTCATGGCCGGCCTCTGGCGCACAGCTCCCCCGACAATCCTCCTGCAGCAAATCTCCGGCGCTGAGTGAAATAGCAGGGCTATGGGAAGATGGCGCCTGAAGCCCTGTACTGGAGACACAAATAGTCTCCAATGCAGGGCTTCCGACGCTATCTTCCCGTAGCCCAGCTCTGCCTCCTGGAAGACTCCCGCAGGCTGAGGTGAGCTGCGGGTTGCTGGGAAAGAACTGGTGCGGCATCTACTAGACACCGCAGCCAGTTCAGCACCTTAAGGGTCCCACAATTGGGTGGCAGCGCTGCCCCCGCACACGGTGCTTCTGCTCCTGCCCCCCCAAAATGGCCCTGGGCAGCGGCTGAAGGGGTTGTGATTTCCTGTATTCACTCTGTTCCTATCATGCTGGTACGTGAAGAGGGCTAGCGTAACACGTGCAAATCACAGTACTAGTGAGAATCGCGTAGTCTGAGACAGGCCGAGGTCATTCGTGAGGAGATGGCTATGGTACAGAAGGGCTAGGCAAAATCGTAGTCAAATATCAGGCCGAGTCATACACATAAGTCAGATGTCACTCGTATTGGAAGGATCGGACAGAAGCAAAGTCAGGGGCAGGCCGAGTCCTACACAGTAATCAGATGGCAGTAGTACAGAGGGGCTAGGCAGATTCCTAGTCAAGAGGCAGGCAAAAGTCGGTACACAAGACAATATACAATATTACAATAATATACAATACTGACTGACTAGAGTACATATATATCACGCTGATGCGCAATATATGAAATGTAGCTCTCAAACTCGCTAGCTAGGGCCAAGAACCAGCAAACTGATTAGTATCAAGGCCAGTGAGCAAATTACTCACTTGGCCTAAAATACCCGAGAGGCAGAGCAAGATCCTGCCCCCAGGATGACAGCCCCTCCTGTCAGACACGCCTCCTCAGCCTATAAAGGCTGCTCTGCTCCACACGCGTCCGACTGGAGGAACTGCACATGTGTGCCTGTTGATTCACCGCCAGAGGGATGCCGGGGACGCCATCGGAAGACAGCAGAGCGGAAGTCCCTTCGGCGGAGACCCCGCAGACCCACCGCTGGAAGGTAAGGTTGTTACAGTTCCTCTCTGTTCTAAGTAAGCTGCGTTACCTGATAGTTGTGTATATAACTCCGCATGTTTTTCTTCAGTAAAGAGTTCTGATCTGTTATACTGGGTGCCTGTATGTGTGCACAGACCACTCTGCTCCGTCAATTAAAGGGTCACTATGACGAAAACTGTAAAATGTAAAATTCATGTTTAGACATATGCATAAGATGCATAAATCATCTTCCCTTTATGTCGCTGTCACTAAGGGAGGGATCACATCTGTGTGTATGGGAACCACAGACGGTTGCCTGCAAGTGTTCTGCTGCATTTTTGGATGCATTCTAATGCACGCATTTTTTTAAAGTAGCCAATGATTACAATGAGAAAACTCACGTGTTGTGCAGAAAAGTAGTGCAGATTGTATCTTTTTTCAAAAGCTATGCAGAATCGCAGATAGCGCCTGAAAAAGACAGCCACACTATAGACAATCATTACATGCGTTTTCGCATGCGTTTTTGAGCTGCGGCAAAACGCTACAGATTTTCCCAAGTGTGACTCCTGTCTAAGGGCCTGTTATCACTACAGGCAGATTCTGGGTGTAGAAAACCTAACTCCATTGAATGCCTATGGGCCCGTTTCCACTAACCATGATTTTTCTGATGCAGAAAAATTATGGATGTCATGTTGCAGATTTCTGCATCATGCATCAGTTTCCCATACAATGATTGATAGCCTGTGTAATGTGATTCTTACAGCTCTAAACGCTGTGACATCATACTGAAAGGTTTTGGACTAGTCAATCTCCTTAACCTTCCTGGCGGTAAGCCCGAGCTGAGCTCGGGCTATGCCGCACAGGAAGATATGTCAGCCCCTGGTGGGGCGATTTGCTCAGTTTAAAATGCTGTACGCGCAGCTAGCACTTTGCTAGCCGCGCGTACAGCTCGATCGCCGCCGCTCTGCAGCGATCGCCCGCATGCAGCGGCGCAAGAGGGCCCCCCCCCCCGCCAGAGCCCTGCGCTGCCCGGACCAATGAGTCCCGGGCAGCGCTATGGGCTGGATCGGAGGTGTCAGACGTCAGGACGTTGGCTGACGTCCATGACGTCATTCCGATCGTCGCCATGGCGACAGGAGAAGCCAAACAGGGGAGCGCGTTATATACGCGTTCCCCTGTTTGCTATTGATGCCGGCGACGATCGCACTAGAGGGACACATGCGCCCTCTAGTGGTGTTTCATGTAGCTACCACTCTGGTAGCTTTACATGAAACAAAAAAATAAAATAAAAAAAGGATTTTTGCCTAAGTGGCAAAAAAAAAAATTAACCGCTAGGAGGGTTAAAGGGAACCTGAAGCGAGTAAAATTATTTAAAATAAACACATGACATAGCTGCAAATGAATATTACTTACTAATCTCACCATCAGTTCCTCTCAGAAGCTCACCATTTTCTTCTTACTGTGATCTCTTCCAGTTCTGACAATGTTTTGTCAAAACTGAAATATACCAGTTGCTGTCAGTTATACTGTATATCAGCAGCTGTCAGTTATAACTGAATGTGCAAGATAATGTCCATGTTTTCCTATGGCTCAAGTGGGTGATATTACAGTTTAAGAGTGTGCTGACCAGGAAGCTGTTATGGGGTAATGGCCATTTTCAAAATGGAGGACAGAGAATTCCAATGATCACAGTGGACAAATGGGATGCAGGAAAGGAGAAAGAGATTGAGGAGTAGACTATACAGGAGGTAAGTATGACCTGTGTATGGTTATTTTGACTTTTATTTTCAGTTCAGGTTTTCTTTAAGCAGGTTTCTCAGGATATCCTTTATCTTCAAAAGGATATACTGAATAGCCAGAATAGTGTGCGAGCGAGAAGGCCACCTGATTGAAATCTTTGTATGGATCCTTGCTAGAGAGTGCTTCAAAAAGAATAAAATATGTCTGTATGGCTGATTGTGCAGAGGTGATTGGGGTGTGGCCTAAGGGTCCCTCTTTTTAATCTCAAAATGTTGGGAGGTATTGACTGACTTAATCTATACATGAATGTTGCAAAAAATAAGTAATTGTATTCACTATGTTATTTTCACTACAGTTCCTCTTTAAGTTCTCTTGTCTTTTGAATCTGGCTTCAGCTGTTTGAGAATCTGCATCTGTTGTCGAGATAAAACATCTGTAGGTAGATTAGTTTTCCCAGGGATATATTTTGCTTTAAGTCAGACAATCCGTTTCAAACAGAACAAAACCAAAAGGCGTAACAATTTAATAACTAACAAAGGTTTTGAAGAAAGAGAATAATGGCAGATAAAACACTCTTGTTGTTAGTGTGGATCAAAATTCTCTGATTACTGAATTCTTCTCCAACAAAACAAAGCAACAACAGGAAATACAATATTGCGAACTGTGCCCTACGAGATCCAATCAAGCAGCTATGTCTCATTTCCCGACTTATTTCCATAGTTTACTGACCCGAGCGCTGTAATAACAGCGCAGGAGATTTGGGTGCAGACCGTAATAGGAATTACGGCTGTAGCGGTGGACAGTGAATAATTTTTGCGGCGTCAGAAGACGGAGGTGAAGTTACTTTTAAAACACTGTAATTCCTCCGCCAGCAATAGCTGGAAGACAAATTATATCATTCCCCACTATCCATGTGGACCTGGAGGGGGAATAGTAATTAACACCGCCGGGACTTCTCCACCAGCAGGCTAAACTGTATATCGGCTGTATCATGCGCCCAAGTCTCCCGGTGGTGATTTCATATGTATGCTACTGATGAGGCAACATCAGTAAAAAGTTCCATGGTCTTATCAGAAACAAAGTCAACTCACCCCATTGCCCTACATAATGTATTCTCAATCATCTTTTACCTCTCTAAGCTCTACCAAACCTGCAAACAAAATCCTTTTATAAGTTATATGAATTATTTTGGTCATTTTTTCCTTATTATTTTATCTTAGAATTCACTTTTTGCTAGCTTTTTAGCCTTGTAGGCTACCTCTGCCATCTGTATAATGCGTAAACTGGAATTTCGGGGAATACATCGTTAAGATATGTATCTGGTAGGCTGGTAGCGTATACGACTTTCTGTTTAATGTGTAAACTGGAATGTGAGAAAATGTATTTTTTGATAGATACTGTATTTTTTGGACTATAAGACTCACTCCCCCCCCCCCCAAAAAAAAAGTGGGGGGAAAAAAAGTCACTGGCCTCAATTCTGGTAGCTATGTGAGGTAAATATTTTTGTAGGTAAAATACCTCATGAGGTATTTTCCTATTTTAGCAGTTCTGAAAGATTTTTCTGCATTTCCAAACATGCGGTAAAACATGCAGTAAAATGTGCAGTATTTCAGCAGAAAGCATGCAGTAAATAAATAATAGTAATCTTGAATTGTCTTCCAAAAGTTACGATAGTCTTTGGAAGATGTTTATTTTTGAGGGGGGAAGGTGTATTTGATTATGTAGCAACCTATGAAAAGTATATTTATAGGCATCCCTAAAAAAAATAAAGAATAAAGAATAAAAAAAGAAAAATAAAGCATCCCTAAAAATTATAAAGAAAATCCAGGAAATATTTGGAGTTCTATTTCTTCTATTCTTTTCTAGTACACAGCCTGAATAGGAACAACACTAAAACAGCAATAGGAACTCCACTAAAAACTGCAAAATGTATACAAATAAACTTTACCTCCAGGTACAGGCAGGTCTTAAACTGATCGGTAAATTATGTGCTAACATGCCCCCTACTTTCCGTGAGAATAACTATTTTCGGTCAAATTAATTACCTCATAAGTTAGCGCATGAATTAAAACATGACTAAAACCTACCAGAATTGCTAAATGTTATTATCTCATGAGGTAAATTACCGTAAAAGAGGTAATTTGTTTGAAAACCCTACCAGAATTGAGGCTATTGCCCGCCGATACGAACCGCGACCCGACGCCACATCGGGGATTCCCCACCTGCGCTGCGATATCCCCCTCTAATCTGTTTAGACCCAGTGTGTGCAGCGCCATCTGCTAAGTGTCCCCCCGCGTGCCTCCACTCCCCCCGCATGCCTGCGCTATGCCCCTCTTTTTTGTGCCACCTCTCGACCATGGTGCCCTGTGTCTCCACCCCCCCCCCGTGTGCCTGCACTATCCCCCTCTAATCTGGCACTGCACACGTGGGGTCTAAACAGATTGGAGGGGGATGGTGCAGGCACTCAGGAGGGGGGGGACACAGGACACCAGGGTCGAGAAGTGGCACACAAAAGAGTACACGAGGGAGACATGGGGCACACAGGAGAGAGACAGAGGGCACAGGGGGTACACAGGAGAAGACATAGAAGACACAGGAGGACACATGGAGCACACAGTAGGACACATGTGGGAGACATTGGGCATTCAGGAGGACTCAAGGGGGACACAGGAGAACACCATTTGGGAATAACATGTACAAGACACTCCTGGAATATAGACGCACCAGGTTTAGTATATATTTTTTTCTCTGGGTTTTGCCCTCTAAACCTAGGTGCGTCTTATATGGCGGAAAATACGGTATACTCGTACATTGCTTGGAAAAATATTAAATTAGAGCATTAACGTTGTATTTAAGGTGTGCTTCATTAGTGTTCTCCTGTGCAGAGAGTTCACATTCATGAGACACTTGGGAGTCTGAGGGTGGAGGCCTGGTCCAAATTCTTACATCTTCCTATGGGCACAACCCAAAAGTCATCCTGAGAGGCAGGGCTGGCCCAAAGCAGAGGTGACCCCAGCCACAGGGCGCAGTGTAGGAGGGGGCACACAACTCACTCAGCTATCATTCCCCCAATGTGTTAGAAGCAGATAGAAATAAGAAAAGGGGATACATGGCAGTGGCTGCAAGTAGAGTTGGGCCGAACGGTTCGCCTGCGAAAGGTTCCATGCGAACTTCAGTGGTTCGCGTTCGCGTCCCGCAGGCGAACTTTTGCGGAAGTTCGGTTCGCCCCATAATGCACCATGAGGGTCAACTTTGACCCTCTACATCACAGTCAGCAGGCCCAGTGTAGCCAATTAGGCTACACTAGCCCCTGGAGCCACTCCCCCCCCCCCAATACAAGGCAGGCAGCGGCGGCCATTACGCTCACTCGTGTGCCTGGGCTAGTGAGAGTAGGGCGAGCTGCTGCAGACTCTCTCATAGGGAAAGATTAGTTAGGCTTAGCTTGTTCCTGGCTGCATACCTGTTCTGTTTAGTGAGCCCACCATACCTGCTCTGTTCAGTGAGCCCACTGGATACCTGCATACCTGTTCAGTGAACCTGCCACTGCATACCTGTTCAGTGAACCCACCACTGCATACCTGTTCAGTGAACCTGCCACTGCATACCTGTTCTGTGAACCCACCACTGCATACCTGTTCAGTGATCCCACCACTGCATACCTGTTCAGTGAACCCACCACTGCATACCTGTTCAGTGAACCTGCCACTGCATACCTGTACTGCTCAGTGAACCCGCCACTGCATACCTGTTCTGTTCAGTGAACCCGCCACTGTATTCCTGTTCACTGAACCCGCCACTGCATACCTGTTCTGTTCAGTGAACCCGCCACTGCATACCTGTTCTGTGAACCCACCACTGCATACCTGTTGTGTTCAGTGAACCCGCCACTGCATACCTGTTCTGTGAACCCGCCACTGCATACCTGTTGTGTTCAGTGAACCCGCCACTGTATACCTGTTCAGTGAACCTGCTACTGTATACCTGTTCTGTTCAGTGAACCCGCCACTGTATACCTGTTCTGTTTAGTGAACCCGCCACTGTATACCTATTCTGTTCAGTGAACCCGCCACTGTATACCTGTTCAGTGAACCTGCCACTGCATACCTGTTCTGTGAACCCGCCACTGTATTCCTGTTCAGTGAACCCGCCACTGCCGTCACTACACAAACAGCTGTTTGCGGTGCGTTACACGGTGAGTTTAATGTGTCAGTGTGAAGCAGTACCTTAATTACACTACCTGATTGATGTATACACATGCAAGATGTTTTAAAGCACTTTAGGCCTGTCATTTAGCATTCAATGTGATTTCTGCCCTTAAAACGCTGCTTTGCGTCAAATCCAGATTTTTCCCGGGGACTTTTGGCGTGCATCCCACTCCGCCATGCCCCCCTCCAGGTGTTAGACCCCTTGAAACATCTTTTCCATCACTTTTGTGGCCAGCATAATTTTTTTTTTTCAAAGTTCGCACCCCCATTGAAGTCTATTGCGGTTCGCGAACTTTAACGCGGACCGAACCTTCCGCGGAAGTTCGCGAACCCGGTTCGCGAACCTAAAATCGGAGGTTCGGCCCCACTCTAGCTGTAAGCCAGATAACTAGAGATTAAGGTGTTGGGGGGGAGGGGCCCTAGGGTGCTTCTTAGTCTAATAGCAATCATTGTGTGATGGCTGGGGTTGAAGGGATGGGGGGCGCACTTTGGTGTCCCAGCTCCACCTTGTCCCTGCTCTGCTGAGAGGTGTCGAAAGAAAGAACCATGGAGACAGGAAGACGATAAGCTGCTGGAGAGCAGTGAGATTCGGTGCTGAATCATGGACATGTGAGTTACACTACTAGCAACTAAGCATTCAGGGCAGAAGGGGGCCACGGAGAACAGCACAGCGCAGCCAAGGCCCTGACAGAGGATAAGTGCTAGCGACAGCCCTGCTTGACGTCCAGGGCACAGTGCTAGCCCTTAGCGATGGCACCCCTCTCTCTCACTCGCACTAACTGCATCCCCATCAGTACCGCACTGGTGTGGGTGGCCCAGTTATGAGCAGTGGCTTAATGTGGACGGTGGCTTAATGGTATATGGTGCAGTTGCAGGGGGTGGCAACTTAGTGTGGACAATGACTTAGTGTGCCGGATGTGGTGTGTGCATGCAGAAGCAGGTATGTCTGTGCACAGAGGCACTTGTGGGAGGTGGCTTAGTGTAGGGGCTGCAGTTGTGATCTGCAGCTTAGTGTGGGTGGTGCAGTTGTGGGCAGGGGCTTAGTGTGGGTGCGGGGTTTGCAGTAGGAAAACCGGCACCCGGGACACAGCTGCTGCATAGACAAGTCTACCGCTGCATCTTGCCCTGTTACAACATATGTACTAGGAGCTTTTTTTCCAGCAACTGTTTTTTTAATGTTTTGGATGATAACTTTTTAATAAATATTGCTGATCTACACTATGGAGTTCTCAAATATCTTGTTAAGTGCAAGACCTGGAGGAACTGTGGTTGGTGACCAATCCAGGAAGGAGGTGATCGAGGAGGGTCAACGGGTCGTCATAAGAGCCCTCGACATGCAGACTGACTCGTTGGGTTCATCTTATTGGTGAGTCACCCTGTGTCGGGGGGGGGGGGGGGGGGGGGCAGGGGAAGCCAATATTTGCTATATTGTTATAATTGGATACAAGGGATGATTAGAAGGGCCCTCTCGTCCACTTGAATACTGGGACTGTTTATAACTGCCACTGGGTGACACTGGGTGGAAGGAGGGTGACACTGGGTTGGGATGGTGACACTGGGTGAGAGGAGGATGACACTGAGTGGGGAAGGTGATGCTGGGTAGGAAGGGTGACACTGTGTGGGAAGAGGGTGACACTGAGTGGGGAGGGTGACAATTAGTGGAGAGGGTGACACCTGGAGGAAGGAGGGTGACATTGGGTGGGGATAGTGACAATGGGTGTGAGGTGGGTGACACAGAGTGGGGAGGGTGACACTGGGTGGGAAGTGGGTGACACTGGGTGAGAGGAGGGCAGCACTGAGTGTGGAAAGTGACACTGGATGGGGAGGGTGACACTTGGTTGGAGGAGTGTGACACTGGGTGGGAGGTGGGTAATACTGGGTGGGAGGTAGGTGCAGCTCACACCCCCCGACCTCCCCCTTGTGACGCCAGTGATTGCTCGTAAGGTTGACCAGGGATCTGCAAGTGTGTACTCAGCCTACCAACCCTGGCCATTCCATTGCAAAGAGATTTTCTTTCCAAAACTTTTTTGAAAGTAAACGAATTAATGGCCTTGCTACTGATTATTCCTGTAGAGAAAAGCGTTTTCCTCACACACAGTGATGCTTAGGCCTCGTTCACATCAGATGCGCTGAAAAACGTGTTAAAGCGCATGGTAAAAAACGCATGCGCTTGTGCGCGCTTTAGTCCGCGTTTCTGTGCGTTGCGCTGCGCTTCTTTAAAGCACGTTTTGCTTACTGTAGCAGCAGCAGTTGTCAATAAAACTTTGTTTTTGTATGTAAATGTATTTTTTTCTCCAATTAGGGGTAAAAAACGCATGCGCTTCTATGCGCTTGTACGCGCTTCTATGCGCTAAAAAAGCGGACCCATTCACTTGCATTGCTGTGCGCTTTCCAGCTCAACGCACAGAAATGCCTGCAACACTACGTTTCTGTAACGCTGCTCAGCGCAGCGCATAGATGTGAACCAGCTACATTTAGTTACATGGAAAAATCA
The DNA here is from genome assembly GCF_040937935.1 of Hyperolius riggenbachi. Lineage (NCBI taxonomy): Eukaryota > Metazoa > Chordata > Amphibia > Anura > Hyperoliidae > Hyperolius > Hyperolius riggenbachi. Next base: position 75,609,031 of record NC_090646.1, on the reverse strand, counting down.
ATACCTTGCTGAACGCACAGGGCAGTGCGCTGTGGAAAGCGCACAGAAACGGCCCTGATGTGAACGAGGCCTAACTTCTCTCCCAATGCAGCTGCAGGTCGTTGTTTTCATCATTCTTCAAGTGAGTTTCAAAAATGAAATCCTGCCCTCTGCTGGAGGAACAAAGTGCATGCAGCTACTATTTAATACAAAGGTCAGTGTGTCTGGTACTGTTGGCAGTAAAATGCTAGTGCATACAGTAATGGAATCTACAAATGTCAAATATGCAGTAGGCACTAGCACTTTATGGGCGAACATTAAAGAGACACTGAAGCGGAAAAAATAATGATATAATGATTTGTATATGTAGTACAGCTAAGAAAAAGACATTAAGAGCAGAGACATAAGTCTAATATTGTTTCCAGTACAGGAAGAGTTAAGAAACTCCAGTTGTTATCTGTGCAAAAGAACCATTGAGCTCCATGACTTTCAAAGTCGCAGAGAGCTCTGTCTTCTGAAGCTTATTATCTCAAGTGTAGGTCAAAAGTTCTCAAGCCTGCTCTGTAAAATCATTTAGAATGCTGAGCAGTGTGTAAAATGCAGATATTAGATCATAATGAAATGTTATAAAAAACAAAAACTATATAACTGAAAATAAAAATATTAGAATATTTTCTTTGCTACTAATGTTCTAGTAATTATCCGTACTATACAACCAATTCATTATATGATATATTTTTTTCCGCTTCAGTGTCTCTTTAAAGGGAAACTTAAGTCAGGGGAAAAATGAGTTTAACTCACCTGGGGCTTCCCTCAGCCCCCTGCAGCTGATCGGTGCCCTCGCAGCCCCGCTCCGATGCTCCTGGACCCGCCGGCGGCGACTTCCGTTTTCACCGTCACCGGCCGACAGGCATGGGAACGCGAGCAATTCTTCGCGTTCCCAGCCACAATAGCACTACTTCTTGCCACAATAGCAGCATAGGGGGTGCTATTGGGGCTGGGAACGCGAAGAATCACTTGCATTCCCATGCCTGTCGGGCGGTGACGGCGAAACCGGAACTCGCGAAACTGGAAGCCCCAGGTGAGTTAAACTCGTTTTTTTCCCCTGACTTAAGTATCCCTTTAAGTGAGATGGATATGGAGGATGCCATCTTCATTCCCTTATAAACAATGCCAGTTGCCTGGCTGTCATGTTTTAGGCTTTAGTTGCTCTTGAGTCACACACCTGCAACAAGCATGTAGCCAGCGGAGTCAGACCACAGTCAGCATCTGATCTGCAAGCTCATCCTTGGCCATTGACTTGCAGTATTAGAGGCAGTGCATCAGCATAGAAGTTAGGCAAGTGATATTGTTTATTACAGATGAAGATTGCAGCCGCTGTATTCCTCTCTCTTCAGGTCCCCTTTAACCCCCTTGGCGGTAACCCCAAGTCAGGGTTGGGGTGGAAAAAAGAAGCCAGCCACCGGGAGGTATAGGGAGAATGTGCAGTGCAGCACGCATTTCAACTCACCTCCCCTGGGATCCAGATGCCAGCAGCCATTCTTCTTCCGGTCCTCAGAGGCTCTAGATCCTTTGGGTGAGATCACCATTTGTCACATGACAGCAGACAGTGATCTCGCTATAGGGGTAAAGCACCACCCAGAGGACAGAGGCAGAATTGCAGCACTGAATCCCAGGGAGGTGAGTTATATGCAGGATGGCTGCAGATCTCTCTGTGGTATGATTTTCCCTGGATTTAGGCTCTAAAAGCGTGTGAAAAAATTGCACCGCTTTTAGACCCTAAAATACGGAACTAATCATACTGCCAGGGAGGTTAAAGGGAACCCGAGCCAAAGCTCAGGTTCAAAAAGCGATATTTACTCAAAAGAGGAAAGCTTCAGGATTCTATTGAGGCTTCCCTCCATGTTCCAGTGTCCCCCTTACTCAGCATGGCTTTCCCGCACATCCTGTCCTGCCTCTATATGCATAGGCATGTGCTGCTACTGCGTGATGGAATAGGAGCTGCGGGGCCCTGATATGATTAGTGACAATGCCTTGTCGCCAATCTTCTGGGAGGCCGAGCTCAATGAGGGGGGACATCAGTGTGCTGAGGAAAGCCTCAATAGGATCCTGAAGCTTCCCTCTCTTTAGGTAACTATCTCATTTTGTACATGAGCTTCAGCTCTGGTACACTTTAACCACTTAAGCCCACAGGGTTGACATTTTTTTGCATCTGAGCAACTTTCACCTCCCATTCATTTGCCAATAACTTTATCACTACTCATCACAATTAATGGATCTATATCTTGTTTTTTCCGCCACCAATTAGGCTTTTTGTGGGTGATACACTTTGCTGAAAATTAATTTATTCTAAATCCATTTTAACAGGAATATTAAGAAAGAAATGGAAAAAAATCATTATTTATCAGCTTTTGGCCAATATAGTTTGAAATTCATACATGCTACCATAATTAAAACCCATGTACTTTATTTGCCAATTTGTCCTGCTTATTACACCATATAAATTATGTCCCTATCACAATGTATGGCGCCGATATTTTATTTGGAAATAAAGGTGCAATTTTTCAATTTGCGTCCATCACTATTTACAAGCCCATAATTTCAAAAAAATATATTCATATACTCCTTCGACATGCATATTTATAAAGTTCAGACCCTTGGGTAACTATTTATGTTTTTTTTTTATTATTATTGTACATTTTTGGTTTTTTCTTTTAATTAAATATTGTATGTGGGTAATTAGTGGTGTGGGAGGTAAACAGTAATTTTTAATGTAAAAAGTGTGCATGTATAATGTAACATGCATGTGGGTGTAGTTTTACTATTTGGCCACAAGATGGCCACAGTCAAATAGTCCTGGGAGCGATCGAGCTCGCTCCCAGGAAGAAGAAAGAAGACCTGGAACTTTTTTGCATGCAGAAAAGCTGCAGCGTCTGGAGAGACGCTGTCGGCTTTTCTCCGGGGGGGGGGGGGGGTGCGATCGGTGAAAGGGATCTATAATCCCTTTCACTGATCGCTGGGTAAACGGCAGGTAGCTGGAGCGCGCACGGGGGGGCCCGCGGGAGCGCGTGACCTGCGGGAGTGCGCGCAGCCTAACTGGACGAGAAATCTCGTCCAGTTAGGCTTAAGTGGTTAAGGGTGGTAAATAGATTTCACCATAAGTTCCCCCTATCAGGGCAAGGCCGAGGCAGAGGCGAGAGAGGCTCCAGCCTCAGGGCGCAGTGTAGGAGGGGGGCGCACAACTCACTTAGCTATCATTCTCCTATTGTGTTTGAAGCAGAGAGAATAAGAAAAGGGGATGCATGGCAGTGACTGGAAGCCAGATAACTGGAGATTAAGGGGTGGGGAAGCGGGGAGGGGGCCCTGGGGTGCCTCTTAGTCTAATAGAAATCAGTGTGTGACGCCTGGGGTGGGAGGGATGGAGGGGCGCACTTTGGCGTCTCAGCCTCGGGTGCTGGAGGACCTTGTCCTGGCTCTGCCCCGTATTATCTGAACTTCTTTATGGGGGGACAAGATGCTGTTGCCTTCCCGCTTGCACATTACTTCCAACTGTTTCTGGCTTAGGAAGATGAGGGGAAACTTTTGTTGGCCTTTTCCTCCTTGACACCCAAGCTTCATGTTTGGTGACAGAAGAAAAAAGTGGAAGGTCACCACCACCAAATGAAGACCAGACACAATGTAATGTGCATGCAGAACCATATTGCCGAAGCAGTATAGACAGAAGTAGGATACGAGACAAGCACTGATCAAGACAGAGGTTGCGCACTCTAGCTCCCCCACACTGCACGATAATGAATCATAATGATAGTGACGTTACAAGGACAGAGGAAGAATTTAACACATGCACTTTTTTCTCTCTACTTAGCTCATGGATGGTTAGCAATGGCATAAAGACTTTACTGTATTCCTAGTACTTACTCTGGGTACAACATTGGTGCTCGATGTGTTGATTGTTACTTTTTCTTAAGCTTATCATTGCCAATTGGTACAAGAGGGGAGTCAAGAGGTATAAAGGGGGAGTTATTGATACTACCTTTATTTCAGGGTCATATCACACTCTGTTCACTTTTCATGACCACTCTGGGTGGAACAGAGTGTAATCTAACCATAAGGTTTGTTGTTATAGGAGGGTGGGAGGGAAGAGGAGGATGAGCCCCATATTTTACCACTGATTTAGGCATCCTTTATGGAAATAATAATTTGCATACTTGTTCAGGTATTATTTGTAATTTCTGGTGATGATTGGAAGTTGATATCTTACGTCATCTGTGCACCAATTTGAATTTAAGTGGGGTTTATGCCACCTTTGTAGAGAATATTATAGCTAGTATATAATGCATAACAGTGTAGGAAATGCGTACCTATAATAATGAACATACAATAACATGAAATGTAACATTTAACCTCAAGTACCACATGTGGGAGTATAAAACAGGGAGGGAGGGTAGATAGACAATACCATTTACTCAGTCTTTGTTTGTTGTGTGGTGCTCTTTGGAACCCTAACCCTTATTGGTTCCTTTTACTGTTACTAGCACCAATGGGGAGGTAATTCGAAGTTGAATTTATGGTGCATACTGCCTACTCTGAGGTTTTGTTCCAACCTCAAGTTGCTTTGTACAAGGGCTTTGAGAAATTCCATCGAGATCTCCTCTGAAGACTTCCATGATGATAGGATTAAGTGTCTCGCAGCTAACAGAATATGACAAACTACTGGTTGTATAGATGTTTCTAGCTTATTCAGACCAATGTTTAGAAGGGCTAGTTGCGGGGTTAATAAGAGAGGTGTGTGCGTGATTGATCTGATTAGGAATTCAATTTTAGACCAAAAGGTTCTAACTCTATTGCAATCCCAGACCATATGTTTTAGCGTGCCCACCTCTAGTTGGCAATTCCAACATAGGGGGGAGGGATGGTTGGTGAAGGATGCTAGCTTCTTGGGGTATAGATACCACTTGGATAAGAGTTTCTGGGATTGCTCCCAATGTGAGTTGCACTTTGAGTATTTCCTTGTAAGCCTATTGGCTGTGAGTATTTCAGATATAGTAATGTTTGTATTGAGGTCTTGGGCCCAGTTGTTTGCATATTTTGTGAGGGGGTTATTTCTATGGGATAGGAGATTTTCATACCAGAGAGATATGTTACCGGTCGTGGACGTTCTTGTAGCTAGTCTGGTTGCTAGCTGCGTATTAATCTGTTGGATTCTTAAAGTCGTGGAAGTAATTAGGTGAAAGACTCTGTGATAATTGAATCTTTGGGACTCAGGGAGGTTAAATTTTAGCGTCAGGTCAGAAAATTTTAGAAGTTGGTTATCTATGAACAAATCATTAATGAAGAATATGCCGTTTTCCTTCCACAGATTTAGTGATAGGTGTGGGCTTAGTAAAGAAAGGGTGTCCAGGGGTAGTCTCATGGAGGTTGAATTATAAGGGTCATCTAGGGGGGTGTTTGGTAAAATATTCCCATGCTTTAAGGGTTGCTTGTATTGTAGGGGACAGAGGAAGAATTTAGCTGGAATTTCAGTTCTACAAGAAAATCTTTGGCCATCCATCTGCATCCAGTCTGCTAATTACAACCACAGATTAGAATTTCTTCTTAAAGAGACTCCGTAACAAAAATTGCATCCTGTTTTTTATCATCCTACAAGTTCCAAAAGCTATTCTAATGTGTTCTGGCTTACTGCAGCACGTTCTACTATCACAGTCTCTAATAAATCAATGTATCTTTCCCCTGTCAGACTTGTCGGCCTGTGTCTGGAAGGCTGCCAAGTTCTTCAGTGTTGTGGTTCTGTGATGCATCTCCCCCCTCCAGGCCTCTCTCTGCACACTGCCTGTGTATTATTTAGATTAGGACAGCTTCTCTCTTCTCTCTTATCTTTTACAAGCTGGATAAATCCTCCTCTGAGCTGGCTGGGCTTTCACATACTGAGGAATTACATACAGGCAAAGCTGTCTGCACTCTGCAGGAAGAAACAACCTGACACTTCAGTGGAACATAGCTGCAAGGGGAAAGAAACACACAAATGATCTCTTGAGATTCAAAAGGAAGGGTGTATACAACCTGCTTGTGTATGAATGTATTTTCTATGTGTGGACATACTGTACATCAACCTACTTCCTGTTTTGGTGGCCATTTTGTTTGTTTATAAACAAACTTTTTAAAACTGTTTTTAACCACTTTTAATGCAGCAAGGAGCGGCGAAATTGCGACAGAGGGTAATAGGAGATGTTCCCTAACGCACTGGTATGTTTACTTTTGTGCGATTTTAACAATACAGATTCTCTTTAAGACAAGTATTATTATGAAAATTACAGAAAGTGATCAATTTGTAAATGAACAACTTTGCAATTGCAAGTAACAAAAAGATGTTATAAAACTTTCATTTCTAGTAGGATGAGTGGCAACAATATCAAGCAAGAAGATAAATATTAGATAAGATAAGGAACTGTCAATAGGGAATTACTCTGTTGCATGAAAGGGAGTTCAGAAAAGGATTTAAGCTCCGTTAACATGTAAAATGGAAAAACTCTAGCGCTAAGTGCTAGAGTTTTGCTCAGATGATTTTGCCGCGATTAGCGTGGAAAAAATCACTGGATACTTCCGTGATTTAAGATTGATTGCGGTCAGCGCTTTATAAGCACTGTACTGAGATCGCTTCTCAATCACTCTAAAAATGCTGCAGGTAACACATTTGCGATTGGCGCCAATCACAAAACGCCTCCGATCGGCGCCAATCGCGGCTGTGAGAACACCGCCATAGGGTAACATAGCACTAGTGCTTTAAAAAGCGCTAGCACTTTAGCAATTAGCGGGAATCGCCCGCTAATCGCTTAACCCTCCTGGCGGTCTATTAAAAACCGCCAGGGGGCAGCGCAGCCGTTTTTTTGATTTTTTTTTTTTTAAATCATGTAGCGAGCCTAGGGCTCGCTACATGATAGCCGCTGCTTAGAGTTGGGCCGAACGGTTCGCCTGCGAACGGTTCCATGCGAACTTCCGTGGTTCGCGGTCGCGTCCCGCAGGCGAACCTTTGCGGAAGTTCGGTTCGCCCCATAATGCACATGGAGGGTCAACTTTGACCGCCTCTACATCACAGTCAGCAGGCCCAGTGTAGCCAATTAGGCTACACTAGCCCCTGGAGCCCCACCCCCCTTATATAAGGCAGGCAGCGGCGGCCATTACGGTCACTCGTGTGCCTGCATTAGTGAGAGTAGGGCGAGCTGCTGCAGACTGTCTCTCATAGGGAAAGATTAGTTAGGCTTAGCTTGTTCCTGGCTGCATACCTGTTCTGTGAACCCAACACTGCATACCTGTTCTGTGAACCCACCACTGCATACCTGTACTGTGAACCCACCACTGCATACCTGTTCTGTGAACCCAACACTGCATACCTGTTCTGTGAACCCACCACTGCATACCTGTACTGTGAACCCACCACTGCATACGTGTACTGTGAACCCACCACTGCATACCTGTTCTGTGAACCCAACACTGCATACCTGTTCTGTGAACCCACCACTGCATACCTGTTCAGTGAACCTGCCACTGCATACCTGTTCTGTGAACCCACCACTGCATACCTGTTCTGTGAACCCACCACTGCATACCTGTTCTGTGAACCCACCACTGCATACCTGTTCTGTGAACCCACCACTGCATACCTGTTGTGTTCAGTGAACCTGCCACTGCATTCCTGTTCTATTCAGTGGACCCGCCACTGTATACCTGTTTAGTGAACCCGCCACTGCATACCTGTTGTGTTCAGTGAACCTGCCACTGCATACCTGTTCTGTGAACCCGCCACTGCATACCTGTTCTGTTCAGTGGACCCGCCACTGTATACCTGTTCTGTGAACACGCCACTGCATACCTGTTCTGTTCAGTGAACCTGCCACTGCATACCTGTTCTGTGAACCCGCCACTGTATACCTGTACTGTTCAGTGAACCCGCCACTGCATACCTGTTCTGTTCAGTGGACCCGCTACTGTATACCTGTTCTGTTCAGTGAACCCGCCACTGTATACCTGTACTGTTCAGTGAACCCGCCACTGCATACCTGTTCTGTTCAGTGGAGCCGCTACTGTATACCGGTTCTGTTCAGTGAACCCGCCACTGCATACCTGTTGTGTTCAGTGAACCCGCCACTGCATACCTGTTGTGTTCAGTGAACCTGCCACTGCATACCTGTTCTGTGAACCCGCCACTGTATACCTGTACTGTTCAGTGAACCGGCCACTGCATACCTGTTGTGTTTAGTGAACCTGCCACTGTATACTTGTTCTGTGAACCCGCCACTGTATACCTGTACTGTTCAGTGAACCCGCCACTGCATACCTGTTGTGTTCAGTGAACCTGCCACTGTATACCTGTTCTGTTCAGTGAACCCGCCTCTGTATACCTGTTCAGTGAACCCGCCACTGCATACCTGTTCTGTTCAGTGAACCTGCCACTGCATACCTGTTCTGTGAACCCGCCACTGTATACCTGTACTGTTCAGTGAACCCGCCACTGCATACCTGTTGTGTTCAGTGAACCTGCCACTGCATACCTGTTCTGTGAACCCGCCACTGCATACCTGTTCTGTTCAGTGGACCCGCCACTGTATACCTGTTCTGTTCAGTGAACACGCCACTGTATACCTGTTCAGTGAACCCGCCACTGCATACCTGTTCTGTTCAGTGAACCTGCCACTGCATACCTGTTCTGTGAACCCGCCACTGTATACCTGTACTGTTCAGTGAACCCGCCACTGCATACCTGTTCTGTTCAGTGGAGCCGCCACTGCATACCTGTTCTGTTCAGTGGAGCCGCTACTGTATACCGGTTCTGTTCAGTGAACCCGCCACTGCATACCTGTTGTGTTCAGTAAACCCGCCACTGCATACCTGTTGTGTTCAGTGAACCTGCCACTGCATACCTGTTCTGTGAACCCGCCACTGTATACCTGTACTGTTCAGTGAACCGGCCACTGCATACCTGTTGTGTTCAGTGAACCTGCCACTGTATACTTGTTCTGTGAACCCGCCACTGTATACCTGTACTGTTCAGTGAACCCGCCACTGCATACCTGTTGTGTTCAGTGAACCTGCCACTGTATACCTGTTCTGTTCAGTGAACCCGCCACTGTATACCTGTTCAGTGAACCCGCCACTGCATACCTGTTCTGTTCAGTGAACCTGCCACTGCATACCTGTTCTGTGAACCCGCCACTGTATACCTGTACTGTTCAGTGAACCCGACACTGCATACCTGTTGTGTTCAGTGAACCTGCCACTGCATACCTGTTCTGTGAACCCGCCACTGCATACCTGTTCTGTTCAGTGGACCCGCCACTGTATACCTGTTCTGTTCAGTGAACACGCCACTGTATACCTGTTCAGTGAACACGCCACTGCATACCTGTTCTGTTCAGTGAACCTGCCACTGCATACCTGTTCTGTGAACCCGCCACTGTATACCTGTACTGTTCAGTGAACCCGCCACTGCATACCTGTTCTGTTCAGTGGACCCGCTACTGTATACCTGTTCTGTTCAGTGAACCCGCCACTGTATACCTGTACTGTTCAGTGAACCCGCCACTGCATACCTGTTCTGTTCAGTGGAGCCGCTACTGTATACCGGTTCTGTTCAGTGAACCCGCCACTGCATACCTGTTGTGTTCAGTGAACCCGCCACTGTATACCTGTACTGTTCAGTGAACCTGCCAGTCCAGCACGGCTGTCACTACACAATCAGCTGTTTGCGGTGCGTTACACGGTGAGTTTGGTTTGTCAGTGTGAAGCAGTACCTTAATTACACTACCTGATTGATGTATACACATGCAAGATGTTTTAAAGCACTTTAGGCCTGTCATTTAGCATTCAATGTGATTTCTGCCCTTAAAACGCTGCTTTGCGTCAAATCCAGATTTTTCCCGGGGACTTTTGGCGTGTATCCCACTCCGCCATGCCCCCCTCCAGGTGTTAGACCCCTTGAAACATCTTTTCCATCACTTTTGTGGCCAGCATAATTTTTTTTTTCAAAGTTCGCATCCCCATTGAAGTCTATTGCGGTTCGCGAACTTTAACGCGAACCGAACCTTCCGCGGAAGTTCGCGAACCCGGTTCGCAAACCTAAAATCGGAGGATCGGCCCAACTCTACCGCTGCTCAGCGGCATCCCCCCAGCCCCGCCGATCGCCTCCGGCGATAGGCGATCAGGAAATCCTGTTCAAAGAACGGGATTTCCTGGAGGGCTTCCCCCGTCGCCATGGCGATGGGGCGGGATGACGTCACCGACGTCATGGACGTCGTGACGTGTAAGGGAGTCCCGATCCACCCCTTGCCGCTGCCTGGCGCTAATAGGCCAGGCAGAGCAGGGGTCGGGGGGGGGGGCTGTGTTGCGACGCGGATAGTGGCGATCGAGCGCGGGGCGGCGGCGATCGAAGTGCTGACGCATCTAGCAAAGTGCTAGCTGCGTTCAGCAAAAAAAAAAATTACTCAAATCGGCCCAGCAGGGCCTGAGAAAACCTCATGCGCGGCTTACCCCGAACTACGTTCGGGGTTACCGCCAGGAAGGTTAAGCATAGCTCCCAACTGTCCCGCTTTTGGAGGGACAGTCCCTCTTTGGGAGCCCTGTCCCTCTGTCCCTCTTTCTCCACATTTGTCCCTCTTTCAGGACTTTTTCCATCTTTCTATGTAAATACATATATTTATCTGCTAAAAAATGTGTTTGACTCTAAAGTTTATTCCCATCCTTTAAATTGATATATTACTAATTTTAAAATGTTAATATGAAGGAAAATGAGCCAGGATAGAAAGGACCAGTGTGGTTTGAATTATAAAACAACATATTTTTCTTATGAAATCTTTATGCTATGCGTGACTAGTGGTGTGATGGGGGCATAATCAGGGGTGTGGCGGGGCGGGGCTTAAATGTCCCTCTTTCTCATCTCAAAAACTTGGGAGGTATGCGAATGGGCCCAGAGAGTTAGGGGGTACAAAACATGCAGGGGGTGTAGGAGTGCAGGGGCGGAGCTACAAATTAAGTCCTTTGCCCAACAGTAGACATGATGATTCTTGCGAATGAATGAATGCTTTAACGAAACTCTGTAACTACAAAAACCTCCCCTGGGGGGTACTCACCTCGGTAGGGGGAAGCCTCCGGATCCGATCGAGGGTTCCCCTGTCCTCCTATGTCCCACAGCGGCCTCCCTGTGCCCCTCCGAACAGCAGGCATGTTAATATTTACCTCCCCGGCTCCAGTGCAAGTGCAGTATCCGCTCTCCGCTCAGAGAAATACCCGATCGCTGTTGGCCCGCTCTACTGCGCAGGCGCAAGTCTCCTGCACTAGTAGAGCGGACCCGACAGAGATGGGGTATTTCCGCCTATCTCCGTACGGTTTGCCGCAACAGCGCCCCCGCTGGAGCCAAGAAAGGTAAATAAATCAGCGCTTGTCAGGCTTGTTGAGGGAGGATTCCGGGACACTTCGGGGGGGAACCAGCGCTGGACTGCCTGCAGCTACAGTGGAGGGGGAAGCCTCATTGGGACCCTGAGGCTTCCCCCTACCGAGGTGATTACCCCCTGGGGACCTTTTTTTGTTACAGAGTCTCTTTAAGAGGTATGTTCTGTAGTAAGGGCAGAATTATACACAAACAAGGCAATACATAAACCTTACTTCTGTCTGGATGTGCTACTCCTATGTACTTTGTTTCTGCCTCTTTATCAATTGGCTGTGTGAGTTTACTGAGCAGTGAGGTTATTATTGAGTGACTTTGATCTCTGAGCTGTGTGGGCAGTTTAAATCTATATTAAGTCTTATCACCTTCACCTTTCATGTGTCTGATTAGCAGCAGTGAGATCTGTAAACATCAATGACATAGAGGCTTCTTTTATCAAACTCCAATTCATCATATCGAAGTGCAAGGGTGACTTGATTAACAAAGACTTATTTTGCCAAGGAGGACACTATGTAATGCTGGATACACACCATGCTTTTCCGCGTCGAATGCGTCCGTCGATACGTGTCGATTCGATTATTTCTGAGCATTTCCGATCGCATTTCGATGATTTTTAGGTTGATTGCTATGTAAAGTATGGCAAATCGACCTAACGATCCATCGAAGCTTAAATCGGACATGTCGGAAATAATTGAATCGATGCGCATCGATGGACGCATCGAACGCGGAAACGCATGGTGTGCATCCAGCATAAGAGTGATTAAGATGTGGAATGCATTGCCACAGGAAGTCGTTATGGCAAACTCTATACCTGCATTTAAAGGGGGCTTAGATGCTTTCCTTGCGTTGAAAGACATCCATGGCTACAATTACTAGGTAATGCCTAATGATGTTGATCCAGGGATTTTATCTGATTGCCATCTGGAGTCGGGAAGGAATTTTTCCCTTTTGGGGCTAATTGGACCATGGACCATCGCCTTCCTCTGGATCAACAGGGATATGTGAGGGAGCAGGCTGGTGTTGTACTTTGTTCTCTGGTTGAACTCGATGGACGTATGTCTTTTTTTAACCAAAATAACTATGTAACTATGTAACTATAAAGTGTACTTTTGTAAAAAGAGGTAAAGTGGGCCAGTCAGCCCAAAAATCTAGTATACAGGAAGCTCATCCCTAGTAGATTGCACATTTGCCCAGCCACAGCTACTGGTGCTATGTTGGCAACTTATACCACCTTATATACACATGCAGTCTGCAGGTGACAGGTGCACTTGTACACTGGATGTGTGTGTCCCTGACATCAGAAGTAGGTGGGGGAAATAATAATTTAACAAACATTTGAAAACTTGGAGAGCTAACTGACTCTCAGTATAAAACATACATGTCAAACTCTAGCACGCGGGCCAAATGTGGCCTTTAGAACCATTAAATTTGGGCCTCAAATGGTTTACACACTATGCATTATGTTTGGCCCACTCTAGACCACCAGGGAAGCTATATTGGAGGTGAAGCCCTAGAACACCAGGTAAGCCATATGCAGGAGTGAGGGGTAAAGCACTAAACACCAGAGAACTGATCAGAGGAGGGTGGGGGCCTCTAGCCACCAGGGCACTGTTTAGAGGAGGGAGGACCACTAGAAACCAGGGAACTGTATAAGGATTAGAGGGGGCCATTAGACACCTGGGAACTTTATAAGGGATGATGGTGTCTAGTAGACATTGAGGTTGACCCGGGACTAGGTCCCAGTGTACAATTTGGGCCCACTTTGTATTTGAGTCTGACACCCCTGGTATAAAACAAACTGCAAGAGCTGAATGTGCTGCTGCGCAAGGTGCTTTCCACAGTGCCATACAATGTGTCAGGACAGCACAGATGGGACTGCGAAGATAGACAGAGTTTGAAATGAACAGGTAGGAGAATAGAAGTCTGGCACTACTGAGCTTTCTTTATTTACAGCATGGTACACTACAGTACTTAAAGGCAGAGGCGTATCTAGAGGGGTGCAGACATGGCTCATGCCATGGGCGCCACAGAACCATGGGCGCCATGTCTTCCCCTTCGCTGCGCCCCGTGCCTTCCTGTCACTCAGAACTCAGATCAATTCTGTTATTTGGAGAACATGGCTACTTAATCTATGTATGTAGGGCTCACTTGGCTTAGTGTAAAGAGGACATAGAGGAAATAAGAGATATTTCCAAAAAGGTAACTTCAGCAATATCCCGAGCCAAAAAAACACAGGCAACCATAACACATGTACACAAGAGACGATGCAGTTTTTAGAGGGAAAAGTGGCTCCGACCAGGGGTGGGGGCGCAATTTCAGTGTGAGCCATAGGCTCTATATTACCCAGATACGCCCCTGCTTAAAGGATACATGAAGCCAAATGTATAAGTCCATCTTTACTTACCTGGGGCTTCTTCCAGCCCCAAGAACTTTATGTGTCCCTTGCTGCAGTTCTGCAGTCACCAAGTCCCCTGCTGCGGCCCCTACCCTCTTGCCCCTCCTCCCCCCCGGCGACCGCTGACCCGAGGATGGAGGGAACAACAGGAGACTTGAAGACTGGGGAACTGTGGAAAGGGACACAGAGAGTTCTTGGGGCTGGAAGAAGCCCCAGGTAAGTAAAGATGGACTTATAAATGTGGCCTCATGTATCGTTTAAATATTTAAACATAGTAAGTCATGTGGCAGGGTCCCCCCCCCCCCCCCGCGTACGTTAAAAAAGGGCGCCGGGAAAAAGGGCGCAGGGTTTTAAACGATAAGCATGAATAACGTTTAAAAATAAATTGTGCTATATTTCAATTAAAAATAATGTTTTATAAAGTTATAAATCATGAAATAATGTGTATGAAATCGGCAATTGTAAAAACGTTAATCTTCCCTGTTTAAAAAGTGAAATTTATAATAACGTTTTATAAAACATTAATAAGAATGTTACTAAAGCTATACCTAACCCTACTCTCACACAGAACCCTCCCTGTACCTATCCCTAACCCCTAGACCCCCCTGGTGGTGCCTAACCCTAAGACCCCCCTGGTGGTACCTAAACCTAAGACCCCCCTGGCGGTGCCTAAACCTAAGACCCCCCTGGTGGTACCTAAACCTAAGACCCAGGGGCGTAGCAATAGGGGTTGCAGCGGTAGCGACCGCATCGGGGCCCTTGGGCCAGAGGGGCCCCAAAGGGCCCTCCCTCAACTACAGTATTCGCTCTTTATTGGTCCGGTGTTCATAATAATAACTTCTATAGATGCTTTGAATACTGGTAATGATAAACAAACTGTTCCCCATCCCCTTCTTGCACCTCTGACACTGTAGTTGCCATTGGCAGGTTTTGGTGCGCCGTATCCATTGTTATGTATAGAGTGCTTGGGGGCCCCATTGTAAAACTTGCATCGGGGCCCACAGCTCCTTAGTTACACCACTGCTAAGTCCCCCCTGGTGGTGCCTAAACCTAAGACCCCCCTGGTGGTGCCTAAACCTAAGACCCCCCTAGTGGTGCCTAAACCTAAGACCCCCCTGGTGGTGCCTAAACCTAAGACCCTCCTGGTGATGCCTAAACTTAAGACCCCCCTGTGATAAGCATTAATAACGTTGTAAAAAAATATTGTGCGGTTTTTCGTTTAAAAAAAATGTTTAATAAAAAAAAAAATTTGTACGGTTTTTCGTTTAAAAATAATGTTTAAAAAATTATAAATCATTAAATAATGTGTAATCATGAGAAGCAGTTATAAAACATTAAAAGTCTCCGGGCGCCGCTTTAAAAACGTTATTTTTCTCCGGCGCCCTTTTTCCCCATTAAACGATATTTATTATGGGAGTGAATGGCGGCGCCCTTTTTGTCCACCTGCCTCATGCGCCCAAATTTCCTGCTCCCCCCACCTTGTGTATCCTACTTGATCAGGGATCCTCATTATTATGCACCAATTCTATACACTGGATTGAACGACTTGATCTCTAAGACCCTCACCCCAGTGACTGCACCTACATTGAATCACACTCGTGCTTTCTTCTGGTGCAGTGTAATCTTGTATCCTTGTTTTGATCTTGTATTCTCCGTTACTCATATATTTGATGTATGAAAAGGAACTAAGAAACCTCTTCTTGAGGGTGAAAGAGGAGAGTGCTAAAGTCTCAACAGTAGAAAAAAACAGCAGCACCACCACCACCACCACCACAGATTGTGAATGGTTTCAGGCTGAAATCGGTTCACAATCTGTTTGCAGTAAAGGTGGCCATACGATCCCTCTCTGATCAGATTCGATCAGAGAGGGATCTATCTGTTAGAAGATCCAACCAGTCAATTTAAGAAATTAACCTTTTCTGTTCATTGGAGGAGCAATGCTGAAGCTGAAGGGGGGCGGCAGAGAATGAGATGTCTAGATAGTATCATGGAAGCAACAAACATGAGCATGGACAGGGTTTGAGAGGCAGTAGAAGATAATATATTCCAAAAGAAGGCTTTGTTTCAGTGCGCTGTCAGTTACAGTAAACTTGACTATAAAGCTGGCCATACACTGGCCCGATTTACCGCCGTTTCAACAGCAGATTCGATCACTGGGATCGAATCTGCTGCCAATCGTTCGCGCTACACGCCAAATTTCGATTCATTTCGTCCGATCCCGTCGATCGCGCCGTGCGGAAAATTACCGTCGATCGCCCGCGGGTAAAGAGCGCATCGCTAGCGGCGTTCGAGTGCCCGACGACCGACGCAATAGAGCCGCATACATTACCTGCTCCGCCGGCGCGACTGCCCCCGCTCGTCTCCGCTCTTCTCCACTCTGGTCTCCGGCATGCCTTCACTTATTCCTGCCCGGCAGGAAGTTTAAACAGTAGAGGGCGCTCTACTGTTTAAACTTCCTGCCGGGCAGGAAGAAGTGAAGCATGCTGGAGCCGGAGACCAGAGCGGAGAAGAGCGGAGACGAGCGGGGGCAGTCGCGCCGGCGGAGCAGGTAATGTATGCGGCGGGCGGGGGCAGCAGCAGCACCACCACCACAACAGATTGTGAACGGTTTCAGGCTGAAATCGGTTCACAATCTGTTTGCAGTAAAGGTAGCCATACGATCCCTCTCTGATCAGATTCGATCAGATAGGGATCTGTCTGTTGGTCGAATCTGATGGCAAATCGACCAGTGTATGGCCACCTTAAAGAGAACCCGAGGTGGGTTTGAAGAATATTATCTGCATACAGAGGCTGGATCTGCCTATACAGCCCAGCCTCTGTTGCTATCCCAACCCCCCCTAAGGTCCCCCTGCACTCTGCAATCCCTCATAAATCACAGCCACGCTGCTGACAAACGGCTTGTCAGAGCTGGCTGTGTTTATCTCTATAGTGTCAGTCTGCTGCTCTCCCCGCCTCCTGCAGAACTCCAGTCCCCGCCTGAATCCCTTCCCTCCCTGCTGATTGGAGGGAAGGGACGGGGGCAGAGACCAGAGCTATGCAGGAGGCGGGGGAGCAGCTGAGACTGACACTACAGATGTAAACACAGCCTCACAACATGGCTGTGATTTATGAGGGATTGCAGAGTGCAGGGGGACCTTAGTGGGGTTTGGGATAGCAACAGAGGCTGGGCTGTATAGGCAGATCCAGCCTCTGTATGCAGATAACATTCTTTAAACACACCTCGGGTTCTCTTTAAGTGAATAAGGCCTAAGTGACTGTTGTTCAATCTGCCCAAAATGATCTGTTTGACAGATGAATATCTAATATCCAGTGATAATTTTACTTACACTAAAACATATTTAGAGTTATGTGAATATAACCAGCTTAATCTGCATCATCTTATCAGTGTATGTTAATGTTTAATCAGCTTCCATTTATAGCATTCAGTTATATACCTGGACAAGTGTGCTCATTCCTTGAATGGTGAAGTCACTTTACTAGAGACTGTGTGGCCCATATGCAATTAACTTTTCACCTACAGTTATCACCTAGGAGATAATTTTCATCTTCTGATTAAAATCATTTTTCAGCAGTGTGCAATTGAAAAATTAACAAAAACTAGGTGAAAAAGTATTGACTAAATTATTATCTGTATTTAATTACTTGCTGGTGGTTTAAAAGGCATTTTATTGACAAGTTTAAAAATATCACCTAGGAGAAAAAGTGAATTGCATGTGGGCCTGTGAATGCAAAATATGGCATTATGAGAACACCTCCTGAACCATATCACCTGAACATGCCACCAGCCACTGTGTGACCAGCAAATCAGTAAATGGCTACAAGTAGTCCAGCTGTTCTCTAGTGCACTGCCACTACTTCTAACACTAACCTCATTGCTGCTACAGCTAGCACTAACCACACTGCCACTACTTCTAACACTAACCTCACTGCCACTACTTCTAACACTAACCTCATTGCTGCTACAGCTAGCACTAACCACACTGCCACTACTTCTAACACTAACCTCACTGCCACTACTTCTAACACTAACCTCATTGCTGCTACAGCTAGCACTAACCTCATTGCTGCTACACCTAGCACTAACCTCACTGCCACTACTTCTAACACTAACCTCACTGCCACTACTTCTAACACTAACCTCATTGCTGCTACAGCTAGCACTAACCACACTGCCACTACTTCTAACACTAACCTCACTGCCACTACTTCTAACACTAACCTCATTGCTGCTACAGCTAGCACTAACCTCATTGCTGCTACACCTAGCACTAACCACACTGCCACTACTTCTAACACTAACCTCACTGCCACTACTTCTAACACTAACCTCATTGCTGCTACAGCTAGCACTAACCACACTGCCACTACTTCTAACACTAACCTCACTGCCACTACTTCTAACACTAACCTCATTGCTGCTACAGCTAGCACTAACCACACTCCCACTACTTCTAACACTAACCTCACTGCCACTACTTCTAACACTAACCTCATTGCTGCTACAGCTAGCACTAACCACACTGCCACTACTTCTAACACTAACCTCATTGCTGCTACAGCTAGCACTAACCACACTGCCACTACTTCTAATACTAACCTCACTGCCACTACTTCTAACACTAACCTCATTGCTGCTACAGCTAGCACTAACCTCATTGCTGCTACACCTAGCACTAACCACACTGCCACTACTTCTAACACTAACCTCACTGCTGCTACACCTAACACTAACCTCACTGCCACTACTAACACTAACCTCTGTGCCCCTACATCTAACACTAACCTCACTGCCACTACACCTAACACTCTGCTACACCTAACACTTCACTGCCACTACTTCTAACACTAACCTCCCTGCCACTGCTTATTACACTAACCTTTCTGCCGTTACAACTAACACTAACCTCACTGCCACTACACCTATACTAATCTTACTTGCCAATATATGATGTCCGCTTGCTGATCATCATATCGTAGCTCTGCTGCTTCCTAATTCTAATACTGGTGCACTTCCACCTCCTGAATGTATTGCCGAATGTGCCAAATCTAAGCACACTGGCACACTATAATAAACATTGCAGGCTATGGTACTGCCAAGGATGTTTTTTGCCACCTGCGTCCAAAGTAAGCGCTTTGTTCATTTGTCTACTCATAGTGCATTTTAACCACTCCTCTGTTTTCGAAATGGTGCTGCCCTTGTTTGATGACCATGACTTTTGTGTTGTAAATCATGCTTTTCCTCAAGACATGATCTGACTGACCTACATCTCGGATCTCATCCACATACCCACCCCACCCACCCCATTCTCCTGTAACCTGTGCTTGTCCGCACCTCGCACTTATTACTCCCACGTGCAACTGCAAGACTTCACTAGGGTTGCCCCCTCTCTCTGGAACCCGCTCCCAACAACCGTCAGACTCCCACCAACCATCAGACCATGGCCGTTTCTTGGGCCGTGTGGCCTGTGCGGGCGCCCTGAGTGCTAAAGAAGGGGGGCGCTGTAATGGAGGGGGAAGTCAGCCGCGGGAAGGGCAGCCCGACCTCTCCCTCCCTTCCTCTCTGGGCGCCCTCCTGCTCCCCCCTCCGATGCAGAGCGCAGCAGCCATCAGGGAAGCACTAATAGTAACAACTCACCTCCCAGGTTCCAATCGCTGGTCTCCTCCTCTGCACACACGCTGATACACACGCTGCTTCCGACTAAACAGGAAGCAGTGTGTGTATGGGCGTGTGTGCAGAGAGAAGACCAGCGGCTAGTGACCAGCGATTGGAACCAGAGAGGTGAGTTGTTACTATTAGCGCTTCCCTGCTGGCTGCTGCGCTCTGCATCGGAGGGGAGAGCACGGAGGGCGCCCGGAGAGGAAGGGAGGGAGAGGTCGGGTTGCCCTCCCCGCGGCTGACTTCCCCCTCTATTATTGGTGGGGGGGGGGGGTCACCTACCTACCTACCTACCTACCTACCTACCCTGGGGGCAGCTACCTATCTAACCTATACTGGGGGACACCTACCTAATTAACCTATACTGGGGGGCAGCTACCTATCTAACCTATACTGGGGGGCAGCTACCTAATCTAACCTATACTGGGGGGCAGCTACCTAATCTAACCTATACTGGGGGGCAGCTACCTATCTAACCTATACTGGGGGCAGCTACCTAATCTAACCTATACTGGGGGGCAGCTACCTAATCTAATTTATACTGGGGGGTAGCTACCTAATCTAACCTATACTGGGGGGCAGCTACCTATCTAACCTGTACTGGGGGCACCTACCTAATCTTACCTATACTCGGGGGCACCTACCTAATCTAACTTATACTGGGGGGAGCTACCTATCTAACCTATACTGGGGGGCAGCTACCTAATCTAACCTATACTGGGGGGCAGCTACCTATCTAACCTATACTGGGGGGCACCTACCTAATCTAACCTATACTGGGGGGCAGCTACCTATCTAACCTACACTGGGGGGCAGCTAAGTAATCTAACCTATACTGGGGGGGGGGGGGGCAGCTACCTAATCTAACCTATACTGGGGGGCAGTTACCAATCCAAACTATAATGGGGGCAGCTACCTATCTAACCTATACTGGGGGGCAGCTACCTATCTAACCTATACTGGAGGCATATACCTATCTAATCTATACTGGGAGCACCTAGTTATCTAACCTATATTGGGAGCACCTACCTACCTACCTAGCCTATACTGGTGGCAACTATACTGGCTACCTATATTGGAGGCACCTAACTGACCTATGCTGGGGGCAACTATTCTGGCTCCCTATTAGAGGCACCCACCTAGCTAACCTGTGCTGGGGGCACCTACCTATCTAACCTGTACTGGGGGCACCTACCTATCTAACCTCTACTGGGGGCACCTGCCTATCTAACCTATACTGGGGGCAACTATACTGGCTACCTATACTGGAGGCACCTACCTGGCTAACCTATACTGGGGGCAACTATACTGGGGCACCTATGCCTGACTACCTATACTGGGGTACCTATGCCTGGCTACCTATACTGGGGGACCTATAGCTGGCTACCTATACTGAGTGCAACTAGACCTGGCTAACCTAAACTGCAGGCACGTATACCTGGCTAAACTGGGGGCACGTATACCTGGCTTTACGGGGGGGGGGGGGGGGGGGGGGGGCGCAATTTTTACACCCTCGCCCTGAGTACATTTTAGCCTAGAAACTGCCCTGCATCAGACAGCCATACTGTAGTTGTTATAATGGCTACTTGCTAACATCCCTAATAATACATTCATTAGTTCCCTGGATGTGCTTCCCTGACATCATAGGTGGGAGTTGCCAAGATAATGTAACTCGTTCGTATAAATTCCAACATAAAGCATATTTTCAGTGAGTTGTAAGTTACATTCTTTCTTTTTTTTTTTTTTTTTAGAGATTTACCAACACATTCCCCCCCCCCCCCCCCCCCCACACACACACACACTGTACTGCATTGAACTCTGCTTTTTGCCAGAATACATACACAGAGTGGCAAAAGGATTAGAGATACCCTCTAATAACGAGTTGTTTCAACTTTAGCTCTGATCACAGCTGATATTCTTTTTGGCATGGACACAACAAGATGTGTACATCAAAAAAGGGTGTCTGGAAAAAAGGGCGCAGGGTATAGCCGAAATTTCATAATATTGTCTTCAACCATATTTTATCGTTTCTTCATGTAATAAAATCTAAAAATATTATTTATAACAATGAAAACAAAAAATATATGTACAATCGTAATAACTATAGTAAAACATTGGTAATATTACCAATATTTTATTACAACTAAACCTAACCCTACTCTCACACAGAACCCTCCCTCTATCTATCCCTCAGTGGTGCTCACCGCCAGGTCGTGATCATGCTTACGCGTGGATTCACGACCATTTTGACGCATTCCGCCTCGGACACGAAAATCCGTGAATAGGTTTTCAACCATGAAAATCTACTTCGGCTTCGCGTGAATGCGAACAGAAATCCACATTCACTCTTGTGAAACCCGGCGCTGAAGTCGTGGTTTGCGGAAATGCGTCAAACTATGCGGAAGTGACACATTGCAGGCCAATCAGAGTGCCCCAGCCATGCCCTAGCAACCAATCACAGGAGGGGAGCTATGCCCTCCCCTCCTGAATATAAAGCGGCGGCCATGATGGAAAAGCTCTGTCCTTGCTAGACTGTGGTGCTGAGAGGATTATCTCCAGGCCATTGTTGTTTGAGCAAGTGCATTTATTGTGTTAAAAACAAAGCGTTTTTTTTTGCTAACACTGCTCTTATACTGTACACAGTTAGCTAGTCAGTGAGTGATTGCTGTAGTTAGTTGTAGTCAGTGTAGTGTAGTGGGAGTGTGGGAGTCTAGTGATTATTTAACTGTGTGTAGTGCAGGCAGGTTCAGTGCTGCAGTGTAGTCAGTGTAGTGGGAGTGGGGATTATCTGTGTGTAGTGCAGGCAGGCAGGCAGGTTAGTGCAGCTGCAGTGTTCACTTGTATATTCCAGTGACAGTTATACACTTGTACTATTTGCAGGCAGCCAGTCACACCGCCGGCGCCGCCACTCTCTGCCAGCGCTGTTCATTCATTCTGTCAGTGAACTTGTGCCGTGCCCAGTGCCCACTGCTCGCTCGCTGGCATATGAGCATCTCATTACACAGTGTGACATCCTTGTGTGCCCACTGCATCCTTCAGTGACCTAGTTGTATATCCAGTGCCCACTGCTGTGCCCACTGCATCCTTCAGTGACCTTGTACTGTGCCCACTGCATCCATCAGTGACCTAGTTGTATATCCAGTGCCCACTGCTGTGCCCACTGCATCCTTCAGTGACCTTGTACTGTGCCCACTGCATCCTTCAGTGACCTTGTACTGTGCCCACTGCATCCTTTAGTGACCTAGTTGTATATCCAGTGCCCACTGCTGTGCCCACTGCATCCTTCAGTGACCTTGTACTGTGCCCACTGCATCCTTCAGTGCCGTTGTACTGTGCCTGGTGCATCCTTCAGTGACCTTGTACTGTGCCCACTGCATCCTTCAGTGACCTAGTTGTATATCCAGTGCCCACTGCTGTGCCCACTGCATCCTTCAGTGACCTTGTACTGTGCCCACTGCATCCTTCAGTGACCTTGTACTGTGCCCACTGCATCCTTCAGTGACCTAGGTGTATATCCAGTGCCCACTGCTGTGCCCACTGCATCCTTCAGTGACCTTGTACTGTGCCCACTGCATCCTTCAGTGACCTAGTTGTATATCCAGTGCCCACTGCTGTGCCCACTGCATCCTTCAGTGACCTTGTACTGTGCCCACTGCATCCTTCAGTGCCGTTGTACTGTGCCTGGTGCATCCTTCAGTGACCTTGTACTGTGCCCACTGCATCCAGTGATTCATTACTAGCAACATGTCTGGCAGGGTTTCGCGGGGTGAGAGGAAAGGGAGTTCAATTGCCTCAGCCACTTCTGGGACTGCTCCACGTCCAGGGAGAGGACGCCCAGCTGTACGTGGTCGTGATGCAGCAGAAAGGGGGGCAGCAAAGGCTGGGCCGAGTCAGCGGACGCCATTGTCCAAATATTTTAAAGTTTCTGGTCCCCGTGTGGTGGTTGAGCAAATGGAACCTGACGTACTCATGGACATCATGACTTCCTCCCAGACCTCTACTGTGAGCACCACTCCAAGCAGCAGCAGCAGCAGCAGCCAATGTCCCACGCTTGTTGTGACATCCACCCCAGCACCCACTGGTCAGCAGCCCTCCCAGGATGACAGCGTTCTGTCCCTCAGTCCGGCTTCTGGGAACCTGCTGATGCAAGAAGCTCAGGACTTACTGGGGACTGATGTGGCAGAGATTGAGATCGGGCCACAATCACAAGCGTTGTTGAGTTCTGGTGATGAAGAAGAGGGGTCTGTGTCTGGGGATGTAGGGACAGAAGAGGAGGCGGTGGAGTCAGAGGAAGAGCTGGATTATGAAGATGCTGCTGATGATGACGACGTTGTGGACCCTAACTATGTGCAGCCTGCTGAGTCCGTGGAAGAATGGTCAGAGGCAGAGCAGGATGACGAGTCACCTTGGCCTAGGCAAAGATATCGCCATATGTCAGGCAGGGGCAGGGGCATCGGCAGCAGTGGGCGTGGAGGAAGTAGACAGGACACTGCTTCAGCCGGCACCACCACCATGCAACCCCCGGCAACTACTACCACACATTGTTCCGCTGCACCCTCTGCTAGTGGGGGCCGCAGTAAATTAAAGTCACCAGTGTGGGATTGCTTTGAGGAATGTACTGATGACAAAAGGTATGCGGTGTGCAGGTTATGCAGCAAAAGATTGAGCCGTGGGAAAAGTCTGAGCAAGATGGGTACCTCATCCCTCCAGGGCCACCTGAGAAGCCGCCACTGCCGCGAGTATGCGTACTTTAAGAGGAAGCAGGCACTGCTGGCAGGGGTTCCTGAGAGCAGAAGGCCCACCAGCGCAGCAGCATCATCCCTCCCTCAGGGTCGTGAATCCCCACAGCAGCAGCAGTAGTAGCACGCAAGCGCTCTTCCACCTCGGCTACTCAGGACACAGACATTGAGGCTGGCAGCCAGTGTTCGTCTCTATCCTCTGTCTCCCCTGCATCCCAGCATCGTCAGACCCTGCTGAGCGACACCTTTCAGGGTCTGACCAAGCCTCTGCCTCCAAGCCACAGGCGGATACGCAAACTAAATGGCTTGCTGGCCCGGGCCATGGCATCACAGCTGCTTCCCTACTCCCTGGTGCAGGAGGGGAGCGCCATGCGGACGCTGCTCCAATTTGGCATCCCCAAGTGGCAAGTCCCCAGTCGCCACTATTTCAGCAGGAGCGCGATCCCAGCACTCCACAAGTTTGCGGTGGAAAACGTGGCCCGTTCCCTGGACTACTCTGTGGGCAAGCGGGTCCACGTGACCATGGACTCGTGGAGTAGCAGATTTGGGACAGGTCGCTACCTGTCCTTTACGGCCCACTGGGTGACACTGATGGAAGGGAGGGAGGACAAGAGCGCATCAGCCCAGCTAGTGGTGCCACCACGCGGGATCAGGGGGGATGCAGAAGGGTCCTGTCACGAAACTCCCTCTGCACCCGGAAAGCAAGCCCGCCTCGGCAGCAGCAGCGCCAAGCCTCGGCACTGCCAAGACCTTTTAAAATTGGTGACCCTGGGGAAGGAGAGGCTTACGGCCACCAACGTCCTGGCCGCCCTCAGGAAGCAGGAGTGGAGGTGGCTGACCCCCAGAGGCCTGGAAGTGGGGTATGTGGCAGCCGATAACGGGGCCAACCTGGTGGCAGCAGTGCAGCAGGGAAACCTCCAGCACATCCCCTGCTTGGCCCACGTGCTCAATCTTGTGGTGCAGCGCTTCTTGTGCACCTACCAGGGGATGAGCGAGATGCTGCAGGATGCCCGGGCGGTGGTACGCTTTTTCCGCCTGTCAGCCTCTGCACTCTTGTCCACCTTACAGCAGCAGTATGGAAGGCCACAACACCGGATGATCATCGACATGCCAGTTCGCTGGAATTCGACTCTGGCCATGTTGGAGCGGCTGTGTCACAGCAGGTAGTGGAAGAGTTGGAGGTCCCTAACCTGAATGAGGAGGAGGAGGAGGAGCAGAGTGCAGCAGGCGTTGTACGTGGATGGCGGTTTGAGGAGGACAACGACATGGCACAGGAAGAGGACAGGCATGCGTTATGGGACAATGGCGAGGACGAGGAAGATCTTGCTGGCAGGGCCCGCTTGTTTCCCATGGCTGTGCACATGTTGCGCTGCCTTCGCAGGGACCCCCGGGTGATCCAGATGCGTTCAAGGGAGGACATCTGGATTACCTTGATGCTTGATCCCCGTCTGAAAGGGAAGCTGGGAGACTTAATGACGCCATCCACCACCGAGCAACGCACAAGGGAGTTGAAGGAGGCCCTTGTGCGCAGACTACTGGAAGCATTCCCCCAGCCTTCCACCCCCACTGTAACTGCTCTCCCAAGCCAGCAAGAGGTGCCTGCCATTGCCACTAGCAGCACAACAACAACCACCAGCAGAAGCAGCAGCAACTGGCGCCCCGGAGACCTGAAGAGCCTAAGCAAAAGCCTGTATGCAGTGCAGCAGCCCAGAACAGAGGTGCCCGCCACAGCATCCACCACCAACCAGCACAAGCAACGACTGACCACCATGGTGTCTGACTATATGGGGTCATCCCAATGACACCGACAGCCCCGTGGACCCCTTGGAGTACTGGGTCAAGAGACTGGACATCTGGAGCGAGCTTTCCCAGTACGCCCTGGAACTCCTATCCTGCCCTCCTTCCAGTGTCCTCTCAGAGAGATGCTTTAGTGCGGCCGGTGGCGTGGTCACAGAGAAGCGCTCTCGGCTCTCCCACGCCTCTGTGGACAAACTCACCTTCCTGAAAATCAACCAGGCTTGGGTGGAAGGTGAGTTCCTGGCCCCTTTTGTCGGACACAGGGGGACATGAAGTGGCTGCTGCATGTGCTGTTGTTAACTATGCCTGCCTTTATAAAGACGGTTACTACCTGCCTAGTGCCTACCTTGGTTAATTTTTTGGTGTTATGGCATACCTCCCAACTTTTTGAGATGAGAAAACGGGACACTTAAGCCACGCCCCTGCCACACCCCTGGCAACACCCCCGCCACGCCTCCAGTCACGCATACCATAAAAATTTCATAAGAAAATATGTTGTTTTATAATTCAAACCACACTGGTCCTTTCTATCCTGGTTCATTTTCCTTCATAATAACATTTTAGGGTGCAGGGGCCAGGGGCAGGGTGCCTGGGGTACAGTGCCTAGGGCCATGGGCAGGGTACACTCTTGGTGGGGAGGAGGGTGCTAGTGGGGAGGAGGGTTGTCAGTGGAGGGGGGGGGGCGAGAATGCCTGTGGGTGGGGAGGAGGGTGCCACTTTTAGGTGGGGGAGGATTGCCTGGAGGAGGAAAAAAATGATCGAGGCTCCAGCCGCGGTGAAGAGGGATGCGGGAGCCCGGCTTTATTACTTCCTTCCTCCCTCTCTGAATGCCCCCCTGATGTATGTCTGTGTCCCCCCTCCTCCCTCCCTGTAGGCAGAGTGAGCGCAGCGGAGCAGCCAGCCGAGTCCTCTTACCTCTGATCCACTCGTACTGGTATAGGACTTCCATCTGCTTCCTGTGACATCATAGTAAACAGGAAGCACATGGAGGTCCAATGCTAGACAGTACGAGTGGATCTGCGGTAAGAGGACTCGGCTGGCTGCTCCGCTGCGCTCACTCTGCTAACAAGGGGGGGACACAGACCCATCAGGGGGGCGTTCAGAGAGAGGGAGGGAGAGAGGAAGTAGTGAAGCCGGCTCCCGCATCCCTCATTACCGCGGCTGGAGCCTCGATCATTTTTTCCTCCTATATTTCTGCCCAGCTGTCGGGATTCAAGAGGGGGGGCCCGGGATAGCGGGAGGGGGAGGGCCCCCCCAAATCGTGAGAATCCCGACGAAAACGGGACGGTTGGGGGGTATGGTTATGGTACTACTACCAGTAAGTTGCCATGGTCCTCCTTCTGAGCTGCTGAACTGACTGCCCGCTTTGTCCTCCTGACTCAGTCGCTACTACACTCTGCGTTCACACTGCCCGGGTCACTGGGTGCATTTAATTTTTTGGCCAGCACTATGACGCTGTGCTGCTACTACTACCACCAGTATGTTGCCATGGTCCTTCTGTGCTGCTGCTGCTGCTGAACTGAACGCCCGCTTTGTCCGCCTCCTCCTCCTGACTCAGTCGCTACCACGGTACCACCAATGTACTCTGTCTGCGTTATCACTGCCCGGGTCACCGGGTGCATTTAATTTTTTGGCCAGCACTATGACGCTGTGCTGCTACTGCTACTACTACCACCAGTATGTTGCCATGGTCCTTCTGTGCTGCTGCTGCTGCTGAACTGAACGCCCGCTTTGTCCTCCTCCTCCTCCTGACTCAGTCGCTACCACGGTACCACCAATGCACTCTGTCTGCGTTATCACTGCCCGGGTCACCGGGTGCATTTAATTTTTTGGCCAGCACTATGACGCTGTGCTGCTACTGCTACTACTACCACCAGTATGTTGGCATGGTCCTTCTGTGCTGCTGCTGCTGAACTGACCGCCCGCATTGTCCTCCTCCTCCTGACTCAGTCGCTTCCCGCTGCTGCACTCTGCGTTCACACTGCCCGGGTCACCGGGTGCATTTAATTTTTTGGCCAGCACTATGACGCTGTGCTGCTACTACTACCACCAGTATGTTGCCATGGTCCTTCTGTGCTGCTGCTGCTGCTGCTGCTGAACTGAACGCCCGCTTTGTCCTCCTCCTCCTCCTGACTCAGTCGCTACCACGGTACCACCAATGTACTCTGTCTGCGTTATCACTGCCCGGGTCACCGGGTGCATTTAATTTTTTGGCCAGCACTATGACGCTGTGCTGCTACTGCTACTACTACCACCAGTATGTTGCCATGGTCCTTCTGTGCTGCTGCTGAACTGAACGCCCGCTTTGTCCTCCTCCTCCTCCTGACTCAGTCGCTACCACGGTACCACCAATGTACTCTGTCTGCGTTATCACTGCCTGGGTCACCGGGTGCATTTAATTTTTTGGCCAGCACTATGACACTGTGCTACTACTACTACTACCACCAGTATGTTGCCATGGTCCTTCTGTGCTGCTGCTGCTGATCTGACCGCCCGCATTGTCCTCCTCCTCCTGACTCAGTCGCTTCCACCAATGTACTCTGTCTGCGTTCACACTGCCCGGGTCACCGGGTGCATTTAATTTTTTGGCCAGCACTATGACGCTGTGCTGCTACTACTACCACCAGTATGTTGCCATGGTCCTTCTGTGCTGCTGAATTGACCGCCGGCATTGTCCTCCTCCTCCTGACTCACTCGCTTCCATCAATGTACTCTGTCTGCGTTCACACTGCGCGGGTCACCGGGTGCATTTAATTTTTTGTCCAGCACTATGACGCTGTGCTGCTACTACTACTACCAGTATGTTGCCGTGGTCCTTCTGTGCTGCTGAACTGACCGCCCGCATAGTCCTTCTCCTGACTCAGTCGCTACCACCACTGCACTCTGCGTTCACACTGCGCGTGTCCACTGACAACTCTGCTGCGATGTCATTGCTAATTGCTGCAAAAAAAAACAAAAAAAAAATTACAAAAACCTCTCTGGGGCCTTTTGGCGTCAGCCACTCATCCTCCTCCAGCGGTACCTTCGCCGCCAAGTGCCATTGGAACTCGCCTTCACCTCTTTGACTGCTTATATATATCCCTTTTTAAAACCACTTATTACCAATTAATAGCCCCATTTAAAGTGTTGATTTCACTTTAAAATCCATTTTCTCTAGAAAAATTTTTTTTTAGGAATTTTTTATGTTGAAGTTATGTTGCTCCTTATCACCTTGATAATCCATCCAATTTGGGGGATTGTAGCATGTATGGGGGCTTTGTTATTAACGTTAAAAGAAAATCCGCGTCCGGGCGGGAATCCACGCGTGATTACGCCATTTACGGCAGAAAATCCGCGTGGTTGCGTGGACGCGAACGAAAATCCGCATGCGGCGGGGCCGAATGCGGATTTTTTTTTCAACCACGCGGATTTCCGAATTCGTGGATGAGGCACATCCGAGCATCCCTGCTATCCCTAATCCCCAAACTCCCCTGATGGTGCCTAATCCCTAAGATCCTCCTGCTGGTGCCTAACCCTAAGACTCCCCCCTGGTGGTGCCTAAGCCTAAAACCTCCCTGGTGGTGGCTAACCTGGATGGTGGTGTTTCCAAGCTTTGACGTGATCTTTCGACTACATCCCACAAATGCTCAATAGGATTGAGGTCAGGGAACTGAGCTGGTCATGGAAGCTGGTTAAACTGTGATTGATATTCCTCAAATTAATTTGAGACTGATTGAGCACGGTGGCAAGGATCCACAATAGGCGTCTTTTCCTATTTTTCTGCAATACTAAAGGCATGCTTGATGGTTTCCTGCTGCTGTGCTGAAGCCCATCCTTTGCAAAATCTGTTTTGCTGTGCGTTGCAATATGCTTGTGATGCAGCTGCACTGAATTCAGCTGTAATTTGTCATGTTGTTGCCCTTCTGTTGCTGCAGACAATGGGCTTGATTCACAAAAGCGTGATAACTCAGTTATCACACCTAAAAGCTTTGCACATGCAAACTAAGGTGCTAAGAAGTTTGCACGTGCAAACTACTTAGCACCCTAGTTAGCACATGCAAAGCATGTTAGCACATGCAAAGTGGCTTTTCTTGGGCGTGCTAACACTTTGCATGCTTTAGTGAATCAAGCCCAATGCATGCTACTCGCCTATCACCTCTCTCATTCACCAGCCTTTTTCAACCAGAATAGTCCTTATCGCTTGAAGTTTTTTTTCCTCAACTGTCGCTCTCTAAACCCCAAGATATTGGCCTCAATTCACTAAGCTTATCTCCTGTCTTTAATAACGTTTCTAGAGTTATCACCATGGTGACGAGGCATGTCCTATTCAGGAAACATTTTACCTCAGGCAAACCTAAAGTTAACTCTTCTGTCTTTAAGTTAACTCTTCAATCCTTAAAATAACTCCAGAATTCTATGGAGGCTGTTAATTAGCTGCGTGTGAAAATAACTACAGAGGAGATAACTTAACTACAGAGGAGGTAAGTTAAGGAATGAAGACATAAGATAACTATCTCACTGTGTGGAGGTAAGTTTTCTCTTGCCTTACTATCTCCAGTATGATCTTAGTGAATTGAGGCCACTGTTAGGTGACAAAATCGTAAAAGAGTCATCATTTGAGAAATGCTAGCACCAGTTCATCTTGCACCGACGAGCATACCTCCTTCAAATTCAGTTCTTCTGTCTTACCCATTTTGACATTAAAGGGAACCTAAACTGAGAAGGATATGGATTTTTCCTAGGGATGGGACGAATCCACAATTTCTTCGAATCCGAATCCGGATCCGAATCTAAAAAGGTTCTCGAATATCTCGAACCTTTCGAATCTCGAATCTAACGAATCCTGCACATAAGAATTGTGCGATCCATGGTATAGTTGCCCGCAGTATAGGTACCCAGGCATAGATGCCCGCACTATAGGTAGCTAAGTAAAGTGGCTTCAGTATAGCTAGCAAGGTATAGGGGCCTTCAGTATAGGTTGCAGGGTATAGTGTCCTTCATTATAGGCAGCAGGGTATAGGGTCCTTCAGTATAGGTAGCAGAGTATAGGGGCCTTCATTATAGGTAGGAGGGTATAGAGGCCTTCAGTATAGGCAGCAGGGTATAGGGACCTTCAGTATAGGTAGCAGGGTATAGGGGGCCTTCATTATAGGTAGCAGGGTATAGTGGCCTTCAGTATAGGCAGCAGGGTATAGGGGCCTTCAGTATAGGCAGCAGAGGGCCTTCAGTATAGGTAGCAGGCTATGAGGGGCTTCAGTATAGGTAGCAGGGTATAGGGGCCTTTAGTATAGGTAGCAGGGTATAGGGGCCTTCAGTATAGGTTGCAGGGTATAGTGGCCTTCATTATAGGCAGCAGGGTATAGGGGCCTTCAGTATAGGCAGCAGGGGGCCTTCAGTATAGGTAGCAGGCTATGAGGGGCTTCAGTATAGGTAGCAGGGTATAGGGGCCTTTAGTATAGGTAGCAGGGTATAGGGGCCTTCAGTATAGGTTGCAGGGTATAGTGGCCTTCATTATAGGCAGCAGGGTATAGGGGCCTTCAGTATAGGCAGCAGGGTATAGGGGCCTTCAGTATAGGCAGCAGAGTATAGGGGGCCTTCAGTATAGGTAGCAGGCTATGAGGGGCTTCAGTATAGGTTGCAGGGTATAGGGGCCTTTAGTATAGGTTGCAGGGTATAGTGGCCTTCATTATAGGCAGCAGGGTATAGGGGCCTTCAGTATGGGGGGCTTCAGTATAGGTAGCAGGCTATGAGGGGCTTCAGTATAGGTTGCAGGGTATAGGGGCCTTTAGTATAGGTAGCAGGGTATAGGGGCCTTCAGTATTGGTTGCAGGGTATAGTGGCCTTCATTATAGGCAGCAGGGTATAGGGGCCTTCAGTATGGGGGGCTTCAGTATAGGTAGCAGGCTATGGGGGCGTCAGTATAGGTAGCAGGCTATGGGGGGGCTTCAGTATAGTTAGCAGGCTATGCGGGTGCTTCAGTATAGGTAGCAGGCTATGGGGGGCTTCAATATAGGTAGC
Source organism: Hyperolius riggenbachi (assembly GCF_040937935.1). Lineage (NCBI taxonomy): Eukaryota > Metazoa > Chordata > Amphibia > Anura > Hyperoliidae > Hyperolius > Hyperolius riggenbachi. The sequence continues at coordinate 75,577,034 of NC_090646.1, read as the reverse complement.
AGGCTATGGGGGGATTTGGTATAGGTAGCAGGCTATGGGGGGGATTTGGTATAGGTAGCAGGCTATGGGGGGCTTCTGTATAAGTAGCAGGCTATGGGGGGCTTCGGTATAAGTAGCAGGCTATGGGGGGCTTCTGTATAAGTAGCAGGCTATGGGGGGCTTCTGTATAAGTAGCAGGCTATGGGGGGCTTCTGTATAAGTAGCAGGCTATGGGGGGCTTCTGTATAAGTAGCAGGCTATGGGGGGCTTCTGTATAAGTAGCAGGCTATGGGGGGCTTCGGTATAAGTAGCAGGCTATGGGGGGCTTATGTATAAGTAGCAGGCTATGGGGGGCTTCTGTATAAGTAGCAGGCTATGGGGGGCTTCTGAATAAGTAGCAGGCTAGGGGGGGATTTGGTATAGGTAGCTGGCTATGGGGGGATTTGGTATAAGTAGCAGGCTATGGGGGGCTTCAGTATAAGTAGCAGGCTATGAGGGGCTGCAATGTAGGTAGCATTTCCTCCTCCCTCCCCCCGCAGCCTCCTCCGCTCGCCCCCCTGCATAAATAAGGAGAAGCAGCCTCTCACCTCCAGCATCAGCGTGGAGCCCGGAGCGGCAGACTTCTCCCTTCACTTCCTGGTTCCCCCTAGTGGCCACCTGACCGGCTCTTACTGATGACGCGTAGTAAGAGCCGGTCACTAGGGGGAATAAGGAAGCCTGGAGGAGGTCTGCCGCTCCGGGCTCCACACTGGAGGTGAGAGACTGCTGCTTCTTATTTATGCGGCGGGCGAGTGGAGAAGGCTGTGGGGAGCGGGAGGAGGACACTTGCGAGCGGGTTAAGCGGCGGATGCGCGGCGATGCAGCGTCGGGATTCGGCGGATTCGGCGAGCGGAAAATGGCGTCGGGATTCGAGTCCACGAATCTCGAATATTACCTAATATTCGAGGGATTCGTGGATTCGCCGGATTCGTCGTCCCATCCCTAATTTTTCCTTTTAAAATAATACCAGTTGCCTGACTCTCCTGCTGATCCTGTGTCTCTAATACTTTCAGCCACAGCCCCGGAACAAGCATGCAGATCAGGTGCTCTGACTGAAGTCAGACTGGATTAGCTGCATGCTTGTTTCAGGTCTGTGATTCAGCCACTCCTGCAGCCAAAGAGATCAGCAGGACTGCCAGGCAACTGGCATTGTTTAAAAGGAAACATCCATATCCCTCTCAGTTTAGGTTCCCTTTAAAGGAGTTATCAGGGAAACTAGCCCAAATAGGGTTTACTCACCTGGGGCTTTTTCCAGCGCCTTGCAGCCAATTGTCCCACGCCGACCGCTCTGCTCCCCGCCGCTGACCCGGTCTCGCCACTCGTTATTCGGCCTTACGGCGGCTGCGTATAGTGCCGCTGTCAATCACGGCCACGCGGACCACGGTGAACTGAGCAGGTGCAGTAGTTCTGCACCTGCGCAGTTTGCCGCTGCCCACGTGGCCGTGATTGACAGCGGCGCGAGTTTGCCCGATAACTCCTTTAACTTCCGTGATAACTATGTCGAAGCTGAGCATTCCTTACATAACAAACTCTGCGTTGTTACGTCACTCTGCGTCACTGTTGGACTGGTTTAATTTCAAATAAGGGGTGTCTCTAATTTTTTTGGGCCATTCTGTGGATAGACACCAATAGATGCAACCAAAAGGAATTACTCCAGGCTATAATTGCCATTATGAAATCTTATGCAACATTTAAAGATAATCTTTAGCAGTAATATTGTTTATTAGGCAATCAGGCCTTAGTGGCTGTGGTGCAATCTGGCCAAAATAATCTGTCTGGTAGATGGATATCTAATATCCAGTGATACTTTGGCTTGCTCTAAAATATATATTTACAGATTTACGTGTATATAACCAGCTTAATGTGCATCATCTTATCAGCGTATGTTAATGTTTAATCAGCTTCCATTTATAGCATTCAGTTATATACCAGGAAACATGTGCTCGTTCCTTAAATGGTGAAGTCACAGCACTGGAGACCGTGATTGCAAAACAGGGCACTATGACAACACCTGAACACATGGCACTATGACAACACCTGAACCATATCACCTGAACATGCCACCAGGTACAATGAGCTTGATTCATTAAGCTGTGTTGCTAAAGCAGTGCAGCTTAAAGTGAACCTCCGGACTAAAAATCTACTCAGCAGAACTGAAAAGGCTTGGTGTTTCACAGCATCAGAACTTTATTTTTTTTATGGAAGTCTCATTTTTAGCTGCATTTTTATCTAAGCTCCGTCCCATCAAAGAAAACTGCCCGGGCTTTTTTTCCCCTGATGCTGTGCAAAGCATGATGGGATTTCCTATGTTGTTGTTCACATTGCCTAGCAACTGGGAGGGGTGATCAGGACACAGGACAGTTGGAACTGTGTCTCATGCTCCCTGTCACCTTCTTTCAACCAAAAAGATGGCTGCCCTTATGAAATCACAAACCTTTGCCTGTTCTCGTAAAACAGGGTGGGTAAGAGATTATATTACCTATCTATTTTAATTAACATAACTAATGTAACTTAATGACAGTATGTTTGTAGGCTGAAGTTCCTCTTTAATGTGAAGGAGCGCCCGCTATGCACGCCTTACATAGCAGCATTCGCTGCTATGTAGGAAGTGTGGCTTCCTACATAGAGTTATGGCATTGCTATGTAAGCAACACGCGTAACTAAGGAAGGCACACGCCTTACATAGCAGCAAGCGCTGCTATGTAAGGCGTACATAGCGAGTGCTCCTTCAGATTAAACTGCACTGCTTTAGCAACACAGCTTAATGAATCAAGCCCATCGTGACTGGTGGCATGTTCAGGTGATATGGTTCAGGTGTTGTCATAGCACTATGTGAAAAACAAATTGGTAAATGCCTACAGCTAGTACCTCAGGAGGACATCGTAAATCAGGACATTGTGACCCATAAGCTCCGAAGCAGGCAGTTTGGGTGCCAGCTAGTGCCGTAAGTCTGGGCCCAGACATAGATGCCTATTAAAATATCAGCATTGAGGGGTAATTTGGGCGTCTACAGTGCCCGATACACTATCTATTGGGCACCGCAGGTACTTAAATTATGCCTCAATGCCGATATTTCAATAGGTGCCCATCGTGGTGCCCGAGAAATTAAGTTTTCTTCTTTTAGCAGGGTTGGTGGCTTCTGGCTAGGCGTGGGGGGGGGGGGGGGGGAGTTTAGGGTTAGGCAACAGGTAAGATGTGCGTGCGGGGGGAGGGGTCTAGGGTTAGGAATGGGGGGGTGGTTAGGTTTAGCCATTAGTAAAATATCGGTATTTAATACCGATATTTTACACTTTAATAGTGAAATATCGGTACTAAATACCGATATTTTACTATCTGAATTAATGCCCGTGTAACCCGTATAAAACCGCTTGCCCCAGGCTCTGGCTGATTTATTCGCAACTGAACAGTGGTCACGGTAATGGTTATCAGCCAAAACACTTAAATGTCAAAACACTCCTCCCTTGCACATCAAAGGTCAAAAATACACAATATCTAGTCTTTACAGCTGGTGCACCTGTAAAACCTGCGGAAGGAAATGGTTAGTTACACAGAAATTATAGAGAGCTACAATAGGTCTTCTTATACGGCAATCAAACACTTTACAGCATATACAGATCACACAGTACCCATGTTGGGCGTGGGCTGGGAAAGGTTTGGTCTACTGAGCAATTCAGTCCAGTACCTAATCAGTTATCAGTTCCTTGCAACCAAGTCCAAGCTATATTGCTCAGCAAAACCTTGGGAGAAACTCGTGACAGTTCGCAATATGGTACTGAATGTTTGTTGGTTGGTCCAATCAGGACATTCACCTCGCTCCAAGATCTTTTAGACTCTTTAGGTTGTATTTGTAGCACTCAATACACTTTACTCTTAATACCTCCCCTCTGGATTGGGCTCCCCAAAACAACAAACAAAATAAAATATAAATCAAATAATCAAAAAGAGTTAAGGCAAATCCTTAAGCAAGCTAATTTTTCTCTTGGATTGATCATAATGGTACATGTTAAGCTGGCTTCAGCATGTAGTGTTGGTGGTGGTATAGTGGTTAAGTCAGTTACCTACCACACACTGCGACCTGGGTTCAATTCCCAGCCTAACCTGGGTTCAATTCCCAGCCAATGTGAGCTGGCTTTTGACATGCTACAAATCCTTAAGCAAGCTAATTTTTCTCTTGGATTGATCATAATGGAACGTGCTAGGCTGGCTTCAGCATGTAGTGTTGGTGGTATAGTGGTTAAGTCAGTTACTTACCACACACTGACACCTGGGTTCAATTCCCAGCCAATGTGAGTTGGCTTTTGACATGCTACAAATCCTTAAGCAAGCTAATTTTTCTCTTGGATTGATCATAATGGTACATGCTAGGCTGTCTTCAGCATGTAGTGTTGGTGGTATAGTGGTTAAGTCAGTTACCTACCACACACTGAGACATGGGTTCAATTCCCAGTTTAGCCTTTGTTCAATTCCCAGCCAATGTGCGTTGGCTTTTGACATGTTACAAATCCTTAAGCAAGCTAATTTTTCTCTTGGATTGATCCTAATGGTACATGCTAGGCTGGCTTCAGCATGTAGTGTTGGTGGTAAAGTGGTTAAGTCAGTTACCTACCACACACAGAGACATGGGTTCAATTCCCAGCCAATGTGAGTTGGCTTTTGACATGCTACAAATCCTTAAGCAAGCTAATTTTTCTCTTGGATTGATCATAATGATACATGCTAGGCTGGCTTCAGCATGTAGTGTTGGTGGTATAGTGGTTAAGTCAGTTACCTACCACACACTGAGACCTGGGTTCAATTCCCAGCCACAGTATGTAAGCTGGCTTTTGAAATACTACAATTCCCTGGAAGATGAGACCCTCCAAATCCTTAAGCAAGCTAATTTTTCTCGAGGGAGGAAGGAGGAAGAAAGGATTAAGTTAATAGGGACTATGGGCCACCATATAGGATAAATAAGGTTACTTTAGTGATTTTTTCAATTTTTCCGACGGAATCCGGAATTTCGCGGAATTACGTACAAATCCGGCGGAATTTTCATAGCAACGGAATTTAACACTGACGCAATCCGTGATTTCCGGCGGAACGGAATTTGCTCTTTCCGATCATCCCTAAGGGCCCGTTTCCACTATCGCGAATCCGCATGCGTTGCCCGCATGCGGATTCGCACAGTCAGTACAAGTGGATGGGACTGTTTCCACTTGTGTGTTTCCCCGCACGTTTTTCTGTGCAGAAAAAATCTGCAGGGTAGGGCCCTCAGAATTCGCCTGCGTGTGGAATGCAGGCGAATCGCACGCAATGTATTTAATAGGGAAATCGCATGCGTTTTCCCCATGCGTTTTTTGCCGCGATTTCGCATGCGATTTCGCATAGGTATTAATGTTAATTTACACAGGCAGTGACATGGTTAAATTCGCATACAGCCTTACCTATGCGAAATCGCATGCGAAATCGCGGCAAAAAACGCATGCGGAATCGCACCCGCATGCGATTTGCCTGCGGTGATTCGCCGGCGATTCCGCAACGCTATAGTGGAAACGGGCCCTTAAGCTTAGCAGCGTACTTTAGGTATTAGAGAATGTCTCTCAGTGACAGTAGGGCCTGGACTTTTTATAAGCAATAACAATTTGTCTTACTTAGATCAGCAGCTTTCTTCTGCATAAATGACTGTATTCTTAGCACAAAGTCTCTGTGACTGTACAGCACTCTTACATAGGCAGTCTTTAGCAATACCACTCAGGGATACAATCTGGGCCTTTCCAGGTTCTAGTTTGCTGTCTTCAGCAAGTTGACGCTGGACACTGGCTACTAACTGTACACACTTTATGGCTTAGATGTGGCTCTCAGGCCTATACTAGTCTGACTGCGAATGTCTTTAGGTCAAGGTTAATCCGGGTCTGCCGCCTCCAGCCTCCGGGTAGTGTCTAGCCGACCGGCGATGTCCTTACTATATGGCTGTCGGGTCCCCCTAGCTTCCGGGCGACTGCTACGTCCTTTCTCTGCGCTGGTCTGGGCTCCCACCCTGCTCCGCACCACTTGCTCCTGCTCAAGTCCTCTCTCCTCCACGTTCTCTCTCACTCTCCAACTGAATCCAACTACATCCTTCTAGACTCTGCCCTCTGCGCCTGCACTGTAGCTTGCTGATGGCTCGGGAAAGTCCCAGCAAATTCCCCTAATCTTCATACTGTGGTCGCTTGGCAACAGTCTTCGCTTACTGGCCCTTCTCATGCGCCGTTTTGGTTCTAGCAGCATAATACTTAGTCTTAAAGGCGCCACACATATGGGAATGCTTAAGTAATCTGTAACCGTCTTTTGGGGGGTTTACAGCCGCCCAAATTTCCAATTCATATTTTTTCTATAAACACCGCCAGTCTTCTCCTCCCCCCTCCCCCCCCCCCCCCCCCCCATGCGGATAAACTATATAATAAGAGGAGCAAGAGATAAACACTCTAATAGCTATTCTATCTTTACCACAGTGTCCGCAAATTACATAAATTGCATGCACCTGAGCATTGGCCTGGGATTGGATGTTTGCCATAGCCAATCACAGGGCAATGCTCATGGGCATGTGTCTGTCCTTTGTGGACACTGCAGGAGTGAGAGTGTATCTAACACACTTGTTGCCGTGGTTGTACTGCTGCTATTATTATGTTCTGTATTAATGGCCTTCTGAAAGACTGCACCCCTTTGGCAGTTGTACTTTAAAGAGAAACCGTAACCAAGAATTGAACTTCATCCCAGTCAGTAGCTGATACCCCCTTTCCCATGAGAAATCTATTTATTTTCTCAAATGGATCATCAGGGGGCTCTGTATGGCTGATATTGTGGTGAAACCCCTCCCACAGTGTGATGTCAGGACCATGGTGCTGACACCACACTGTGGAAGCCTGGTTGCACTGTGGGAAATAACAGCTATTTCCACCTGCCCCCCCCCCCCCCCAAAAAAAAAGCAGCAGCTTCTTCCACTGACAACACCTGCCAGCAGTAAAAATGTCACCATGTGATAAATGTCTGAATGTAAGTCAGGGAGAGGAAATATTTTACAATGGGCAAACACTGACTAAATCATTTATACATAATTATTGTAAAAAAAAATAAGCACTTTTTAAAATTACATTATTTTCACTGGAGTTCCTCTTTAACCCTGACCTACAAAGCTCTACACAATCGCTCTCCCCTGTACATCTCCTCACTAGTTTCCAGATACCAACGCAATTGCAATCTCAGGTCTGCACATGACCGTCTTTTATCCTCCTCTAGAATTACCTCTTCGCCTTCACGTATACTAGATTTCTCATGTGCTTCACCCCTCCTCTGGAATGCCCTTCCACAACACATCCATCACTCTCAAACCTTTGATATCTTTAAATGCTCTCTTTTTCCAAGCATACACTCTACCTTAGGCCATTCCCCCCTTTGTCCTAAGGCCAAGTTGCACTCCTACTAGATATCCTAAAAATAAGATTCCTCTAGGTGTGATTATTGTATACTACCCCACCTCTTGTTCCCTCCCATTCCTTTAGATTAGGGGTAGGGAACCAATGGCTCGGGAGCTAGATGTGGCTCTTTTGATGGCTACATCTGGCTCACATACAAATCTGTAGGGGTTGATTCACTAAGCTACACCGCTCAAGCAGCGCAGCTTAGTGTGGCAGCGCAAATAACATTTTCAAAGTAAGCACGCTACTGTCAAGTGACAGGCAGCCTATTGGGCCAATCAAAGTGCGGGGATCTCGTCCTACAAAGTGAATCAACCCCCAAGTCAGTTAGCTAATTGTACAAGCTGTTAGTCGGTATTTCTCCTGTCTGGCTCGCGGGGAAATTGCTGGTGTTGCTGAAACCCAAGAGAAGCTGAAGACGTGTCTGACATTTCCGCTGCCCGGAAGATCAACTGTGTACACATCACCATGGCAACAGGGACATGAGCCCTACTGTGCCAGTTTGAAACATATTGTATGGCTCTCATGGAATTACATTTTAAAATATGTGGTGTTTATGTCTCTCTCAGACAAAAAGGTTTGTGACCCCTGCTTTAGATTGTAAGCTGGCAAGGGCAGAGCTCTCCTGTTACTTTTCTTACTATATTTACCAATTCTGTTTTTTGTATATTGGTGTATACCAATACCATTGTCTGTATTATTATATACCTCATGTTTGTTTCTTACTTTGTACAGTGCCACTGAGTATGTTGGTGCTTTATAAACCAATTATAATAATAAGTGATAATAATGATCTTTTTCCCAGGCAGCTTCAGGCTAACTTTACCTCTTTTTGTGAAAGACATTTTTGTGATCAGAATCTTCAATTGGCTTTAATAAAAAGGATCAACTGTGCAAATATTTTCATCTCAAGGCTTTTTTTTTTTACCTCTATTGTGTAGGAAGATTTAGATTACTGAAGGTCTGGTCTGAAATGTGTGTAGTCATTATTACTAACTATCTGATGGCCCGGCGTAGCCCGTTATGTATTTGGCTGGTGTTGGCTCCGCCTACTTTTTCTAACCCTACCTCACCATTACTCAATTAGTCAATGACCTAGTTTGTGAGCTTTGCAGTCTTTGGCATCATTAATTTGCATTGAAATGAAACAAATCTGATTGTCTGTTTGTGGCTCCATCCTCTTTTCTGAATTTGAACCCCAGCCTCCCAATGACCAACTGGCGTACGTTAAAAAGGGGCGCTGGGAAAAAAGGGCGCCGGGTTTTTAACGATAAGCATGGATAACGTTTAAAAATGTATTGTACGGGATTTCGTTTAAAATTAATGTTTTTTAAAGTTATAAATCATTAAATATTGTGCATTAAATCGGCAATTGTAAAAACGTTAATCTTTCGTTAAAATACTGAAACGTATAATAACGTTAAAAAAAAAAAATTACTAAGTAACCCTCCCTGTACCTACCCCTAACCCCTAGACCCTCCTGTTGATGCCTAAACCTAAGACCCCCCCTGTTGGTGCCTAAGTAACCCTCCCTGTACCTACCCCTAACCCCTAGACCCCCCTGTTAGTGCCTAAACCTAAGACCCCCCTGTTGGTGCCTAAACCTAAGACCCCCCTGTTGGTGCCTAAACCTAAGACCCCCCTGTTGGTGCCTAAACCTAAGACCCCCCTGTTGGTGCCTAAACCTAAGACCCCCCTGTTGGTGCCTAAACCTAAGACCCCCCTGTTGGTGCCTAAACCTAAGACCCCCCTTTTGGTGCCTAAACCTAAGACCCCCTGTTGGTGCCTAAACCTAAGACCCCCCCTGTTGGTGCCTAAACCTAAGACCCCCCTGTTGGTGCCTAAACCTAAGACCCCCCTGTTGTTTTTTTCGTTTAAAAATAATGTAAAAAAAAAAAAAAAAAAAAAGTACTGTTTTTCGTATAAAAATAATGTAAAAAAAAAAATATTGTACTGTTTTTCGTTTAAAAATAATATTTAAAAATGTATAAATAATTAAATAATGTGTAATCATGAGAAGCAGTAATAAAACATTAAGTCTCCGGGCGCCGCTTTTAAAACGTTATTTTTCACCGGCGCCCTTTTTTCCTATCGGGCGCCCATTAAACGATATTTATTATAGGAGTGAATGGCGGCGCCCGATTTGTCCACTAGCCTCAGGCGCCCGAATTTACTGTTTCCGACCAACTGTACCAGGTTTGAGGCTTGTGCCATTAACAGTGCAAGAATGGCAGCAATTAAATACTCCCTTTGAAAATCAATAGGTGAATTTTGATTGGCTTTTATAGGCTTCACACACTTTTCTGAATACTAATCCCAGTCACCAGTGGCCAACTGTGCAAAGTTTGAGAACCCTGCCATTAACAGTGTAAGAATGGCTGCAGTTTACATTTTCACAGTGACATTTGTATTTGTCTCAGGCAACTTTTTGATTATGGAGATAAAAAGTATCCTATATGTTATTTCAGGTAATGTACTTTGCTTGTGCCAAATTTCATTCAAATCCGTTCAGCCATTGTTGCGTGATCGAGTAACAAACATCCAAACTTTCGCATTTATATTAGTGAGATTAAAAATATGTTCAATGCTGACATCTAGTGGTGAAATAATAGATTGCAGAATATCTTCTGCTGTATTCTAGGACAAATTCGCAACACGTCAACATGCAACATATTAATGCCTACCTGTCACTGGAATCTACCTATCACTGCCAGCCTATCACTAAAACCAATGACTTTTACTAGAAACTTTCTATCGCTATCTGCCTGTGATTGGTATGATTTGCCTGTGGTTGATGTTATCTGCATGTCATTTATATCTGTCTGCCATTGGTATTATCTGCTCACTTTGGTAAATTACGTATTTTTTTTCTATTTAAAAATCTACAGATGTAAGTCTGTATTTGTAGAAACATGTGGGAAACTGTTGCAAAAGAGCAGTGATGTTTGCTTGTGGCATAGTAGTCATATATGAGCCATAATGTTAAGTAATAGCCACCTTAAAGAGTAACTGTCAGGCTGCAGAAGCTAATTTAAACCTCTATTCTCCTGTGTTAAACAGTTTAGAAGGAAGCCCAAAAGCCATTAGTGAAGATAAAAATCTCAGTTACCTTTGATGTGTGCTTATCTTAAAGGCTGTTATAGACCCATAAGGACGCAAGCCGCATACTAAACTGCAAAGCATTCTGGGGCCCTCCCCTCGGCTGCTAATGAGACGTTACAGAAGCTTGTAATCAGTCCAGCGTGTAGCACTGATAAATCTCGGGGCAGAGTACTCTGCAGGAGTCAGCTATTGTTCCTAGCCACATGGCTCATTAATATTCACTGCACACTGTGTTGTTCAAGTAGGAGCTTATCTGTGATCAGGAAGCAGCCAGGACATGACGACACATTTGACAGAAAAACATGGAGCCTAACGTGGACAGTGAAATGCATATGTAATGTAAGTACAGCCAATCTTTAGCTACTGATATATGTGTTTATTTTCTCTGAGACCTTATACCTAACAGCTCCTCTTTAAAACCCACACTATGTAACATGATAGGTAGAGCCGGATTTACCATAAGGCACTGTAGGCATGTGCCTACAGGCTCCTGATGATGGAAAGGCGTTTCACTCCCCTCCCCCTTTGTCTCCCTCCCCCCTTCCCTATGCAGAGTCCCGAGCAGAGCGTAAATGAGAGATTACTCACCCAGCTCCCTCTCCCTTCAGTGAGGGCACCACTAGATATCTAATACTGAGGAGACCCCTGGCTACCTAATGCTAAGGGACACCTGTAGCTGCCTATGGCAGGCAAAGGAAGTAAGGGAGAATTGACAACTCTGACAGCCAGTACACTTGCAGTGCGGTTTGGAAGGGTTTGTAGGTTCATGGAGGACGAGGTCTAGGATGCCAGGACATCTGTGCCTATAGGCTCCTGTGATGTAAATCCTGGCCTGATGATAGGTACACTTACTTTTATATTATGGGTATTTCTTGACTCTGACCACAATCTGTTATGATGATGACCACATTTTGCCATGTCATACTTCCCATGTTTGTTCAGTACAGGGGCCTACTGTTAACCGTGTCCACCACTGGAAACCACTATACAGTAAAACCTTGGATTGCAAGTAAATTGGTTTAAAGGAATCAACAGGCAAAGTTATAGTAAATCTGATTTACTTACCTGGGGCTTTCTCCAGCCCCTGGCAGCTGTCTGTCCCACGCTGACAGTTCTGTTCGCAGCGGCTGGCCCGGAGTCCCCGCACAGTGCAGAGGACGACCTTGAGGTCATCCACAGTAAGGACGACCTCGAAGTCGTCCTCTGCACCATGCGGGGAGACCCTGGGCCGACGGCTGCGAATGGAGCTGTCAGCGTGAGACAGACAGCTGCCAGGGGCTGGAGAAAGCCCCAGGTAAGTAAATCGGAATTACTATAACTTTGCCTGATGATTCCTTTAAGAGAAATTTGCAAGACAAGCAAAGATGTTTATGATATTTTGAGTTAATAAGCAAGCAACATCTTGATATACAGGCAACGTATATATACGCGCATTACGTCATCTAAACTGAACTGTTGCTTCTTCTCCCTTTGATTCTGCAGGATAGTTCTTAAAGTTAGAGAAAACTCTGCCATAACATTCAATAAAAATGTGTTTTTCTACTTTTTAGTACCCATACAGTTATCATATTTGCTTTTATGCACAAGTAATATTGTCTGTTTACACATTTCAAATTCCCAAAGTACAGTTTATTTGCTCTGAAAGCTGCCAATGCATTTAATTGTATAGCTGCTGTATTTATATATTCAAATCTATCTACTGTCTATCACTTCTCAGCTCTTTCTGCTTCTCAGCTCAGTACAGCTCAGTTTTGACTTGCTAATGTTTACTAAATGTATCTGACAAATGTAAACAAAAGATAAAGTTATCTTGATGGGGTCCTATGCTGCCAGAAACTGCCCACTGAAGCAAGGAGATTTACACTGAAAAGCAAAGTGCTGTGTATAACTGTTTGAATGCTGTTCTGCTAAAAATTATTTTTGAGGTAATAGATTTTATGCTGTAAATATAAATAATCTTTTGGAACAAAAAGGAAATGCTAAGCTTCATACCACTTTAACCACTTCACATCCAGACCTTGTTTCCACCTTATGGACCAGAGCAGTTTTAACATCTCAGCTATGTACCTATTTAATCATCAATAATGTTATCCCTACTTGTGACACCTAAATGACATATATATCATTTTTTTCAAGACTAACTAGGCTTTCGTTGAATGGCATTTTTTCCCTCAAACTATTTTGTTTTCTATGCATTTTGATAGGAAAAAGAGGAAAACAATGGAAAAAAACACATTATTTCTCAGTTTTACCAATTCCAGTTTAAAAATAAAAAGTGCTATTATAGATAAAGAACACACATTTTGTTTGGCTATTTCTACCGTTTATCACAAAACTTAAAGGGGTCTGAGGATAAAAACCGCCACTTACCTAGGGCTTCTATCAGCCCCTGTAGCACTAATGTCCCACGCCGTCCTCCTCCGATCCGCTGTTCCCCGCTGCTGGCCCCGGTCTAGTGCGGCACGCCATCCAACTGCGGCTGCCGCATGCCTGCTCGCTCCCGCCCGCGTCATCGGAAGCTTACTGCGCAGGCGCAGTACAAGAAAACGTTGTACTGCATCTGCGCAGTAAGCTTCTGAGGACGCGGGCGGGAGCGCGCATTATTCGGCTATGTCACACGAATAATGCCCGGTGCCGGTGGCGGGGAACGGTGGATTGGAGGAGGACGGTGTGGGACATTACTGCTACATGGGGCAGATAGAAGCCCCAGTTAAGTGGCGTTTTTTATCCTCAGGTTCCCCCCACAGAACCCCTTTAAATTACGCTCCTGTCACAATTAATGGTGAAGATATTTGAATCTGAAATAATGCTACAGTGTGTATTTTTCACTATAAACTGAGGAAATAAAATAATTTTTTTATGGTAAAAATCAATCTTATTGGCTAAGGGAACATATATTCGCTTTCACCAATTAATGCTGCTGTAGATATTGCCGGAGGTGTGCACAGGAGCAATGCCCAATCCTGCACAGCACTGCTTCTACTGCTGCAGTGTTTCTCAACATTTTATTGGTTTGTACCCCTTTTAAGACGCTGTAATCACCAAGTACCCCCTAGCATAGTAAACATTATCACAAGTACCCCTTGACAAATATATATTTAATCATAGCACATGATAATTGGTTCTAAACAATTTCCAAGCATTTACTATTGCTTTTAATTATCTAAAACACTAATTTTGTGTTGTTTAAATAAGATTTATAATTTTCTAAAACTCTAAATTTATTATTCTTGGTTAAGTATATCAAGCCCAAGTACCCCCTGGAACCATAAGAAGTACCCCCTGGGGTACATGTACCACACGTTGAGAACCTAGGTGCTACACGACTTATATCTACGTCCTCGTGGCTTAGATGAAGTCACAGAGGACGAAGATATACTGTAGTGGTGGAAAAAGTACTTAATTGTACTTAATCTGAATCTTCAATGTCTCATTTCCATGAAATCATCAAAAGTATGCAAAAGCAACTGTCATTGGATAAGTTTACTTTTCCGATGACATTTTTTTTTACTGGTGCAAATTTTTTTTTTTTTTACTGTATTTTTGTGGGTTGAAAAAAAACTTTTTTTTTGCTCTGAATGATTTATAGGACAATTTTTCTTTTTGTTAACAGTATATTTTTGTTGCATTTATTTTTAATAGTACAAATGCAAGTTTTTATAAATATTTTAAACTTTCTTTTTTAAAATGTATATAAAATGGTACCCGCCTCTGATGCTTAGTTTCAGGGGGTCATTCTGCGGACCACCCTGACCTCCGGGTCTATGCAGAAATCCGGGCCTCCGTGGAGATAGATTGCCGCTACACATCCCTAACAAAGGAAGATGACTGGGAGCAAATACTGCCGGACTAAATTGAAGCTATTGACAGCTAAAAGCCCCAAACATCAGAACAAGTAAATTATGGATCGTTATAGCCCGCTGTACAGTCATTACACAGCGCAATCAATAATGTCATTTTGTGCTTTTTCTCCTATTTGAACTTTTTTTTCCAGCTTATTGACTAATTCATTTTCTTGAAATTGCAAGAGGAAAATTGACATTATATATATATATATATAGAAAAACAGAGTGGAAGAAGAAATTGAATCTGTCAGAAGTAGCTTTCGAGGACTGTATACTACGACTAAGGCTTAAAGAGACTCTGTAACAACAAAAACCTCCCCTGGGGGGTACTCACCTCGGGTGGGGGAAGCCTCCGGATCCTAATGAGGCTTCCCACGCCGTCCTCTGTCCCACGGGGGTCTCGCTGCAGCCCTCCGAACAGCCGGCGACTGTGCCGACTGTCAGTTCAATATTTACCTTTGCTGGCTCCAGCGGGGGCGCTGTGGCGACTTTCGGCACGGAAATAGACGGAAATACCCGATCTCCGTCGGGTCCGCTCTACTGCGCAGGCGCCGGAAACTTGCGCCTGCGCAGTAGAGCAGACCCGACGGCGATCGGGTATTTCCGCCTACTTCGGCGCCGAGAGGCAGAAGAGCGCCTGCGCAGGAGCCAGGAAGGTAAATAATGACGTCACGGCTGTACGGAGGGCTACAGCGAGACCCCCGAGGGACGCAGGACGGCGTGGGAAGCCTCATTAGGATCCTGAGGCTTCCCCCACCCGAGGTGAGTACCCCCCAGGGGCCGTTTTGGCGTTACAGTTCCTCTTTAAGGTACATACACAACTCAAATGAAAATTGGTCTAAATGAACGTTAACCAACGATCGATCAGCAAAGGTTAACGATCTTAAATGACTTACTAGTATACACACATGAACAATCCAAGAAAGAAAGGATTGATAGATAATGCAAAAGTGATGTCTGAGGTGCAATTAACTGAAATGATCGATATCTGTACAAGCATGAGCGATTATGAACAATCCACTGTGGCACGTGCGCTGTACACAAGATCTTTATTCGTTGGTTAAATTAACTGTACACACTCCCTTTGTCGAATGATCATCGGTTGAAAAAATCCAACAGGATGGATCACGACCGACTCCCAATATCGTTGTCGGTGACAGTTGGTCGTGCGCAGCTGCTCACCGAAAATTGGTTGAAAGCTTGTTCATCGGTCGTTTTAATAGGGTACTGTAACGATTGTGGAATTCTCTCCGTGATCAGCGCACAAGACGTGCGCTGACACTGCGGAAATCCTCCACAAGCGTATAATTTGCGAGAACCCAGCAAAAGGTGCAATGCACCTGTAGAGGGAAATTCCTGTCGACAGGGGGAGCTGTGGAGTGCAGAGGAACAGCTCCTCTGCCCTGCCACACACGCTAGACAGGAATTGCATGAAGGGAAGAAACGCAGGGCAAGATAGCCCTGAAAGAGAGAGATCAAAGCGACAGAGGGAATGCGTGTTCACCAAACTAGTCGCCACCCTGCGACGATGAACACACAACCATGAAGACAAAGTGAGAGGGCAATCGCCAGAGATGGCGATTGCTAACAGAGACACAAGACCGAATAAGCACAGATGAGGAATGTATGTATGTCCACCAATCTAGCCGCCACCTGCGACGGCAGACACACAACAAGAAAACCGAGTGAGAACGCAATCGCCAGAGAAGCGATTGCGAATGAGATTGAGCAAAGGGACAGATTGTATGTGTGTGCACCAAACTAGTCGACCAACCCGCGACGGTGCATACACAACAGCAGATATGAAGTAGGAACGCAATCGCGAGAGAGGCGATTGCCAAGGGTGACACAAGGCTACAGCAAGGCAGAACACGAGAGTAGCAAAGGCACAGCAAATCATACAATGAGAAGATAAGTAAAATAACAAATGCTAGCTAAACGCGAACACCGCACTCATTCGCAACAGTGCACGCGTTTATGCGCGGTCCCCGCGTGATAAGCACAACAGAGACAAGCACGCCTAACTAACCACCGACAGACAAACATGAAACAGAGGACGCGAGCGCTTGCTTAACGGTTACCTCACCGAGCCTCCAGCAAGCGTTCGTAGCAGACAAGACAGATACACGAAAACAGAAATACGAGAGAGAGACGGATCCACAGCACTAGCGCAAGGCGAGTGCGATCCAGGCAAGACAGGTAGAGGAGATAGCTGGTAGCAACCGCTGCTCCGGCTATATTTCAAGAACAAAAATCAGAATGACTTCCTGTCGACCACCGCAGGGACAGAACAATCGCAACAAACAAACAAAACAGATATGCAATCCTAACTGCACTAGGGGAACCTGTCTAGTGCAGTCCCAGGAATTACATTAAGCTAATCTTCAAACAAAGAGCAAGGCTGACACTTGGAGTGTTTCACAGGAACTAATCCTTATGACCAGCAACTTACTGTGGGAAACATAGCTCTTTATAGAGCAAGCCCACAAAGAATGTGGCTAGGCAATCTGCATGACAAACGTATGCAAATTCCTCAGCAGCAAGCTGCACAACTGACAAAAGGTCTCTTTTCCAGAGACCTGCAGAATGCAGACCTGAACAGTGGTCAAAAGGCTGCCTGCCTGCGCAGGCAGCCGCGCGGATCCTTACAGGTTCAGACCAATATTAATCTAATATGTGTACATAGCTTTAGTCCAGAGCCATGTAGAGAAATCCATGTATTTATTATTAGCAGCTAATAATACAGACAAGCCAGTTGGAAGAATGAGCTAGGGGTAGATATGTGCCTGCCTGAAATTACACTTTAAAGGAGAACTGTAGTGAGAGGTATATGGAGGCTGGCATATTTATTTCCTTTTAAGCAATACCAGTTGCCTGGCTATTCAGCTAATCCTCTGCCTCTAATACTTTCAGCCATAGGCCCTGAACAAGCATGCAGCAGATCAGGTGTTTCTGACAAATTTAGACAGATATGACAAGATTAGCTGCATGCTTGTTTCTGGTGTGATTCAGACACTTCTTTAGGCAAATAGGCCATCAGGGCTGCCAGGCAACTGGTATTGCTTAAAAGGAAATAAATATGGCAGCCTCCATATCCCTCTCACTACAGTTCTCCTTTAAAGTAAAATGAATAGTTTCCAAAAGGTTTAGTTCGCCTGCTCTTCTCCCTCCTGTACAAGGTAAATAGTACGTTTTCCAAAATTAATAAAAGTCCAATTTTTTTTTGATCCTTGAGCAAGTGGTCATTATATAGAAATGCTAGGAGAGGTCCTACTAGTATTAATGCATCCACCCCCTGCTCCCCCCCCCCCCCGATGCCTGTGCATTTAAATTTCACCTGCTCCAGCTGCCACGACTGTCCAGCTCCAGGTCTTGTTCACTACTACCCATGGGCGTCACACTCAGCTGCCGCGAGTGACCACCCCTGGGAGAAGGCAGCGAATGAGATAGTCATTTAACAGGTTGAGGAGTTTTTCATCTGCAGCCCTTCCCCTTTGCAACAAAACACCATGACGTTTTTTCTATCTCTAGTAAATAGAATGCATTGGGGATTGGTTGCAAGGGGGCGGGGCTAAGCGCCAGAAGTTGGCTCCGCACGGAGCAGAGATTTAGATGAAAGATACCGGGCAGGAAATTATAACATTATACAAGAGTATCGATAGAAAAAAAAATAAAAAAAAAAAGAATGTGAAATATTCACTGGATTTCCACTTCGATTGTTATTCAGGGCCAGATTTACCATAAGGCACAGTAGGCACGTGCCTACAGGCACCTGATGATGATGGAAAGGCAGCTCACTTCTAGAGATGTCCCGAACTGTTCGCCGGTGAACGGTTCCAGGCGAACTTCGGTGGTTCGCGTTCGCCTACCAAACGCAAACTTTCCCAGAAGTTCGATTCGCCCCATAATGCTCTATGGAGCAAAAACTTTGACCCTCTCCATCACAGTCACCAGACACATTATTGCCAATCAGACGGCACTCACTGGTGGAGCCCCACCCCCCCTTATACAAGGCAAGGTCCTTGAGCCATTTGACTCACTCATCTGCCTATACTAATTAGTTAAGGGACAGCTGCTAGGGAGATTTTAATTAGGCTCTTGTGGGCCCCTCCTCCCTCCACCCTCTACCCTTCTACCTATTCCTTCCTCCCTCCTTCCGGAGGGAGGAGGGTCTCATCTGCCAGAGAATTATATTATTTCAAAAGCCAGTTTACATACCATAGCTGAGAATTGAACCCAGGTCTCACTGTGTGGTGAGCAAGTACCTTAACCGCTGTACCACAACAGTACTAACTGAAGCTGGCCTAGCATTTACCATTTATGCTCAATCCAAGAGAAAAATTAGACAAGATAGCAGCGTTAGGAAGACTTGCCTAAGGTCTCCTACTGAATAGGTGCTGGCTTACTGAACAGACAGAGACAAGATTTGAACTCTGGTCTCCTGTGTCAGAGGCAGAGCCCTTAACCATTACACCATCCAGCCACTGCTTACCAATATGTAGCCAGATTTCAGCTTGAAATCTTTTGGCAATTGGCCTTCTGATGGCTGCCTTGTCACCCCTGGCTGCTGTCCCCCCAACCAGGGGCGTAGCAATAGGGGGTGCAGCGGTAGCAACCGCATCGGGGCCCTTGGGCCAGAGGGGCCCCGAAGGGCCCTCCCTCAACTACAGTATTAGCTCTCTATTGCTCCTGTGCTCATAATAATCACTTCTATAGATACTTTGAATAGTGGTAATCATTATCAGACTGTTCCCCATTCCCTTCCTTGCACCTCTGACTCTGTAGTTGAAATTGGCAGGTTTTGGTGCACCGTATCAATTGCTATGTATAGAGTGCTTGGGGGGCCCCATTGTAAAACTTGCATCGGGGCCCACAGCTCCTTAGCTACGCCACTGCCCCCAACATACATTTACTTACCCCCCCCCCCCGGCCCCTTCGCTAATACTTTACCTGTCTGGTGCCTGCCACTGTGTCCGGATTCCTCTTCCCTGTTTGTGCCCGATCGTGGTTGCCAGCATACAGCACAAGGGTCGTGTGTGTGATGTCACACACCCATCCTATGTGCAATGGGCTGGCAACCACGTGGGGCGTAAATCCAGAAGAGGAATCCGGACACAGCAGCGGACACAGGACGGGTAAAGTATTAATGCAGGGGCACGTGTGTGTGGGGGGGGGGGGCTTGGTCATGTACACAAGAGGGGACAGTGGCTGGGTTTTCCATCGCATTCATCGTTCGCGAGTATTGCACCCTGTTAGTGCTAAGCACCCAATCGAGCATGTCGGCCTGAGACTTTACAGCATGTCCAATTGATACATGCGACCAATTTCGGCCCCAAATTGGTTGCATCGTTGATCGGGCATGCTTTGGTGCCACCGATTTTTATCCAATTCAGTAATAATTATTGAATCGAATAGTCGATCACCCACAAAATCTACAGCTGTATGGCCACTTTTAGACAGTGCAGCACTAAAATTTCATAGAGCCATTTTTGGACTGTTGCAGGATTTACTGAAAACAGTTACTTGTAATAAAAGGCTACTGGATTTCAGTCTGGCTACGCTGAAAGCAGTACTGACCTTCCTCTGAAGCTGGAGCGACTCTTTTAATCTTCTTTACTACATCAATTCAGTCAGTCTTGTTTTCCTCTATTCGTAGTGAGTGTTTGACTCTTGGTAAAGTCCATGGTTATTGAACTTGAACCTTGCCATCGCCGTGGTGAGGAGGTTGCTGTGTACACAGGATCCAGCTGTCATCGTCCCACCATCCTCCTCATCCAGCTGTGCTGCTGCCTGGGCTGCCGGCTGGAAAATTTGAGCTTTCTATCATCTGCAGCGCTGTAAATAAGAGGGAGGAATTCTTGTGACCTGATAAACTGCTGTATTTATACATAACTGCCCGCATCCCCTTACCTAGTGAAGAATGACCCATCCTAACACTAACGCAGCTGCGGCGGAACTCCTACGTCATGTGGCATGTGCTGGAGGAACGCTGGTGTTACACAGCATGGCATTCATTATATTGGTGGGTTAAAATTACAACTCTAACTTTTGATATTTACAGAGACATTTAGTTGAGACGTTTGTTGCACAGTCATAGCAAGCAATGGTTGAAGGTAATGCCAACTTACACATAGGGCCTTTTTCCACTGCAAAACATTTTTGACCTATTTTGATGTATGTTTTTTGTGCGTTTTTTTAATGCAATTGCATTTCCGTTTGCGTTTTTCTGATTGCCAAGTGTTGTTTTGATTTTTGAAAATAGATACTAGTGGCTAATTCAAAACAAAACGCAAACACATTCCTATGCCTTTTTCATGCATTCCTATGCAGTACTTTACATTGAAACACATCGTAATCGCACAGACATGCGTTTGCGTATTTTTTTTTTAAAATCGTAACACAGTATCCAAGATTCTTATTTTAAATAGGCTGCACTTACGAATCAGCAAACGCGTGCGTTTTGCGTTTTTGGGAAAAACGCAGCTAGTGTAAAAGGGCCCTTAATCGGTTTTAATGGAACCCTGAAGGGCTGCAGGCTGCCATATTTATTTCCTTTTAAACAATACCAGTTGCCTGGCTGTCCTGTTGATCTTCCTGGCTGCAGTGGTGTCTTAATCTCCCACACCTGAAACAAGCATGCAGCTAATCCAGTCAGACCTCAAAAACACCTGATCTGCATGGTTGTTTAGGGTCTACAGCAGGCTTTCTCAACCAGGGTTCCCTGAGTACTCTCCAGGGGTTCCTTGACATTTCCCCCCATCCTGGGGGACATATAATAGAGCACATTATAATAGTGGGCACTGTAAAAAATAAGCACTAAATTGGGGGTCAGAATAATGAGCACATTAATAAAAAAGTACTAGAAAAAGGAGATACTGTATTAGGGGGTAGTTATATAAACAGCCACACCTATTTTTATAGACCATGTGTCCTGCAAAATAAATGCAGGGGTTCCTCGAGGTCCCAAAATTACTTGCAGGGGTTCCTTGAGATAGCAAAATTATTTGTAGGGTTCTACAGCTAAAAGTATTCGAGGCAGAGGACCAGCAGGACTGCCAGGCAATCTGCATTGTTTAAAAGAAAATAAATATGGCAGCCTTTACATCACTCTCACTTCAGGTGACTTTAAACTGTGTTAAACTAATATTACCATATTTATTTACTTATTGTATTTATAAAGCCCAACATATTACGCAGCGCTGGACATTAGTTAAGGTTACAGACAATATTTAGGGGTGACATACAGCAATACGACAATACAGGAATACAAGAAAACCAGATCCCGCAGCACAGTATGAATACAAGGTAATGCTTAGTCAGTCACTGGATGGGAGCATAAAGATTAGGCAAGTTGAGTTCACTCAAATGCATAGCATGGGTGTACGGTAATGGAGGTTCATGAACAGGTTGGATACACAAGGAGGAGGACCCTGCCCAAAGGCTTACAATTTAGAGGGAGAGGTAGGGACATGAAAGGTAGGGGACCAGAGTTCAGCTGTGGGCTTAGGGCACTTGTGAGGGGTGGTAGGCCAGAGTGAAAATGTAAGTTTGGAGGGCCTTCTTGAAGATGTTGAAGGAGGGGGCTGCCCTAATGGGTAGAGGTAGGAAGTTCCATAGTGTTGGAGCAGCTCTTGAGAAATTCTGGAGGCGTGCATGGGACTGGGTGATGCGGGGGTGGTCAGGTGAAGTTCATTGGAGGAGCGGATAGAGCGGCTAGGTCAGGTGTGTACCTCTGTGTAAGATCGGAAATGTAGCTTGGGCAGGTTTTGTGGACAGATTTGTAGGTCAGACACAGTATCTTGAATCTGATTCTGGACTGGATAGGAAGCCAGTGCAGGGGAGCTGCTCATATTGTATGGATTGTTTGACATGTACCTAAAGCAAATGTTAAAGATAAAAATAGATACTTACATCATTAGGTGCTCCTCCTGCAGTCCACCATTCTAGCAATGCGTCCCTCTAAGCTTGTTGAATATGCTTCTTATGGCAAGCATTTATGAGTGTGTTATAGTTAAGGGTTTTTAAATACAGATTTTTACTGTTGATAAAACATTTGTGTAAACCAAGCGTGAAGATTAAAAGCCTTCATGATGAGAAATAAGCAATAAAAAAGGGCAATATGGAAGTGTCAATTATCGCTCTACCTGTACAGCTAAATTACTATATACTAATACTGTGTTTACAGGTTTTGAGTCTGACAAACCAAAAAGGAGCTGAAGAATGTTTGTGTATGTGTTGTTCCCTAAATGACCACAAGAGGTCATAAATAATGAAGTATTGAACCAGTATGTATCACGGGTGTGCAAAAACGTGACAGTTAATAATGGCGCACAGCGCCAGGGGAATACAAAGGGCGCCCCATAGACTTACATTATATAACGCTATTTAGCGTTATAAGTGTTAAAAAATGGCGCAGGTAGTTTTCCTTACACTTATAACGCTAAATAGCGTTATAAGTGTTCAAAAATGCAGCGGGGGTCGGGGGAGGAGAGAGTCAGCGGGACACTGGAGGGCATAGGCAGCGGGGAGGATGTGTGCAGAAGCATACGTTACCTTGTCCCGGGCCGCCGATCGCTCCTTCCCTCCGCTCCTTCACTTCTTCCATTCGTTTACTGTAGTCCTGCAGCCGGCCAATCACCATGTGGCTTCAGTCTCCGCATGCTGATTGGCCGGCTGCGGGACTACAGCAAACGAATGGAAGGAGCGGAGGGAAGGAGCGATCACTGGCCCAGGATAAGGTAACGTATGCTTCTGCATACATCTGCTGCCTATACCCTCTAGTCTCCCGCTGCCTCTCTCCTCTAGTCTCCCGCTGCCTCTCTCCCCCAGCCCCCGCTGCCTATGCTAGCCCGCATGTTTATCATGGCGCACCGCTCTGCAATCATTAATGTAGCATAAAACGAAATTTACCGTTTTATTGTATTTACATTAAAACGGTAAATATCGTTTTATGATACATTTATCGGCAGAACGGTGCGCCATTTTTCTCCCTGCGCCATTTTCAGATGTACCCGTGCAAAAAGGATGACTATTTAGTCAGCACAGAACTCCAGGAACTAATATTTTTTAACCTTCTTTTGTGGCTGTATTATAAAATCACAGTGTTACTTCCAGAATTGCTGTGATTTGAAATAACTGTATGCAGAGAGTTATGCTAGAACTGTTAGTGAGCAAGGCCGGATTTATACTTTGTGTGCCCCTAGGGCCTAGGCCAAGTATGTTGTGTCTCTGCTTTCATGTGCCACAGCACCCCTCTCATTCCATGTGCAGCCCCCTCTTCCGTGTGTATCATCCATGTACAGTGTTCTCCCCAGAAATTTCTTCCAGCCGGGTGGCATGAAATAGTAGTCGGGTGGGGCGAGATGAGAATGCAGGGCCAGTGCTTCTGTGAGCAACTCTACTTACAGCATAGGAAGAGGAGAGCCGATGACAGCCGGGTGGTCACCAAAACTAGCCGGGTGGAGCACCCGGCTAAAAGAGCCTGGGGAGAACACTGATTTATTGTAGCCCCCATTTTTTCATGAGCAGCTCCCTTGAGCATCAGTTTCCCCTTTTCATGTGTTGTTTCCCATTTTTAGCCTCCCTTTCATATGTAGCAACTCCTCTTTCGTGTTCAGGTCCCCTCCCCCGGTTGCAGCCGCCTAAGGCCCGGGCCTCGGGGGCCTTTCCAGAAACCCGTCTCTGTCAGTAGAACACCTATAAATTGAGAATGTGCTCTTAGTTACAGCCATTAAAGGGGAACTGAAGAGAGAGGTATATGGAGGCTGCCATGTTTATTTTCTTTTAAGCAATACCAGTTGCCTTGCAGCCCTGCTGATCCTCTGCCTCTAATACTATTAGCCATAGCCCCTGAACAAGCATGCAGCAGATCAGGTGTTTCAGACTTTAAAGTCACATCTGACAAGACTAGCTGCATGCTTGTTTCTGGTGTTATTCAGATACTACTGCAGAGAAATAGACCAGCAGGGCTGCCAGGCAACTGGTATTGATTAAAAGGAAATAAATATGGCAGCTTCCATATACCTCTTACTTCAGTTCCCCTTTGGAACAAATAGCATTGCATCTCCTACAAAAGCAACGAACAGTAATATTTTAGGTAAAATATCTGATTACGGGTGTGATGCACGCACCAGCTGTAATATTGCCGTGCACAGACAGCGCAAAGCAATATAACCTTTACTTCCACTAGCAGTACCGTGAGATATGCTATTAGTAGCACGACCGTTGCTACGGTGGTGTACGTTACTAACAACACTATCGTAGCAATGGCCACACTTATCACGTATCGCGAGTCGCGCTAATAGCGTAACTCCCGGTACTGTTGCCAGAAGTAAGGGTAATATAGCCGTTCGCTGTCTGTAAACCGCAATATTACCGCTGGTACATACATCAACCCCGTTACCCTTTATCTTCTTTGAAACAATGGGTGTATTCAGAATAATTTTTTTTACATGTTCAGACAGCGCACTTTAATTTTGCCAGGCATTACACGTGTTACATAGTTTGCGTAACACGTGTTTTATACACAACGTTCAAGTCTAACTATCTCTGGCCAGAAGGCACTTCTAGTGGTTTTATTGACCTGATGATGCGGGAAATGGCTGAGAAACGCGTTGACTGACACTACTTTTGCACAAAAAATTCTCGGATATTCAGTGGAGTTATACTGGTTGCTTTAATATCTACTCCTGCAGGTGCAGCAAGGCCGCACTCGTGTAAGAAGAAGAGTGCAGCTGCAATGTTCAGGAGGCCCCGGCAGCTGTGGTGGTCTCCAGGAGGACACAGGAAGCCTCTGGAGTAGTGGTGATCATAATTTGCTAATTACTATTACGCAAAATTGGAAATCAATTTTTGCTACAATGACCATAAATAGTTACAGTTAGCTTGGTTGAAAAAAGACATGCGTCCATCAAGTCCAACCAGAGAAAAAAAACAAATAGTTTTACATACATAATTACAATTTGGAAGTTCAATTGATTTCATATAATACAATCGTAAGTTTGCATAATTTTGCATTATTTCTTGCTAACTTTAGCGATTAATTGCCAAGCCCCCATACGTGATATCATCACCAAAATTGCTACCAATGTTAAGGGATTATTTTGAAAAACTTTTTGACGTTTGAGGAAATTGATATTTAAACTCAGAAAAAAACATTTTTCTTTTGCATTTTTAAAATTGATTTTTTTAAAAACGACAAGGTTTTTTTTCGATTTTTTTTGGTTTGTTCCCACTATTTTCCTTAACATACATAGCAAATTTGGTGATGAAAGCATGTATGGGGACTTTGCTATGAACCACGAAATTACGGTAAAATAATGAAAAATTATGCTTCCTGATTACAGTTCAAAACTAAATTAATTTTTTTGCCCAACTGTTTGCATTACAATTTTGCATCATAATTGTGAAATTACGATTATATGAAATTTGTGCAACTACTCTCACGTGGCTGGATAGTGTACTGGTTTCGGGCTCTGCCTCTGACACAGGAGACCAGGTTTCAAATCTTGTCTCTGCCTGTTCAGTAAACCAGCACCTATACAGCAAGAGACCTTGGGCAAGACTCCTTAACACTGCTACTGCCTATAGAGAGGGTCCTAGTGCCTGTAGCTCTGGCTCTTTGAGACTGCCAGGAGAAAAGCGCAACATAAATGTTCTGTGTACTCTCAAGGATTAAGCAGCCTTTTTTAGGTAACTATCTTGGGACTATTTTAAGGCAGGGTTCACACTTGACTCAACTTTGGCATTTCTTAAAAAGGACCCCCCACATCCTCAATATTATCCTATTTGTTGTTTACACTGTGTATTACTTCCTTTGCATTTAGTACTTGGTTTAAAAATGGGCGGCTTGCAGCAGTGTTCCACATGAGTTGTACAAATTGTCACTTGCCATAAGTATGCAGGAATAAACAAATACCAGTAAAACACAGGGACACCGAGAGCCCAATATGATGTGCCAGGTGCCTGGCCCAGACCTGGACGTCTATTAGATTGTATCCTCCAACCTGACTGTCTGATGAAGCAGGGTCACACCTGCGAAACGCATTACAAACAAACCCAGGAGTATATCAATACATTGTATTACTAAACGCTAACACGTTTGTTGATTTTTGTCCTCTGGAGTAGGTAAGTCCACCACTGCCACATATTTTAAAAGTTTTATTGCACTTGTATTGCATTTTATTCTTTTGGCACCTCTGTTCTTTTTTTTTTAACATAAAATACCGGTAAAAATTCATACAATCGGAAAAACGTAAAAATAGCATACACGCAGGTGTGGGAAAAAAATGTGTTACCTTGCAGGACAAGTGTGAACCCTGCCTAACGTTCAGTAGTTTTGTAAATTTCACCAGTAGGGTTTCAACAAAAAAAGTGCTTCTTTAAAAACGACTAATCAAACAAACTCATCCGCTGGTGTCTTTGCTCACCTAAAACTCTGCCTAGCTGGTTAAACTGGCTGGATGAAGAGCACCTTGTCTGTTATCACCTTGAAACTATACCTTCTCTACTCGCTGTCCAGTTCCCCTGGCTGGCTGGGAGGCTGCAGTGATGGATGACCTCATCTGTCTTGTAATTTGCCACAGCCCTTTTCTGAATGACTGCACAAATGTCTTTCTCAACAAGACTTTGTCAAGGAAAGTTCCTGCGGTCCTTTGATTTATCACCATGAAGGGCTGAGAGAGTGGTCTCAGGGACAGCAAGGAGGCTCCAGCCTACAAGTCCATTTCTGCTTGTGTGACAGGAATTTACGAAAGCGGATCTTCACCAGAGGCGGAGAGGATGGGAAGCTGGCAGGCAGTGATGGATCACCTGCTACTCAAGGCAACGTAAACATCCAAAGATGACAAACTAAAAAACAAGTGCAGCCATGAAGCAGCAGATCACAGCCAGGGATGGGGAATCATAGAATGCTGAGATCTTTACTCAACACTTTTTTTATTCACAGTTTTGTAAGCTGTTGGAAGCCTCATAGATTCAGGAGTTCCACCAGCTTGCTTCAAGTGGAACCCATGCAATATCCACATTGGATATTTTATGTTTTAAAGGACAATTATTACAAAACATGAATTAAATGTAGAATATAAACATAGAGAATGTAGATTTCTCCCAGAGTAAATCCAAAGACGTAACAACAAAAGTTGTTTAGGTGATGCCTTCAATGACTAACAGTACAAGATTTCTCTGCAGCTTTCTTCTTCAGTTTCCAATCCAATTCTGTACCATGCCTGAAGAAACTTAAAGTGTTCAAAGTTTGCAAACTTGTACAATTAGTCATTAAAGAGACTCTGTAACAAAATGTTCAGCCATATTTCTTGTATCCTATAAGTTCCTATACCTGTTCTAATGTGCTCTGGCTTACTGCAGCCTTTTCTAGTTGCACTGTCTCTGTAATATATCTAATCTTCTTTTCTTTGTCAAGCCTTGTCGAGCCAGGGAGGTATGCTCTGCCTCTGCTTTAAGTGGGATACCAATACGTATCTGGTATAGTTGGATTCAGCAAAATCAGGGCTTTTAGAAAAAGTAACGATTTTGTCAGTAAATGTAATTTTTCTTTGAAAAAAAAAAACTCAACAGAAAAATATTTTATTTTTTTATATCCTTTTTTTTTTTTTTTTTTTACATATTTCACTGCTAACAACAACACAAGACCGAATAAGCACAGATGAGGAATGTATGTATGTCCACCAATCTAGCCGCCAATCTGCGACGGCGGACACACAACTGAGGAAACCAAGTGAGAACGCAATCGCAAGAGAAGCGATTGTGAAAGAGAATGAGCACAGGGATAGAATGTATGTATGTGCCCCAATCTAGTCGCCAACCCGCAACGGTGCACACACAACAGCAGATATGAAGTAGGAACGCAATCGCGAGAGAGGCGATTGCCAGAGGTGACACAAGGCTACAGCAAAGCAGAGCACGAGAGTAGCAAAGGCACAGGAAATCATACAATGAGAAGATAAGGAAAATAACAAACGCTAACTAAACGCGAACACCGCACTCATTCGCAACAGCGAACGCGTTTTCTGTGCGGTCTCCGCGTGTCAAGCACAACAGAGACAAGCACGCCTAACTTACCACCGACAGACAAACATGGAACAGAGGATGCGAGCGCTTGCTTAACAGTTACCTCACCGAGCCTCCAGCAAGCATTCGTAGCAGACAAGACAGATACACAAAAACAGGAATAAGTGAGAGATACGATTCACTGCTCTTTCCGCCAGAGCGAGTGCGATCCAAGTATAGAAACAGAGCGAGCTGGATCCACTGCTCTTTCCGCCAGAGCAAGTGCGATCCAAGTACAGCAAGAGAGTTGCAGACCAGAAGGATCCACAGCACTAGCGCAAGGCGAGTGCGATCCAGGCAAGACAGATCAGAAGGGGCTACCAGTAACAACCGCTGTTCTGGTTAGCACCCAGACACACAGAACGATTTCCTGTCGACCACCGCTGGGACAGGACAATCGTAACAGACAAACAAACAGATATGCAATCCTAACTGCACTAGGGAATCTGCCTAGTGCAGTCCCAAGAATTACTCTAAGCTAATCTTCAAACAATAAGCATGGCTGACACTCCAGGAGTGTTTCACAGGACAAACCCTTATGACCAGCGACTTACTGTGGAATCACATGGTATATATAGAGCAAGCCTACAAAGGATGTGGCTAGGCAATTTGCATGACAAACGTATGCAAATTCTTCAGCAGCAGCAAGCTGCAAAACGGACAAAAGATCTCTCTTCCAGAGACTTGCAGAATGCAGACCTGAACAGTGGTCAAAAAGCTGCCTGCCTGCGCAGGCAGCTGAGCGGATCATTACATATGTCTTGTGATTCTCTCCATGATTAATACTGTCGGTACCACACACAACTGGCTTTATCATCCCAGAGTAAAATGCACTATCCTTTTTTTTTTCAATCTGACGGGTTTTGGACTAGCTTATCTCCTCATGGGGAACTCAAGGTATTTCTTTATTTACAAAAACACTTACTGAATGCCTGTTGTTTTGTCCAACTGCCAAAATAGTGTGCAAGCGAGTTGGGAGGGCAGTTGGCATCTGTGTTTTGAACCTTTCCAGGGAGAGCTATTGTAAAGAATAAAAGGAGATTAACCCATGAGAAGATGGACTAGTCCAAAATCTGTCAGATCTGTCAGCTTTTTACTTCCTACTGTAAGTGGCAGTAACACAGGTCATTTATAGTGCATTTTACTCTTGGAGAAATGTACATTTCAAGCATGTATTTTACATTTTATTTATTTATTTATTTGCGGAAGTGTTTCATTAACAGATAAAGTGGAAACTAACATATTTTAAGTGCTGAGGCTGAGGGCATGTGTATGTGTGTTTATACTACATTTTGTTCTCCCGGGGGAGGAGCTAGTGTTGGGCGAACAGTGTTCGCCACTGTTCGGGTTCTGCAGAACATCACCCTGTTCGGGTGATGTTCGAGTTCGGCTGAACACCTCATGGTGTTCGGCCTTTTTAGTTCGGGTTCGCCCGAACAGCTCAATGCCCAGCCGAACAGGCCGAACAGGGCCCCTGTTCGGCCGAATACTGCCCCCCTATGGGGTCGCAGGCATAAGGGGGGAGCATGCTTCGGTCTCGGGGGGGGGGGGGGGCGGAAATTCCCCCCACCCCTCCGCTAGCGCTCCCCCCTCTGCCCGCTTCCCCATAAAAAAGTTTGATGAAAGTACCGGTGGCTGGCCTGGCAGTAGAGTGAGTGAGGAGGAGGAGTCTGGAGAGTGACGCGTTGAGGCCGGGCAGCGGGCGGTTCAGCGGTAGTACCCTTGTGGTACTTCCGCCCTTTCTCTGACCTCACGTCCTCTGCATACGAGGGTACGCGTCACGCGTACCCTCGTATGCGTCATCACGTAGAGGACGTGAGGTCAGAGAAAGGGCGGAAGTACCACAAGGGTACAACGCTGAACCGCCCGCTGCCCGGCCTCAACGCGTCACTCTCCGGACTCCTCCTCCTCCTCACTCACTCTACTGCCAGGCCAGCCACCGGTACTTTCATCAAACTTTTTTATGGGGAAGCGGGCAGAGGGGGGAGCGCTAGCGGAGGGGGTGGGGGGAATTTCCGACCCCCCCCCCCGTGACCGGGGCATGCTCCCCCCTTATGCCTGCGACCCCATAGGGCCCCCAAAAGCTGGATGTTCGGGGAGTTCGGGGTTCGGGCCGAACATGCCGAACATCTGGCCCATGTTCGGTGAACGGACCCGAACCCGAACATCCAGGTGTTCGCCCAACACTAGGAGGAGCTAGGCTCAGGATAGGAAGGACAGAACGTGATTGACACCAGAGAGAGGGTGTCACTAACAGGTCTGGGAACTGCCTCTAACAGTAAGGCCAGTTCTCGAGGTCGGGCAAGCCAGGTCGTTAACACACAGACAGATGAGGTACAGATTCAGGAGACAAATACGGAATCCAGGAACGAGCAGAGTTTGGCAACAGGATATCAGAAGTAGCAAGGTACAAAATCAGAGTTCAGAGGAATAGTCAGGCAGACAGAAGGTCATAACAAATAATACAGTTCAAATTCCTGACGCTAAGGTGTGAGATCCTTGGCCGTCAACACCTTTTGAAACTATGCTAGTACACAGATACAGACAAGGTCTGAGTGCTACCACGTAGTGATCGCAACGGCAGACAACCAGTGAATGACTAGCACCCAGTATATATACTTTAGTGCTCTCCAGCACCTTCCTTAATTGCTGGACCAATGAAAGATGCTGCAAATGTCAGCTCACCGGCCTGGTCAGCTGACCTTCCTCTGACTGCCATAAAAGCCCTGCCTCTCTGCGCGCGCACGCGTCCTCCTAAACCAGTGTGGACTATCAGTCCCAGCCACACCAGTCATGTGTTGTAATGTAGTTGCCATATGGTATGCGGCGCTGTCCGAGCGTGCGGCGTTTCCTCCGCATCCCACCTTACTGAGCGAGACAGGCCTATGTGTACAAACCGCCGCGTCCGACGCGGCGGTTTCTCCGCATTCCTCCATGCCAGACGCGGAAACAGCCGCCTCATCTTGCGTCCATGTGGCGGCTTTTCCGCGTTTCCTCACAGTACCCCCCCCCCTGAGGAGTGGACTCCGGACAGTTCCTTCCAGGCTTTTCAGGATGCAAAGCGTGGAATTCACTTTTCAGTTTGTCAGCATGCATGCGACCCTCAGGTACCCATGATCTCTCCTCCATACCATACCCCTTCCAGTGCACCAGATACTGTAGTGAATTCTGCACTACCCGTGAGTCTAAAATCCTTTCTACTTCATATTCAGGTTGGTCGTCTACCATCACAGGAGGAGGAGGAGTGGAACCCACGTGGACAGCTGGTTTAAGTAGTGACACATGAAAAGATCTTACGCCACGCATGCTGGCAGGAAGATCGATGGCATACGTGACGTTGTTGATCTTCCTGGACACAACAAAAGGACCCACAAACCTGGGACCTAACTTAGCCGAGGGCTGTTTCAGGGCTAAATGGCGTGTGGACACCCAGACCAGGTCTCCTGGTTGGAACTTCCACTCAACAGATCGTCTTTTGTCAGCCTGGCCTTTCTAACTTTGAAAAGCCTTTTCCAAATTATTTTTTACGATTCCCCAAGTGGTTCTGAATGACTCTTGCCAAGCCTGCAAAGCTGGAAATGGAGTGGAGGCTACTGGTAATGGGGAAAATTTGGGCAACCTTCCAGTCACCACCTGAAACGGAGCGAACCCGGAAGAAGAGCTCCTCAAATTATTGTGTGCAAACTCTGCATATGGCAGAAATTTGACCCAATCATCTTGTGCCTCTGCCACATAGCACCTCAAGAACTGTTCCAATGATTGATTCGTCCTTTCTGTCTGACCATTGGTCTGTGGGTGGTAGCCCGACGAAAATGACAGTTTCATGCCCATTTGCTGGCAAAATGCCCTCCAAAATCTGGAAATGAATTGGACTCCCCGATCTGACACTATGTTTTCCGGAATGCAATGGAGTCGGAAAACGTGGGTGACAAAAAGATCGGCCAACTCCTGGGCAGAGGGGAGTCCTTTCAAGGGCACCAAATGGGCCATTTTGCTGAAACGGTCGACTACCACCCAGATGACCGGCATGCCTTTAGACCTAGGAAGCTCGCCTACAAAATCCATGGCCAAAAGGGTTCACGGCTCACTTGGGGTGGGCAAAGGCTGCAACGTTCCCACAGATGCCAGACGGGAGGGCTTGCTTCTCGCACACACAGCACACTCTCTAACATACTCCTTGCAGTCTGTTGCTAGAGAAGGCCACCAAGCACATCTAGCCACCAAGTCTTGCGTTCTGGAGGCCCCTGGATGCCCGGCATTTTTGTGCGAGTGAAACATCCGCAAAATCTGGAGACGAAATGGCAGAGGCACAAACATGACCCCTTCAGGCTTTCCCTCAGGGACATCCTGCTGAAATGGACTTAAAGTCTCTGTCCAGTCTCTCCAAGTCTCTGTGGCTCCCAGCACCACCCTCGGTGGAACAATGGGCTCTGGTTCAGGGGGCTGTGCTGTCTCTGGCTCGAAACATCTGGACAGGGCATCTGCCTTAATGTTTTTACTGCCCGGAGTGTACGTAATTATAAACCTAAATCTCGAGAAGAACAGTGACCACCGAGCCTGAAGGGGACTCAATCTCTTAGCCCCCTCAATGTATTCCAAATTTTTGTGGTCAGTGTAAACTGTAATCGTATGTTCTGCCCCTTCTAGCCAATGACGCCATTCTTCAAAGGCCAACTTAATGGCTAGAAGCTCCCTGTTACCTATATCGTAGTTTCTCTCCGCAGGTGAAAACCTCTGAGAAAAATAGGCACACGGGTGCAACTTCCCCTGCAGCCCAGAACGTTGAGACAGCACAGCCCCTACTCCAACTTCTGAGGCGTTAACCTCCACAATGAATGGGTAAGAGGTGTCTACGTGTCTCAATATGGGTGCAGAGCAAAACAGTTCCTTCAGAGTGGAGAAGGCGGCCAGAGCCTCGGGGGACCAGTGATTGGTATCTGCCCCTTTTTTAGTGAGACTGGTAAGGGGTGCTATGACTCTAGAGTATCCCTTTATGAACCTTCTATAGTAATTTGCAAACCCTAAAAATCTCTGAAGAGATTTGAGTCCCACTGGCTGAGGCCACTCCAGCACCGCAGAGACTTTGGCGGGATCCATAGACGGGCCAGAAGTGGAAATTATGTATCCCAGGAAAGCAACAGATGTCACCTCAAAAATACATTTTTCTAGTTTAGCATAAAGCCTGTTCTGTCTAAGCTTGTGCAGCACAAATTTAACATGAGCTCTGTGCTCAGAGAGGTTGTTTGAGAAGATCAAAATGTCATCTAGGTAAATTAGGACAAATTTACCCAACACCTCCCTAAAAACCTTGTTAATGAGTTCTTGGAAGACGGCCGGGGCGTTACACAACCCGAAGGTTCATCACCAGATACTCGTAATGCCCGTCGGGTGTGTTGAAGGCCGTCTTCCACTCATCGCCCTCTCTGATCCGCACCAGGTTGTATGCACCCCGCAAATCCAGTTTAGAAAAGATCTTGGCATTAGTGACCTGAGTGAACAAATCGTCTATCAAGGGTAATGGATAGCGATTTTTAACTGTAATTTTATTCAGCGCCCGGTAATCAATGCATGGACGAAGGCCTCCGTCTTTTTTCTTAACAAAAAAGAAACCTGCTCCGGCAGGCGACCGGGAAGGGCGAATGAACCCTTTGGCTAAGTTTTCACGGATGTATTCCTGCATGGCCACCTTTTCTGGCCCAGACAAATTGTATAGGTGACCTCTAGGGGGCATACAACCTGATCGGAGATCAATCGGACAGTCAAACGGGCGATGGGGCGGAAGCTTATCAGCAGCTTTGGGACAGAATACGTCTGAGAACTCAACATAAGACTCTGGGACACCCTCCACCTGAATCCTGGTCTGGCCTAGTTTCACCCTCCCTAAACAATGCTGAACACAATGGGGGGACCAGCTCGTTACCTGACCAGTGGCCCAGTCTATCTGTGGCGAATGGATGTGTAGCCACGGCATACCAAGGATGATAGCGGAGGTTGTCATGTGTAAAACAAAAAACTGCAGCCTCTCTTTATGTAATACCCCTATGGTGACTTCTACCTCAGGAGTCTGGGACAGTGGATGATTGTGCTTCAGAGGAGAGTCATCTACTGCCGTAA
Organism: Hyperolius riggenbachi; assembly: GCF_040937935.1. Classification (NCBI taxonomy): domain Eukaryota; kingdom Metazoa; phylum Chordata; class Amphibia; order Anura; family Hyperoliidae; genus Hyperolius; species Hyperolius riggenbachi. The sequence goes on along the minus strand of NC_090646.1, from coordinate 75,542,455 downwards.
CCTGCAGGGGTGGTTTAACCAGGGTGAGTGGAACACCTAATTTCTTAGCAAACTCGTAATCCATAAAATTTGCTGCTGAGCCCGAATCAACGAAAGCCTCAGAGACTTCAGATTTACCCTCCCATGTGACAATACAAGGGAGAAGTAATCGTTTATCTTCTAGGGGTAAAAGTCGTGCGCCTAGGGTGTTACCCCCTACAACTCCTAGGCGGTAGCGTTTCCCGACTTATTAGGACAATTGCGTACTCTATGGCCCCCCTCTGCACAGTAAAGACACAGCTGCTCAGATATCCTACGTCTTTGCTCCACTTGGGATAGTTTTGACCGACCAATTTGCATAGGTTCGGGTGGAGGCGAGACGGAAGGTGGTGGAGTGACTGGAGGCGCAGCGTAGGACACCAATCTGCCCTGACTACTACCCCGGGTCTGCTTCAGATAGCGCAGTCTGCGGTCAACTCGAATGGCTGATGAAATGGCCTCATCGACAGTTTTAGGTTCTGGCAGACTTAACATGAGATTTGATACCTCATCTGACAATCCTGATAAGAAGCAGTCTAGAAGGGCATAAGTGTCCCACCTGGCTGAGACTGACCACCTCCTAAACTCTGCTGCGTAATCCTCGACCGGACCCTTGCCTTGACGCAAAAGCTTGAGCTTCCGCTCAGAAGTCGCAGCAAGGTTTGGGTCGTCGTAAATTACAGCCATAGCTTTAAAGAATTCCTCCACTGAGGTCAAGGCTAAATCTCCGGGGGCCAAACTGTACGCCCAGGTCTGAGAGTCGCCTGATAACAAGGTCTTAATAAATGTGACCCTTTGAGCCACAGTTCCCGAAGATCGGGGTCTCAACTCAAAGTAGGATAACACTCTACTCCTAAAATTTCGGAAGTCTGATCTGTGACCAGAAAAATTCTCAGGTACCGGCATACGTATGTCGGAACTAGGAGGGGATCACACCTCCTCCACGGCCGTCTGGAGGGTTTGCAAAGAGCCAGACAAGGCGTCAATCATCGTCTTGTGGCTACCCAGCACTTGGTTGATGTGATCCACCGAAGTGGCAAGTGCGCCCAGACGGTCAAGATGTGCGTCCATAGTATTTTATGGTCTGCCGTTCTGTAACGATCGGTGTAACAGAGAGGGTCTGATTACCGGTGAACTGCAGTATCACCGAGAATACAGAATATACCCGATTATTGGTGATCTGCAGTATCACCGATAATCAGATATATATTCTAACCTCTGGACACTTGAGGGATAGGAGTGTATTGGTGTAACAGTAATACTTTGAGTATTGCACCTTAGGAGAAGGTACAGAAGCAGTAAGGAGTACTGCACAGAAGTAAGTTCCTTCCGTATGCCTAGACTCTCCCGGGGGAGGAGCTAGGCTGAGGATAGGAAGGACAGAACGTGAGTGACACCAGAGAGAGGGTGTCACTAACAGGTCTGGGAACTGCCTCTAACAGTAAGGCCAGTTCTCGAGGTCGGGGCAAGCCAGGTCATTAACACACAGACAGATGAGGTACAGATTCAGGAGACAAATACGGAATCCAGGAACGAGCAGAGTTTGGCAACAGGATATCAGAAGTAGCAAGGTACAATATCAGAGTTCAGAGGAATAGTCAGGCAGGCAGAAGGTCATAACAAATAATACAGTTCAAATTCCTGACGCTAAGGTGTGAGATCCTTGGCCGTCAACACCTTTGGAAACTATGCTAGTACACAGATACAGACAAGGTCTGAGTGCTACCACATAGTGATCGCAACGGCAGACAACCAGTGAATGACCAGCACCCAGTATATATACTTTAGTGCTCTCCAGCACGTCCCTTAATTGCTGGACCAATGAAAGATGCTGCAAATGTCAGCTCACCGGCCTGGTCAGCTGACCTTCCTCTGACTGCCATAAAAGCCCTGCCTCTCTGCGCGCGCACGCGTCCTCCTAAACTAGTGTGGACTATCAGTCCCAGCCACACCAGTCATGTGTTGTAATGTAGTTGCCGTATGGGATGCGCAATCCGCCGCCACGCTGTCCGAGCGTGTGGCGTTTCCTCCGCGTCCCACCTTACTGAGCGAGGCAGGCTTATGCGTACAAACCGCCGCGTCCGACGCGGCGGTTTCTCCGCATTCCTCCATGCCAGACGCGGAAACAGCCACCTCATCTTGCGTCCATGCGGCGACTTTTCCGCGTTTCCTCACAGCATCACTGCTGAATATGCAAATAATCCTTTGTTGTCCCTGTAAGCTAACCACACCTCCAAAACTGCTGGAATGCAATTGTGAGAGCGTGTGACTGTGTTAAGTGAAATTTATGCCCTGACAGGGATAACAGCTCTCAAACAGGGCATAGATTTCAATTAAATTGTCAATTGTCATATGAAAGAGATTAAATAAGTTCCTAATGGAAAAAAAATATACTGAAATGCTGCCGATATTGGGTAGGACTTCACCACTGAGGGGTTTTTCCCACTGAGCACTAGTGTTGGGCGAACAGTGGTTCTGCAGAACATCACCCTGTTCGGGTGATGTTCGAGTTCGGCCGAACACCTGATGGTGTTCGGCCAAACCGTTCGGCCACATGGCCGAACTAAGAGCGCATGGCCGAACGTTCCCCGAACGTTCGGCTAGCGCTGTGATTGGCCGAACGGGTCACGTGGTTCTGACCCGAACACGCTCTGATTGGCCGAACTGTCACGTGGTTCGGGTAAATAAATACCCGAACCACGTCATATCTCCGCCATTTGTCTGTGGGTTTAGCTTTGGGTAGGCAGGCAGGGTAGTTCGCGCTCCAGCCACGCTAGCCAGGGTCCCCCCAGTCATTGTGTGTCGCTGCTGGGAACAGTAGTACACCGCTCGCTCAGCCACACTATATAGCATTGTGTTTACTGCCACTCTGTGTACCTCGCTCAGCCACACTATATATAGCATTGTGTTTACTGCCACTCTGTGTCTGCTGGGAACAGTAGTACACTGCTCGCTCAGCCACACTATATAGCATTGTGTTTACTGCCACTCTGTGTAGCTCGCTCAGCCACACTATATAGCATTGTGTTTACTGCCACTCTGTGTCTGCTGGGAACAGTAGTACACTGCTCGCTCAGCCACACTATATAGCATTGTGTTTACTGCCACTCTGTGTACCTCGCTCAGCCACACTATATAGCATTGTGTTTACTGCCACTCTGTGTCTGCTGGGAACAGTAGTACACTGCTCACTCAGCCACACTATATAGCATTGTGTTTACTGCCACTCTGTGTACCTCGCTCAGCCACACTATATAGCATTGTGTTTACTGCCACTCTGTGTCTGCTGGGAACAGTAGTACACCGCTCGTCCTCATGCAAGGCCTGGGATGTTGTGTCTCAAAAGGCATGGCCTTCTCCTCCTGCGCCTCCTCCTGTTCCATCACGTGTGCTGCTGCTGGGTTAGCGTTGCCGGTCCCTGTTTATTGAACCTCTCATCTTTATTACATTTATGACTGCATGGCGGCAAAAAGCATTGCTATATCCGCACGCTATTTGTCCTCATGCAAGGCCTGGGATGTTGTGTCTCAAAAAGCGTGGCCTTCTCCTCCTGCGCCTCCTCCTGTTCCATCACGTGTGCTGCTGCTGGGTTAGCGTTTCCAGTCCCTGTTTATTGAACCTCTCATCTTTATTACATTTATGACTGCATGGCGGCAAAAAGCATTGCTATATCCGCACGCTTTTTGTCCTCATGCAAGGCCTGGGTTGCGTCTCAAAAAGCGTGGCCTTCTCCTCCTGTGCCTCCTCCTGTTCCATCACGTGTGCTGCTGCTGCTGGGTTAGCGTTGCCGGTCCCTGTTTATTGAACCTCTCATCTTTATTACATTTATGACTGCATGGCGGCAAAAAGCATGTTACCTGTGCAAAGAAACATGACATTTTCCACATTTAAAAGACAGTTTTTCCTTTGAAACTTTACAATCAATTTTCTCAAAAACTATAAGCTCTTTTTCAAATATTTTTTTCCTCTTGTACCCACTCCCAAGGTGCACATACCCTGCAAATTTGGAGTATATAGCATGTAAGGAAGCTTTACAAAGCACGAAAGTTCGGGTCCCCATTGACTTCCATTATGTTCGGAGTTCGGCGCGAACACCCGAACATCGCGGCGATGTTCGGCGAACGTTCGCGAACCCGAACATCTAGGTGTTCGCCCAACACTACTGAGCACCAGAGCATTTTCACCTTTCAGCGCTCCTCCCTTTCATTCCCCCTACTAATCACAATGAAGTGATCTATATCTTGTTTGTTTTGCCACCAATTAGGTTTTCTTTGGGTGATACAATTGCTAAGAATTTTTTTATTTTAAATGCATTTTAACAGGAATAATTAAAATAAAAAAATGAAAAACATTATTATTTCTCCATTTTTGTCCATTTAACATAAAATGTTCTACTGTGGATAGAACCCACACATTTTATTTGCCCATTTGTCCCGGTTATTACAGTCTTTAAAATCTTTCCCTAGTACAATGTATGGCGCTAATATTTTATTTAGAAATAAAGGTGAATTTTTTCAGTTTTGAGTTCATCACCATCACTAATTAAAAGCCTATATTTTCAAAAATAACAGTAATATACCCACTTGAGATTCATATTAAAAAAAATTCAGTCCCTAAAGTAACTATTTACAGTATGTGTTTTTTTATTGTGTTTTTTTATGCAAAAGATTTATTTGGGTAATTATGGGAGAGTGTGAGAGATAAGGAGTTAATTTTAGAAGTATTTGTAGGTATTTTTATTTAAATAAATGTATGTAGGTGTATTTTTACTATTTGTCCACAAGATGCCCTCACTCATTTTCCTGTTAGCATGCTATTAGTACGGAAACAGGAAATAATGCATGGACGGGTAACTGGTTTTTTTTGGCTTCTCATTGAAGCTGGCGATCATTGATACAGCGGCTTAGATCAATGAATGGGAACTGCATTACCATTCACTGATCCCCCTAACGGACGGTGATGTGAACAAGCGCGGGAACGCGGACAGCGGTGGTCGCAGCAGGGATACAAATATCTACGCCCCAAGCACGGAGATGAAGTCTGCCGGGCGTAGATATACTGTATGCAGACACACAAGTGGTTAAAATGCCATTAAATTCATGATAGCAGTCCTTTAAAGATTTTTTGACGGGTAGGGAAGCATGCAGCTACATGTAGACGCTAGATTTCCGTTACCTTTAGACATTTGCTCATAAGCATTGTGAGTAAAAATCTAGTGTGAGTACAGGTTTCCCACAACTTTCATGACAACTTTGTTAGTGATCTACCCTGTTAAAGAGGAGCTGTCAGCCATGCTATCTCAGAAAAAAACCCACATATATACGGTAAGTAGATAAATACTTGTTCTACTTACATAACATTTGTATTGCACTGTCCACATTTTGTTTTTTGTGATTTTTCTACAGTAAAAAAAGCTAAAATCCTTCTTAGCATTTCCCATTTTAAGTGTGGCTATTTTGAAGCCAATCCTGCTGTCATTTCCTACCTTACTCTCCTCTGCCTGATTGGCCCACCCTTCACTATAGAAAGTGCATTGTTTCAGCATGAGAAATATTGGACAATCAGAGAGGAACAGAGGTGTGGGAGGGGAAAACAGGAGGGAAAGAGGCTTCAGCCAATCAGGCTGCATTAGTTATGTCTGAGGGGAAGTAGAGAAGCAAAAAAGGACAGCCGAGCATGTCCTGCAACTTCCTTTTTGTGTACCAAATTTTGTGTGTAACAAATAAGTCAGGTAAACTGGGGAATGATCATTTATCAAGAAGAAAAGTAATAGTGATTTTAACTTTTGGATTGCCTGGTTAGCAACCATATTACTTGTTTACTAGATAAAAATAAAGAATTGATTTTTTATTTTATGCTCGACAGTTACACTTTAAATTGCTCTTGACCAACCATTATTGCCTTTTCTTTGTAATCCCTACAGCAAAAGTCCTCCCACTCACTCTCCCTCCTCCCCTCTGTTAGTTACTCCATTAGTCCATGCAATCTCATCTGCATCCTCACAGGGGTGCCTCTCCTCAGTCACCTAGCACATGTTATTACATAATTACGTATGCCAAGCCACAGAGAAGATACGTCCGTGAGGATGAAGACAGGGAACATAGACTAACTGGCATCCTAGTGTGGCAGGAAAGGTGAGTTGCTATGCTTTGCAGGATGCCGTGGAGCACAAGTCGGGGCAAGGTTTGGCGGACATGTGGTGGCCCGGCAACGCTCAAGAAGCGCTGGGACAGTTGCCCAGGTTTCACTTATGGTATTGCCAAGCCTGAGTTGATAGCCAAATATGGACTGAGCTGTAGTAGTCTGAACTTGGTATAATGTAGCCTGTGATCTTCATCCAAAACTAATTTCTGTGTCTCCCAGCATCTGATTGATCGCTTAAAAGGTTCCCAGCCAGTGAAAGATGGAGGTTAATATGGCCAGCATTTATGGCACAGCCATGTTTTAGGAAGCGATAGTGTAACTGGCCTGCAAAGTAGTGATGGATCATGACAAAACACTTGCTGGAAGTCTTTGTCTGTCTCTAGCGACCATGCTAAAACATAAACAAATGAATCCAGCTCGATTGCTCTCATCAGAGCCGCGGGCCAGCTTGGAAGGGGACTTGTGTTACTGCTTTACCTGAGAGAGGTCTCCTCAGACTGCCCCAAGGCCCTTCACATCCTGAGCCCGGCATTCCTCTCCAGATAATGAGTGCACTTTAAAACATTAACCCCGCTGTGATGCTTCATCAGTTTCTCACTTACTACCCAAAAATGGAATTTAATCTGAGCAAAAAGAAAAAAAAAGGGTATTATCTCTGGGGAAGTGGACAAAGAATTTCTCTTCACTGGTCATATATCAGTTTAACAGCTGGAACTAAAGTGTATCAACACTCTGGGGCCCTTTAAAAATGGCATAAAAATAATCATAATTAATTAAACCGTGAGAATGGAGGCGTATTAACGTGTGTACGGATTCTCCAACGACCAACATGAATGTATACCAGACGTACACACATCCGGACTGGATAAAGTCTGGTACACACATCTAATTTTGATTGGCTAATGATTAGCCAGTTTTGCCACCTATGATGAGAGCTAGAGATGGTCGGAAATGCCAATGCCAATTACTGATTCTGCCAATTTCCGAGGAGTCTTTTTTTTTGGTAATTTTTTGCATTCTCTTATTGGCCAATGGCCAAATACTTCTGAGTTGACTCTGCATTCTATGATATGTCCATTGCTTCCGAGTTCTGTGGTAAGGCTAAAATTACAGAGTTGCGGCAATGGGGTATTTCCACAGAAATCGGATTTCCGACTAGGGATGGTCAGGAGTCCTTTTTTTTTTTCTTGAGCAATTTTTTGCATTGTCTGATTGGTCAAATACTTTCGAGTTGACTTTGCATTCTCTGATTGGTCCAATGCTTCCGAGTTCTGACTGGGATAAAATTACCAAGTTGTGGTAATGCGGTGTTTCCGCAGAAATCTGATTTCCTTTTCCAAGTTCCGATCTGAAATGCGGAAATTTCAATTCCGCAAAATCCAAATGACCGTCCCTAGTGGAAGCCAACAGATTTTGAATATTACAAACAGGGGAATGATAAGATTGGCCAATGATTGGCCAATCAAAATTGGATGTTTGTACCAGGCTTTAGAGGCAACCCAAAATACGTTTTTTTGTTACCCTCTAAGGAGGGAGCTGCTAGTGCAGACTTTATGCTAATTTTATTTAAATTCAGGCAGCTTAGAGATTCAAGATTGGTCCATTTCTAAGCGGCATGAACTTGCATGGCGTGTAAATTGTGGGTATGTCATTGACCATTCCTAGTGAGCACTGATGTGTGATCTGGACTGCTAGAGCACTTTTCCATTGCCATTTGTTGATTTACCCAGCGTTTGTCCCAAAACGTTAGGTAAATGGATAATAGTAAACTTATACTTATATTTAGTATTTTTATTATTATAAAGATAACATGTTTTAATTCTAAATTCTGTTTCTCTGGCTTACTAGCTGTGTGTGTACTGTACATTACTCTGCATACTATTACACAATGAGTGACCAAAAAATGTATAGACACCCCTTATTTGAAAGTAAACCAGTCCAACAGTGACGTAGAGTGACGCAACAATGCAGAGTTGCTTATATAAGGAACGCTCAGGTACTGACGGCATAGTTATCATGGATAAGAAAAAGATTTAAGTGACTGAACGAGGGATGAGTGTCGATGCAAGAAGAGCTGGTGTACTGCAAGCATTTCTGAAATGATGACTCTTTTAGGATTTTGTCACCTATCAGTATCTTGGGGTTTAGAAAGAAAACTTCAAGCTATAAGGACTATTCTGGTTGAAAAAGGCTGGTGAATGAGAGAGGAGATAGGCGAGTAGCTTGCATAGTTTGCAGCAACAGAAGGGCAACAACATGACATATTACAGCTGATTTCTCTGAAGGTTCATTTCAAAGCATTTCCTAACACACTACAAAATGGACTGTGCAAAGGATGGGCTTTAGCAGCAGGAGACCATCAAGAGTGCCTTTGGTCTTACACAAATATAGGGAAAGGCGCCTGTGGGCACAGGAACGATGAAGTCAGAAAATGGCGCAAACAGCATCCTACCTAATAAAACCCTACTGTCCCTGCGTCCCCTGTTCCTATGTCTGTGCTTTTTGCTAGCACTTGAGCGGCACCATACGTTACAAACAGGAGGACGAGGGCAGGGGGCGGCTGTTGGAGTGCACGGCGTGGAGCGCAGCCGTGTGCGTGCACGGTGGTGGAGCGCGCCACTGCGCGGGGAACGCGAGTGGGCGCCCTTGGGAAAGGAATCGCGTCCCACCCCTAGCACCTGTTTTTTAATGGGCGGGCTAATTAACTAGTATATATATATAATTTCTGTATTATTCAACTATGATTTGTAATGAAGTGGCTATTACAAATAAGATACCCTCAGAAGTAATCCTCTAAGGCACCCGTAATAAATGTTGACCTAAGAGTTACCGTGTGGCATAGGGATTGTGTCGGATGATGTCGCTAAGCAGTAAAGAGCGGGATTCACACTGTAGCGGCTAACACAGGTCCGGATCTGACACTTGAGAAGTTTCACTGAGAACTTTAGAAAAGAAGGACAGAATATTACTTAAGCACAGCAGATGGGCATATACAAGATTAGATTAAATGCAACCTGGGGCTAGAATGAAAATGGCCTCTACCTTGTGAAAATACGCTATAATATTACCACGAGACTAATGGAATGTGTGAATTAGTGTCAGGTTGATAACAATAATATTCTATAGCAGAGAGCAGTGATGCGATGCAAGCTGAACAAGAATTCAGCCCAAATGACCGTGATTTTCAAATATCAGTTGATTTCTTGGTGCTCACATTTTTGGGTGGGTTGATATCTAATGTGTAATTAATTTTTTAATTTATAAGAATGTATATAACTGGTTTTACCAAGGTCATCTTTCCCGTTGACCAGGGATGGGCAAACTTAGGGTACCTAGTGGTAAATCTGGCCGTTTTCTGTTGCTTATAAAAATGCCTTTTCCAAGGCTCTATACCCAACTCAACGGCCATTTGTGAAAGGAAGCCATATAACTACTAGAATGTTTATGAGTTGGAGCCGCAATGTAAAATGTGTAGTAGTGGTTTGCACTCTCGCCTTGCAGCGCTGGGTTTCTGGTTTGAATCCCAGCCAGGGCACTATCTGCACAGTGTTTGTATGTTCCCCCCGTATCTGAATGGGTTTCCTCCAGGCACTCTGGTTTTCTCTCACATTCCAAAAACATACAGATAAGTTAATTGGTTTCCCCTTAAAATTTACCCTAGACTATGGGCTTGATTCACAAAAGAGTGCTAACTGTTAGCACGGCCGTTTTCGGGCGAATTTTCGCATTGCGCGCGATCGCGAATTTTCGCGCGAAACGATAATGGTTTCGCACGCAAATGCGAATTTTAACGCAAAATCGATATCGTTTTTGTGTGAAAATTCGCGTTTGCGCGCAAAACCATTATCGTTTACCGCGAAAATTCGCGAACGCGCGCAATAAGAAAATTTGCGCGAAAACGGCCGTGCTAACAGTTAGCACTCTTTTGTGAATCAAGCCCTATGACAGAGTGACCCAAACTACTAGGAATGTATAGGGGGATAAAAGGGACCAAAAAGCCCTCCTACTAAAAAAAGCAAAGCTTGGTGTATTTGCCTTCTTAAAACAGAAGGAAATCTGCAATAATTCAGCTATAAGTGAACATTCGTGGTTACCCACAATGCACTACTACTAAATATGCAAATTATCCCTTTTCGCCCTTGGTAAGCCAAGCAAGCATCCAGAACCGCTGGTGTATAGCAAGCCTATAGCTTTACATTTTACACAGCCATATCAAACCCACATGTAGACAGACTTTTGGTCCTCATGGGGACACACTATTTGCTAAATTCTGATGGGTGGTTCTGCGGTGAATGTCTGTTGTACAGATCTGTCATTCTAGGATACCAGTGCAATGCATTCTGTTATTATGGAGGTGGAAGAAGGACGACAGCATGGCGCACAATGGAGTTCCTCCTGGCAGATGGGGTGAGGAGGGCAATAAAGTTTTTAAGCAAGCTAAGGGGACACCAGTACACATGCTAGATTCTCAGACAAGTTTCAACTAACATTTGCACACGACTTAAAGAGAGACTGAAGCCTCGGAAAAAAAAAACATTTTTACTACACAGTCCTTTTCAGTATTAATGCCCTACCTGAAACGCCGCATTTCCGTGGCTTAACACTCATTTAATCCCCCCCAAAATCCCCTGAGGAAGATTCGGGGATTGCTTCCGCATAGAGGCATAGCTTTGAGCAGTAGCTCTGCCTCTAGTCCGTCAATCTGCGCGGATCTCTGCCTCTCCCCGCCCCTCTCAGTCTTCTTTCACTGAGATGGGCGTGGAGAGGCAGCGATCAGCGCAGATTGATTGGACTGGAGGGAGAGCTACAGCCCAAAGCTCTGCCTCCCACGGGCAGCAAAATCTACAACCTGGAAAGTCGTGGAGTTTTGCACCGGGAGTTTGGGGGGATTAATTGAGTGTTTAGCCATGGGGATGCGGTGTTTCAGGTAGGGCATTAATACTAAAAAGCACTGTGAAGGTTTTTGCGAGGCTTCAGAGTCTCTTTAAGAGAGGAAGCAGGAATTGAACGGGGAACAATACAGGGATGCCCATTTTCCCCTGCCTTGTTTGCTCTCGAATTTGAACCTTTTTTGGAATTAATCAGGTCCAACCCATCAATTAAAGGTCCCTAAAGGCAATATACCTTATAAATGTAATGCCTTTGCATATTATTTACTGGTTACCACCAGAAACCCACATATATCTCTTCCCATTATTCAGGAACATCTTAACATTTTTGCTATACACCCCTTAATTTCTCCTCATGAAAATTGGAAGCTTTAATAATTGTTTTATCAGACAGATTCCTCAACCATTAAAAATCATAAAACTTACTTTCTCCTTCATATGTAAAGATCAATCTTTTAAATATCTGGGATCTGAGTTACAAAATCATTATCAGGCCTTTTTCTCTGCTAATTTCCATCCTCTTTTCAAATACATCAAAGGACTTTTTAATAAATGGAGAAACTTGAAAATCTCACGAATGGTGAGGAGATGTTCCATAAAAATGTTAGTGCTTAGCATGTCCAAAGTGTGGCCTCCAAGATGCAGATATGGCTCACTTTCTACGGTCTTGTGTTAAGATTGGCAGATATTGGGATACTGCTATGACATACATTAATAGTGTTTGCCGAAGATCAGCTGTAAAAGATCCTTTACTATGTTTAGTTAATTATGAGGCATTACCTACTACCACCGATACCACTAAAGTGAGGTTTACAGATCTTGCCCATTTGACACTAATAACAGCACGGAAAGTGATTTACCCCATGATTCCAAGTCTTTGGGATCTCAAAAAGGAACTGACACACTTGTTAGCATTAGCAATGGATAGACTGAATGCCATGTTGAATAAAGAGGCAAAAAACAAGTCCTTCTTTAAGAAATGGATACCTTTTACTGAAAAACACTCTCTGGTATGGCCTTGAAATCCTTTATGTCCCAGTTTTGGCTCACTTCTCGGTATGCTACAGAGGAACTCACAGGCACATTAGGGAACCTGGAGATCCCCAATTCACCTTGATAAGTCTCAAGGCTGGAGAGTACTTAATCCACTCCTATAAGACCTGGGTAATATTAGTAAGATGAGCTTCAATATGGCATCCTCTTGTTTCTATACTTTTTTGGTGTAATAGCTCCAAACATGGCAAGGTGATGTAGAAATATAGTTTTGTGAGAGAAAAACAATTGGGTTGGGGAGGGAAGGAATTGGTGGGAAGAGGCATGGGCGTTTCGGGGATGTTTGTTGTGTGCTACAATATCCAAATGCTGATGAGTACTTAAGCCTGCATCTTTTTTCCAAAACCTACGGAATTCCATGTTTTGTAACAATTTGGAAAACATTTGACTAAAATCTCCAGTCAGAGATTTTGAAGTTGGGTATTCCGGGGGTATTCTAAAGCTAGGATACCCAGGAAAATTATGTATAGACAACTTAAAATGGGAGGTCTGGGAATTCCCAATTAATTAAAATAATACAACTGTTAGAGTAGCCCAATTAATCTCAACCGTCTTCCAAGATTAAAAGCCCAATTGGGGTGAAAGTAGTCTTATAAGTCCTTCTCAACTGAAAGATATTGTTTGACTGTGACACATGGGGGACAGAAGGGGACTGTTGGGGGACAGAAGAAGGGGACACATAGAGACAGAAGGGGATACACTGGTTTTTGTCCTCTAAACCTAGATGCGTCTTATAGTCTGGAGCGTCTTATTTGCCGAAAAATACAGTATTCAGAATTTCACTAAAACATATGATTTATCACCCTTCCCTCTAAAGTAGGCATTCTAGAAAAGGTATATTTTTCACAGCTAAATGGAAATCTAATGATTTAGACTGGAATTCAATAATTTCAAAAATAAACTATATTTGTCTAAATTAATATTTAACCAGCTACCTCCAAGACAATACTGGTACCTTCCTGGAAACTTGGCATGGGTGGATAAATTCCCCCTTGGGCTCCCATTTATGGTCTCAATTTCCTCTTAAAACAGGCACAAGACACCCAGTCCTACCAGCAGAGCCGGATCCTCCACAAGGCAAACCTAGGCAGGTGCCTAGGGCCTGGAGAAGGTATAGGGGCCTAGTGGATGCTAGCCTCCACCAAATCCTACTAGAAAAGTCAGCTGATCATCAGCGGTGGGCAAAAACTGTCATCTTGTCTAGGGCCACATTTCATCTTTACCCTTTTCTGCTTACCAGAGTAGGTTGATAACTAGCTGTTCCTCTAATTATGCATTCCTGATATTTAATTATAATTATAGTTTTCAGTGTTTCCTTATTACCTCTAGTGAATAAAATGACAGCCTCTGTATTCCTCTCACCCCAGGTTCCCTTTAAACTCCATTCAGGCAGATGTAGAGAAGTACCTTAATAACAATGCAGTACCTCAGTATCTCTGTGACTGCTGGAATGTTTAATGCAGTCTGAAAAGCATCCGCTCCAGGTTTCCCTATGTGCCCTATTAACCGCGTACGTTAAAAAGGGGCGCTGGGAAAAAAGGGCGCCGGGTTTTTAACGATAAGCATGGATAACGTTTAAAAATGTATTGTACTGTATTTCGTTTAAAATTAATGTTTTTTAAAGTTATAAATCATTAAATAATGTGCATTAAATCGGCAATTGTAAAAACGTTAATCTTTCGTTTAAATACTGAAACGTATAATAACGTTAAAAAAAAAAATTACTAAGTAACCCTCCCTGTACCTACCCCTAACCCCTAGACCCCCCTGTTGATGCCTAAACCTAAGACCCCCCCTGTTGGTGCCTAAGTAACCCTCCCTGTACCTACCCCTAACCCCTAGACCCCCCTGTTAGTGCCTAAACCTAAGACCCCCCTGTTGGTGCCTAAACCTAAGACCCCCCTGTTGGTGCCTAAACCTAAGACCCCCCTGTTGGTGCCTAAACCTAAGACCCCCCTGTTGGTGCCTAAACCTAAGACCCCCCTTTTGGTGCCTAAACCTAAGACCCCCTGTTGGTGCCTAAACCTAAGACCCCCCTGTTGGTTTTTTCGTTTAAAAATAATGTTAAAAAAATGTACTGTTTTTCGTTTAAAAATAATGTTTGAAAAAAAATATTGTACTGTTTTTCGTTTAAAAATAATATTTAAAAATGTATAAATCATTAAATAATGTGTAATCATGAGAAGCAGTAATAAAACATTAAGTCTCCGGGCGCCGCTTTTAAAACGTTATTTTTCACCGGCGCCCTTTTTTCCTATCGGGCGCCCATTAAACGATAATTATTATAGGAGTGAATGGCGGCGCCCGATTTGTCCACTAGCCTCAGGCGCCCGAATTTACTGTTTCCCTATTAACCTCCCTAGCAGTATTGACGGTTATACACGTCAATACAAAACATGCTGTGAGCAGTATTGAGGTGCACTCACGTCCATACTCTCCTGCACTGTATACTAGACCCTTGCATGACACATTTTGGCAAGTTACAGGAAGAGAAAGATTATGAAAATTAATTGAATCACTTTTTGCACAGAAATCCTGGGGAAATTGAATGACAGGGAGGATAAAGAGGAACTGTAGTAAAATTGACCTAATGAATACAATTGCTTATTGTTTATAATATTCATTCATAGATTAGTTAGTGTTTGCCCATTGTAAAATGTTTCCTTTCTCTGATTTACATTCTAAAATGTAACTATCACTGGTTGTGACATCTTTAGTTCTGCCAGGTGATCTGTGCGGAATGTTCATTACTGAGAGTTCTATGTGTAGAGGGAGATACTGCTTGCTTGGTAGTTGGGAAAAGTTGGAAAAAGTAATTAGTTCCCACAATGCAACGAGGTTCACACAGCAAACTGTCAGGACCTTGGTCCTTACATCACACAGTGGGAGGGGTTTCACCACAATATCAACCATACAGATATCCCCCCCCCCTTCCCCCCGCCTTGATCTATTTGAGAAAAGGTAAAGATCTCTTGTGGGAAAGGGGGTATCAGCTACTGACTGGGATGAAGTTCAATCCTTGGTTACAGTTCCGTTACAGTTGCATATAAAACCTCTGTTGTACGTCACTTCAGCTCCTCCTCACGCCTACTTATGCAAAAAGAAGACACAAAAAGAAACAATGAGAATCACAATACGCCCCCTTATGAACAGCTATTTAATGATGGGTTAAATCACAAGCCACTTCATTACTTTCTGCTCTTGAAGAATGTTCAGTCTTCCCTTTATGTAACCAATCATGTCTTTGAAGTGAACTGCAAGCCCAACTGCTAAATCTCCAACTGATGTTGATTAGTCCTAATCAGCCTCTAATGTTTCCTCAAAATCCCATTTAAGTGAGAAGAGACCTCGGAATGGAGACATCATTAACTTGAAGGACTTCCGCGAGACACAGAGATTTCACAGAAAGCCCACTTCTCTCAATTCAAGCAGTTTCTTAATTAACTGTTTTATAATACAATTCCTTTATTTTACAGGAAAATAGGTTTGCTTAAACTGTATTTATCCTTTTGGCCCTCAGAGCCATTCCAAAATGTGTGTAGCACTCTGACAATATGGCTTCTAGGAGATCCCCCCCCCCCCACACAATGTGTCCACTGTAAACACCGATGAGAGGCCGCTCCCTGTGTGGTTGCTCCGTGGTAGACATGGAAGCTGCCAGCAGCAACAGATAATAACTGCCCTGTCCCCAAGTCTACCGTAAAGGTCTGTATAGGGAACAGAGTCATTAATTTTTGGTTGCAGTGGATCGCCTGAGGTGGAGGTGGAATCAGATCTTCCTTTTTTTTGGCTGAGCGAGCCATAACTGCCAAATATTTTAAAATGTTTTTCCGTGAGAGCCATACAGTATGTTTCAAACTAGGACAGTGCGCATGCGCAGCAGAGGGCTGTTGTCCCTGTTGCCATAGTGATGTGTATACAGTTGATCCGCTATGCAGCGGAAGTGTCAGACACATCTTCAGCTTCTCTTTGGTTTCAGCAAAATCAGCAATTTCCCCCGAGAGCCAGACAGGAGAAATACCGACTAAGGCCTGGTGCACACCAAAAACCGCTAGTAGATCCGCAAAATGCTAGCAGATTTTGAAACGCTTTTTCTTCTTTTTCTGTAGCGTTTCAGCTAGCATTTTGCGGTTTTGTGAAGCATTTTTGGTGTAGTAGATTTCATGTATTGTTACAGTAAAGCTGTTACTGAACAGCTACTGTAACAAAAAACGCCTGGCAAACTGCTCTGAAGTGCCATTTTTCAGAGCGGTTTGCGTTTTTCCTATACTTAACATTGAGGCAGAAACGCATCCGCGATCCAAAATCTGCAGCAGCCCGGGAGTATGCGTTTCTGCAAAACGCCTCCCGCTCTGGTGTGCACCAGCCCATTGAAATACATTACCCTAGCGGATCCGCACCCGCAAGCGGATCGCAAACCGCAGCTCTGGTGTGCACTAGGCCTAACAGCTTGTACAATCTCGTCCTACAAAGTCACTGGACCTAACAGGGCCCAGAGTGGGACAATTGGAGCAGTTGTTCGTTTTGGGGGTAGCGTGAGTAAGTTAGTAGTGCACGCTACAGCAGTAGTGTGCCTACTTTGAAAATTTTACTTGCTCTGCCACACTAAGCTGCGCTGCTTGAGCTGTGTAACTTAGTGAATCAACCCCTACTGATTTGTCTGTGAGCCAGATGCAGCCATCAAGAGAGCCACATCTGGCTCCCGAGCCATAGGTTCCTACCCCTGTTCTAAATCGTGGTGGCCAAACTTAGCAGCTGTGCACTTTGTGGACAGATCAATTTTCTTGTCTCTGAAGAAGCGGCCATTATCAGGTTGCAAAAAGTGTGCATCTCTTTTACTGTGATTCACCTGACTTTAGATTGTTATTATATTGTTGTTTATCTGTATTTCAAGTGATTTGTTCAATAAAAGTTACATATAACGACAAGCGGGCCTTAAAACCCTGATTACATTTTCTTTGTAAACCTATGATTTGTAGTTATGCTCCTCAGCCCCTGTAATCACCACTTATTTGTTTTTGATATAGGTTTATTGTGCGTTTTGCCTCTCTGCACACAGTGTCATCACACTACGAGTGTAAAATGACAACAAATACTGTGCTGAGGCCATGATAATGCTGTTTACTTTGTTTAACAAAAGAGGTATCCATGTGTATTTCATCGATCTGTCCACCCTTCCATCAGTGTTCTAATAGGTCTATATTAACGGCACCAGACTGGTTTCAACACCTCAACCTGTAGTGACCTGTGTCCTGAGCCATGCCTCGTCCTAGCAGAGTGCTAACAAAGTTCAGGGGACAACGTGAGAGGGGCTGAATGAAGATGACCTCAGTTAAAAAAGCAGTATATTTCAGTGTTCTTCCTTAACACCTCGCACTGTTCCTGAGTGAGCTATTGTTCCTTGGCTGGTGACCTGTTTCTCCGTGACTGGATGACCCGAAGCTATACAATGGAGTGATGAGAGTAGCTAGGACTTGCACAAAGGTGAAGGAGATGCAGTTCTTCAAATAATTACCAATGTTTCAGAAAATATTCTAGGGGCACTTTGCTCACTTTGCTGCTAAGAAGGTATATCAAAAGGTCGTCACCATTGAGTAAAGGACTTGGCGGCTGATCGAGCATCCGATTTAATAATTATTATCAAAACAGATGCAAATAGGTGTCGCCACAACTAGCATGACTGATCTACGATTTGATCAATTTCCACCCGAAATTGGTTGAATTCATTGATCGGACATGCTGTAAGCTGTCGGGCTGACGTGGAACACTCAGCGCTGTTTCCCCTATTGTGAGGCCTCTTTTAAACCAAAAATTGCAAAATGCAATCGCAAACACGTTTTTCATTTTGCAATTTGCGTTTTGTGGCCTCATTCGAAAAAACGCAGGAAAAATGCAGCAGAACCGTGATTGCTATTTTATAAAATCACAAATGCATTCAGTATGAACCAATTGTAACGTCACCGTACTTACGTTTGGAAAATTGCAAGTCTTTTCAAAAACAAAACGCAGCCGGTTGGAAAGGGCACTAAATATGCCCCCTGCTTGTGCATTTAATACTTTACCTGTCCGCGGTCTCCCACCCTACCATGGTCCCCATGCATCCATTGCCGCTGGGTTTCGGTAAAGTAGGTGACGCGTGTGTGACATCACACATGTGCCATGTGCTTAACGTTGGAAGCCCGCCCGCAATGTGGAAGATGCATGTGGACCACAGCGGGAGACAGCGGGGCATTTTAATAGCAAATAAACAGCATAATTACTATAACGCGATAGTGCTAACCTTCACTGCAATTGATTGGTACGTCTGGAGTGCTGTCAGACTGCTAGCACATCGACCCTGCAACAGCGATGTGTGTATTCTTCCTTCTACATACAGTACAAGAAGGTATATCAAGCACATAAAGAGCCCGATGTAATAAACTGCATACGTTTCTACCTCCTGTGGAGCATCGCCTGTCAACGAGCGTTGCCATGGTAAGCTGCGTGTTGCTATGGTAATTCACGTCGCATTTCCATAGCAATGTGCATGGTACTAATGGGATAATGGGTGGTCCTCAACAGGCGGTAGTAACGGTAAAATTGCAACTTTACACAGTTTATTGCATCTAACCCAAAGTGAGGTGAAACTTGCTGGAGTATGCTTCCAAACACCACATGACTATACTTGGGGCACTTATAATTGGCTACCTATTCTGGGGGCACCTATTCCTGTGGCTACCTATACTGGGAGCACCTATACCTGGCTACCTATACTGGGGTCAACTATACTTGGCTACCTATGCCTGGCTACCAGCCTACCAACACTGGGGGCACCTATGCCTGGCTACCTATACTGGGGCAACTATACCTGGCCACCTATACTGGGGTCAACTACACTTGGCTACCTATGCCTAGCTACCAACACTGGGGGCACCTATGCCTGGCTACCTATACTGGGGGCAACTATACCTGGCTGCCTATACTGGGAGCAACTTTACCACGGATCACACAGTTCATTTGTACAGGATTCAAAAGATTTGAGATATTCAAGAACCTTTTTAAATTGGAATTCAGATTCAAAGAAATTGAGGATTTGTCTCACCTATACATAGTTACATAGTTATTTGGGTTGAAAAAAGACATACGTCCATCGAGTTCAACCATAGAACAAAGTAGAACACCAGCCTGCTCCCTCACATATCCCTGTTGATCCAGAGGAAGGCAAAAAACCCTTACAAGGCATGGTCCAATTAGCCCCAAAAGGGAAAAAATTCCTTCCCGACTCCAGTGGCAATCAGATAAAATCATCATTGGGCATTACCTAGTAATTGTAGCCACGGATGTCTTTCAACGCAAGGAAAGCATCTAAGCCCCCTTAAATGCAGGTATAGAATTTGCCATAACTACTTCCTGTGGCAATTGATTCCACATCTTAATCACTATACTTCAAGGAATACTGTAGGGGGGTCGGGGGAAAAGGAGTTGAACTTACCCGGGGCTTCTAATGGTCTCCTGCAGACGTCCTACGCCCACACAGCCACTCACCAATGCGCCGGCCCCGCCTCTGGTACACATCTGGAATTCCAGACTTTAAAGTCTGAAAACCTGGGGAAGGTAACAGGTAACAGGAAAAAAGGGCGCCGGCAGCTAGTGGACAAGAAGGGCGCCGCCATTCACTCCCATAATAAATATTATTTAATGGGCGCCGAACAGGAAAAAAGGGCGCCGGAGATTATTAACGATTTACAAATGGCGCCTGGAGATTTTTAATGTTTTATAACTGTGCTTGTGATGATTTAAGTTTAGAAAATGCGCCCGTGACGAATAACGTTTATAAAAATACTAAACATATTTATCGTATTTAACTAAAACATTATTTAAAATGTTATCCCTTACTGTTTGTAAAACATTATTATTCACAAAATAAAGCGATCAGTACGTAACGTAAATTGCAATATATTTTTTACAGTCACTATTTGTAAAACATTATTATCCACACAATAAAATTATTTAACATTTTTATTCCTTAATGTTTGTAAAAGATTATTATTCACAAAATACAGTGATTAGTACGTAACGTAAATTGCAATATATTTTTTTACAGTCACACTCACTATTTGTAAAACATTATTATCCACATAATAAAGTGATCAGTAAGGAGGGTGGTTAGGGTTAGGCACCACCAGGGGGGTGGTTAGGGTTAGGCACCAGCACCACCAGGGGGGGTCTTAGGGTTAGGCACCACCAGGGGGGTCTAGGGGTTAGATATAGATACAGGGAGGGTTCTGTGTGAGAGTAGGGTTAGGTATAGTTACAGTACAATATACACCACCAGGGGGGTGGTTAGGGTTAGGCACCACCAGAGGGGTCTTAGGGTTAGGCACAACCAGGGGGTGGTTAGGGTTAGGCATCACCAGGGGGGTCTTAGGGTTAGGCACCACCAGGGGGTGGTTAGGGTTAGGCACCACCAGGGGGGGTTTAGGGGTTAGGAATAGAGTTGGGCCGAACCTCCGATTTTAGGTTCGTGAACCGGGTTCGCGAACTTTCGCGGAACGTTCGGTTCGCGTTAAAGTTCGCGAACCGCAATAGACTTCAATGGGGATGCGAACTTTGAAAAAAAAAAATGATGCTGGCCACAAAAGTGATGGAAAAGATGTTTCAAGGAGTCTAACACCTGGAGGGGGGCATGGCGGAGTGGGATAGATGCCAAAAGTCCCCGGGAAAAATCTGGATTTGACGCAAAGCAGCGTTTTAAGGGCAGAAATCACATTGAATGCTAAATGACAGGCCTAAAGTGCTTTAAAACATCTTGCATGTGTATACATCAATCAGGTAGTGTAATTAAGGTACTGCTTCACACTGACACACCAAACTCACCGTGTAACGCACCGCAAACAGCTGTTTGTGTAGTGACGGCCGTGCTGGACTGGTGCGCACCATGGCGAGAGTGCAGGTTTTGGTGGCTTTACAGCCCATATGGTCGCCGGCCTGGCTGATGTAGCTGAATGACAGAACAGTGACTGTCCAGCTGATCAAATTTGGTCTGACCACAATGAGGCAACGACCTTATTATCTTTTGTGTGCCCCCCGAGACACTCATCTAGGCGCCGGTCATTGCTTCATTGTGATACGCAAGCCCCTTCACCACGGCAAGGTAATGATCACGAAGGGGAATGGGCGCATGTACATGCCTTTTCTTTTGTTGTTGCAGCTGCCCGCAGTGCAGCCAGAAAAATTAGGCAATCATGTACACGCACCAGAAAAATTATTACAGCGGCCGCTGCTAGCAGCGGCCTAAAAAAATCAGCAATCCGCCTGCAGTCCCGGACCCTGTTGGTGGTGGCGGAGAAGGTAGTCAAGCGGCCTGCAGGCAGACATGCTGTGTGGAGGGACTGGGAGCGACTTAGTCTTCTTGGGGCAGGCCAGGCAGCCAGTCACACGGCGTGCAGGCAGAGATGCTGTGTGTGCGGGGACTGACTTAGTCTTGGGGCGGGCAGCAGCCCTCCGGGATCCATGCCTCATTCATTTTGATAAAGGTGAGGTACTTAACACTTTTGTGACTTAGGCGACTTCTCTTCTCTGTGACAATGCCTCCAGCTGCGCTGAAGGTCCTTTCTGAGAGGACGCTTGCGGCAGGGCAGGAGAGAAGTTGGATGGCAAATTGGGACAGCTCTGGCCACAGGTCAAGCCTGCGCACCCAGTAGTTCAAGGGTTCCTCATCGCTGTTCACAGCAGTGTCTACATCCACACTTAAGGCCAGGTAGTCGGCTACCTGCCGGTCGAGGCGTTGGTGGAGGGTGGATCCGGAAGGGCTACGGCGAGGCGTTGGACTAAAGAACGTCCGCATGTCCGACATCACCATGAGATCGCTGGAGCGTCCTGTGTCTTTGACTGCGTGGACACGGGAGGAGGATTAGTGGCAGTGGTACCTTGCTGGCGTTCTGCTGTCACATCACCCTTAAAGGCATTGTAAAGCATAGTTGACAACTGGTTCTGCATGTGCTGCATCCTTTCCACCTTCCGGTGAGTTGGTAACAGGTCCGCCACTTTGTGCCTGTACCGAGGGTCTAGTAGTGTGGCCACCCAGTACAGCTCATTCCCCTTGAGGTTTTTTATACGGGGGTCCCTTAACAGGCAGGACAGCATAAAAGACGACATCTGCACAAAGTCGGATCCAGTACCCTCCATCTCCTCTTGCTCTTCCTCAGTGACGTCACGTAAGTCAACCTCCTCCCCCCAGCCGCGAACAATACCACGGGAAGGTTGAGCAGCCCCCTGCGACGTTCTCCTGCCGCTGTCGCCTCTTCCTCCTCCTCCCCCAAAGAAACACCTTGCTCATCATCCTCTGAGTCTGACTCGTCTTCTGCACACGACCTCTCTTCTTCCTCCTCCTCCCCCCTCTGTGCTGCCGCAGGTGTTGAGGAAACAGCTGGGTCTGATGAAAATTGGTCCCATGCCTGTTCCTGCCGTAACGGTTCCTGGTCACGCTCATTCGCAGCTTCATCCGCCACTCTACGCACAGCACGCTCCAAGAAGTAAGCGTAGGGAATTAAGTCGCTGATGGTGCCCTCACTGCGGCTCACCAGGTTGGTCACCTCCTCAAATGGCCGCATGAGCCTGCATGCATTTTTCATCAGTGTCCAGTTGTCGGGCCAGAACATCCCCATCTTCCCAGACTGTTTCATTCTACTCCAGTTGTAGAGGTACTGGGTGACGGCTTTCTTCTGTTCTAGCAGGCGGGAGAACATGAGCAGGGTCGAATTCCAGTGAGTGGGGCTATCGCAAATGAGGCGTCTCACCGGCATGTTGTTTTTCCGTTGAATTTCTGCAAATCGTGCCATGGCTGTGTAAGACCGCCTCAAATGCCCACAGAACTTCCTGGCCTGCATCAGGACATCCGCTAAGCCAGGGTACTTTGCCACAAATCTTTGAACAACTAGATTCATGACATGTGCCATGCAGGGTATGTGTGTCAGCTTCCCCATATGCAAAGCGGCAAGCAGATTGCTGCCGTTGTCGCACACCACGTTGCCTATCTCCAGGTGGTGCGGGGTCAGCCACTCATCCACCTGTTTCTTAAGAGCAGCCAGGAGAGCTGCTCCAGTGTGACTCTCCGCTTTGAGACAAGCCATGTCTAAGATGGCGTGACACCGTCGTACCTGGCATGCAGCATAGGCCCTGCGGAGCTGGGGCTGTGTAGCTGGAGAGGAGAACTGCCACTCAGCCAAGGAGGAGGAGGACAGCGAAGAGCATGTAGCAGGAGGAGAGGAGGTGGTAGGAGGCCTGCCTGCAAGCCGTGGAGGTGTCACAATTTGGTCCGCTGCGCCCTGCTTGCCATGGTTCACCACCAGGTTCACACAATGGGCTGTGTAGGTAATGTAGCAGCCCTGCCCGTGCTTGGCAGACCAGGCATCCGTGGTCAGGTGTACCCTTGACCCAACGCTCTTCGCAAGAGATGACACCACTTGCCTCTCAACTTCACGGTGCAGTTGGGGTATGGCCTTTCTCGAAAAATAAGTGCGGCCTGGCATCTTCCACTGCAGTGTTCCGATGGCCACAAATTTACGGAAGGCCTCAGAGTCCACCAGCCGGTATGGTAACAGCTGGCGAGCTAACAGTTCCGCCACGCCAGCTGTCAGACGCCGGGCAAGGGGGTGACTGGCCAAAAGTGGCTTCTTCCGCTCAAACATTTCCTTCACGGACACCTGACTGCTGCTGTGGGCAGAGGAGCAGGAACCGCTCAAGGGCAGAGGCGGAGTGGAGGAGGGTGCCTGTGAAGGTGCAAGGGAGAAAGCGGCATAAGCAGATGATGCACCTGAAGGAGGAAGAGGAGAAGGAGGGTGACTTTTCTTTTGTGTGCTGCTGCTGCTTTTGCTCAGGTGGCCATCCCATTGCTGTTTGTGCCTTTTCTGCAGGTGCCTTCGTAAGGCACTTGTCCCTACGTGAGTGTTGGCCTTTCCACGGCTCAATTTTTGTTGGCAGAGCGAACAGATGGCTTTGGTCCGATCTGAGGCACACACATAAAAAAATTTCCACACCGCTGAGCCACCCTGGGATGTGGGCACTATGGGGACCTCAGCAGCTGATGCTGAAGGGCAAGTTGGCTGGCTGTACATAGGTGGCGATACATGGTGCCGGACACTGCCACCAGCTGTTTCTGATGAAGAGCTGCCCCAGCTTCTTTCAGCAACTTCTCTCCTCCTACTACTCTCTGACTCCCCCTCTGAACTGTCCCCCTCTTCATCTCCTCTATTGGGAAAATACAGAGGATCCCTATCATCGTCATCATCGTAATCATCCTGCCCAGCTTCGCTTGCCTCAGAAAAATCCAAACGTGTAGGTCCTTCATCCTCCTTACACGTTACATCCATAGTGTTGCCGCGTAACGCAGACATATGAGCTGGTGAAAATTCATCTGGCTGTAACAACAATGGCTGTGCATCAGTGATTTCACCACCACTAAATAATTCTTGCGAAGTGTCAAATGCAGCGGAAGTGGTGCTAGTAGTAGCGCTGGTGGCTGAGCAAGATGAGGTGTTCTGTGTCGCTAAATACTCAACCACGTCCTGACAATCTTGGGACGTGATGGGACGTGCCTTCTTCCGAGCACTGTACTGTGGGCCAGGTCCACACGAAATTACATTTACACGACCTCGCGCAGACCTGCCGGGTGGCCTTCCTCTGCCTCTGGCACTACCTCTTCCTCTACCTGTTTTGTCCATATCGGGTATGCACGGAGTGGTATATCACACTGCGTGCACTCACGTAGGTAGGTGGGTTCACTTAACTGCACAGGTATGCGCACTGATGCGGTGGGTTCACTGAACAGTACAGGTATACAGTGGCGGGTTCACTGAACAGAACAGGTATACAGTGGCGGGTTCACAGAACAGGTATGCAGTGGCAGGTTCACTGAACACAACAGGTATGCAGTGGCGTGTTCACTAAACAGGTATACAGTGGCGGGTCCACTGAACAGAACAGGTATACAGTGGCGGGTTCACTAAACAGGTATACAGTGGCGGGTCCACTGAACAGAACAGGTATACAGTGGCGGGTTCACAGAACAGGTATGCAGTGGCAGGTTCACTGAACACAACAGGTATGCAGTGGCAGGTTCACTGAACACAACATGTATGCAGTGGCGTGTTCACTAAACAGGTATACAGTGGCGGGTCCACTGAACAGAACAGGTATACAGTGGCGGGTTCACAGAACAGGTATACAGTGGCGGGTCCACTGAACAGAACAGGTATACAGTGGCGGGTTCACAGAACAGGTATGCAGTGGCAGGTTCACTGAACACAACAGGTATGCAGTGGCGTGTTCACTAAACAGGTATACAGTGGCGGGTCCACTGAACACAACAGGTATACAGTGGCGGGTTCACAGAACAGGTATGCAGTGGCAGGATCACTGAACAGGTATGCACTGGCAGGATCACTGAACAGGTATGCAGTGGCAGGATCACTGAACAGGTATGCACTGGCAGGATCACTGAACAGGTATGCAGTGGCAGGATCACTGAACAGGTATGCAGTGGCAGGATCACAGTACAGGTATGCAGTGGGCTGAGGGCTCACTGAACAGAACAGGTATGCAGCCAGGAAAAGCTAAGCTTAACTAATCTTTCCCTAGAGACAGACAGCAGCTCGCCCTACTCTCTCTAATGCAGGCACACGAGTGGCCGTAATGGCCGCCGCTGCCTGCCTTATATAAGGGGGGGTGGGGCTCCAGGGGCTAGTGTAGCCTAATTGGCTACACTGGGCCTGCCTACTGTGATGTAGAGGGTCAAAGTTGACCCTCAGGTGCATTATGGGGCGAACCGAACTTCCGCAAAACGTAAGTTCGCGCGAACCACGTTCGCCGGCGAACCGTTCGGCCCAACTCTAGTTAGGAATAGATACAGAGAGGGTTCTATGTGAGAGTAGTGTTAGGTATAGTTACAGTACAATATACACCACCAGGGGGTGGTTAGGGTTAGGCACCACCAGAGGGGTCTTAGGGTTAGGCACCACCAGGGGGTGGTTAGGGTTAGGCATCACCAGGGGAGGTCTTAGGGTTAGGCACCACCAGGGGGTGGTTAGGGTTAGGCACCAACAGGGGAGTCTTAGGGTTAGGCACCACCAGGGGGGTCTAGGGGTTAGGAATAGATACAGGGAGGGTTCTGTGTGAGAGTAGGGTTAGGTATAGTTACAGTACAATATACACCACCAGGGGGTGGTTAGGGTTAGGCACCACCAGAGGGGTCTTAGGGTTAGGCACCACCAGGGGGTGGTTAGGGTTAGGCATCACCAGGGGGGGTCTTAGGTTTAGGCACCACCAGGGGGGTCTTAGGTTTGGGCACCACCAGGGGGGTTTAGGGTTTAGGCATAGGTACAGCGAGAGTAGGATTAGGTTTAGTTTTAGTAAAATTTTAGTAATACTTACTAATGTTTTACAACACTTATTACGAATGTAGTTATATTTATATCATCGTTATAAACAATATTTTCAGATTGTATTATAAGAATAAATGATAAATGAAGGTTATTCACAATAATATACAATTATAACGATTAAACATGTATTATCGTTTTTTTTTAACAAACTTAATTATAACAAGTTTCACTTTTAAAACAGGGAAGATTAACGTTTTAACAATTGCCGATTCCATACACATTATTTAATGATTTATACATTTGTAAAACATTAACTGTAAACGAAATACAACACAATATTTTTAGAAACGGTATTACTGCTTATCGTTTACACCCCGCGCCCTTTTTTCCCGACGCCCTTTTTTGATGTACGCGGTGTCCCTCTGTCTCCTCTCAGAAGTTGGAAGGTGTGTGACCGTTATGAGGGAATGGGGAATATGTGATTGCACTCGCTGTGTTTACCATG
The DNA here is from genome assembly GCF_040937935.1 of Hyperolius riggenbachi. Taxonomy (NCBI): domain Eukaryota; kingdom Metazoa; phylum Chordata; class Amphibia; order Anura; family Hyperoliidae; genus Hyperolius; species Hyperolius riggenbachi. The sequence goes on along the minus strand of NC_090646.1, from coordinate 75,515,486 downwards.
CGTTCTAATCCTTCCCCTCCTCCTCTGTTGTCTTCTCGATGGCAGCTTGCCGGGGCACCTGGCTGGAGAATGTCGTGGCTGGATGGGGGTCCAGATGGACGATCACTCCTCTGGGCTGTCACGATGCGAGGGAACGTGCATGCTGTTCTGCTTTCTGATCACAGCGAAATTCCTCCAGGCAATCATGTCTGAAGCCATCCCTCATTTTTCTCAAATGCTGGAAATAGTATTATGGGGGAAAAATCTTTCACAAATAGACACATTCTCATGACATCATTCCTGATCATCATGTGACTGACCCTGAGGTCTGGGAACGATTTTGGCAGCGTTTTTGGGATCGCAAAACCGTTGCCAATGTATTTAAATCTATGAGGACCCACTAGTGCGATTGCAATTAGAGTTTATCGCAATTGCATGACATGCAGCATTTTGAGTACGTTTTCGCTCAGTGCTGTGTATAGAAGAGCTGCAAAATCACTTTAAAAAACTGATTTTGTAGCGATTCGGGAGCCGAGCGTTTAGAATTTAAAATGTTATTTATACTTACCGAGTGTCTAGATATCTGGCTTCCACAAGTAGCCCCGCCCCCTAGCAGAAGCGATCACAGGAGCTCCTCTGATTGGTCGAGGAAAAGCACCTATGACCTTTTCCATTAGGGAGTGGGGCTAAGGACGGAAACCGGACATCGGGACACCTGATAAAGTTTATTTAAAAAAAAACCCCGCTAATCGGAATCAATGTATTTATCCAATTTGGATTGTAATTGGAGCGCAATCAGCTTAGAATCGATGCACACAGCGATTGCACAATTTAAAAGCGCTTGCACGATTCCTAGTGGGTTCCACCCCTACCAGTTATTATAGTAACTAAAAAATAAGCTTATCTCACTAATATTATAAATGTGAAAGTTTGGATGGTTGGATGTTTGTTACCCAATCATGCAACAACGGATTTGAATGAAATTTGGCACACACATAGTATATTACCTAATATAAAGTATAGGATACTTTTTATCCTTATAACCAAAAAGTGGGCGGAGACAAATACAAATATCACTGGAAATGTAAACAGCAGCCATTCTTACACTGTTAATAGTAGGGTGCTCAAACTTTGCACAGTTGGTCACTGGGTGATGGATTAATATTCAGAAAAGTGGGTGTAGTCTCCAAAAGCCAATCAAAATTCATATATTGATTTTCAAGGGGAATATTTAATTGCTGCCATTCTTGCACTGTTAATGGCACCAGCCTCAAACCTGGTACAGTTGGTCATTGGGTGACTGTGGCTCAAGTTCAGAAAAGGGGGTGGAGCCACAAACAGCCAGATTTGTTTTATTTCAATGCAAATTATTGATGTCAAAGACAGCAAAGCTTACAAACTAGGTCATTGAGTATTTGAGTAATTGTGTGTTAGGGTTAGAAAAGTGGGCGGAGCCAACACCAGCCAAATACATACCTGGGCAATGCCGATCCATCAGCTAGTAGTGAATAAATAGGTAAAATAAAGATTATTCACTAGTTGCTGCCTCAGAAGTACTTGAATACGACATATAAAGATGCTGATGGTGGCAGAAGTCTTTTGTGCAGGCAGGACACTTGCTGTTGAGTTGGGATGGACTTGGGACCAGTGCTCCCTCTATAGGTTGTCTTGTGCAAGGTCACCTGTGACAAGCCATGTCTGTTAAATATAGATAACTAGCCGACCCGCGGCGTAGTATCCGCCGCATAAGAGGGTAGAGGGCAGGAAGGGGGTATTGGGCACAGCAGCAAGGAGGGGGGTTGGACCCCCCCTCTCAACTGGGTCCCCGAAGTGTGCTCTACCTCCAGCTTAAAGTGAACCTCCAGACTAAAAATCGACTCAGCAGCACTGAAAAGGCCTGGTGTTTTTTTAACCACTTGCCGACCAGGGCTGTATTGGGTGATCTGTGCTGCGTGGGCTATCTTCAGTATTATGCCAGGGCGATCAGACTTCCCCCCTTTTTTCCCCACTAGGGGGATGTCCTGCCGGGGGGGTCTGATCGCCGCCGGCCATCTGCGTTTTGCGGGGGGGTGGGGGGGCTCCTCAAAGCCCCCCTCCGCAGCCATTTCCGCCCTCTGCCTCCTTACCTCCCTCCCTCCCTCTCTCCATAATGCGCAGGACGGAGTTCCGTCCTGCGCATTGAAGGATAGGCTTCCGCCTATCAGATGCCGGCGATCCCCTGCCAATCAGCAGCGCCGTATGATGTAGACAGCGGGGATTTCTTCCCCGCGTGTTTACATTTTGCCGGCTCTCCGGCTGTTCACGGAGACACCCTCCGTGAACTGACATGGAAAGGCCGCTCGATCGAGCGGCCGTTTCCGTGGTAACCCGCAGACGACCAGTTTACGCCGATCGGCGTTAGCTGGTCGTCAAGAAGTTAACAGTTTCACAGCATCAGAACTTTGTTTCTCTTATACAAGCCTCATTTTTAGCTGCACAGAAGAAAACTGCCCGGGCAGTTTTCCCCTTATGCTGTGCAAAGCATGATGGGATTTCTGATGTTGTTCTCGTTCTGCTGTTTTGGTGCAATTTTTTTTTTACATTTTGAATTTGACATTTGAAGCCTAATGTGTGCAGCTGGGAGGAGTTATCAGGACACATGACAGTTGGAACTGTGTCTCATGCTCCTTGTCACCTCCTTTCAACCAAAAAGATGGCAGCCCCCATGAATCACAAACATTTGCCTGTTCTTTTAAAACAGGGTGGGTAAAAGATTATATTACCTATCTGTTCTAATTAACATAACTAATGCAACTTAATAACAGTATGTTTGTTTAGGCTGAAGTTCCCCTTTAAGCTCAGCAGGAACCCCCCCCCCCTCTCACCTGGGTCCCCCATGTGCGCTCCCCCTCCTGCTTAAGCACAGTAGCAGCCGCCACTATTAGTAAGAGGCAGCGGGAGGGGATGACTCACCTATTCCGTGTTCCATCGTGCGTTCCACTGTCGTCACTTCCTGCAATGCCGCATACTGTATTGGTGTTATTTGCCTTTCAAAAACAGAAGGAAATCTGCAATAATTCAGCTATAAGTGAACATTTGTGGTTACCCACAATACACTGCTACTAAATATGCAAATTACCCCCTTTCCCCCTTAGTAAGCCAAGCAAGCATCCAGAGGTGGTGTATAGCAAGCATATAGCTTTAAATTTTACACAGTCATAGCAAACCCACATGTAGACAGCCTGTTTCAGACTTTTGGTCCTCATCAGTGCTTGGCAGGGATTGATATGGCAATATGAGATAGGGCTTGGACCAGTATAACAGAGTAACCAAGCAGCTCAGGGTGACCCAAACCACACGGAATGTATAGGGGGATAAAAGGGACCAAAAAGCCCTCCTACTAAAAAAAGCAAAGCTTGGTGTAATTTGCCTTCCTAAAACAGAAGGAAATATGCAATAATTCAGCTATAAGTGAACATTTGTGATTACCCACAATGCCCCACTACTAATTATGCAAATTATTATTTTTCACCCTTGGCAAGTCAAGCAAGCCTATAGCTTTAAGTTTTACACAGTCATATCAAACCCACATGTGACAGTTTATTTCAGACATTTGGTCCTCATCAGTACATAGCAGGGATTGATAAGGCTGTATGAGATAGGGCTTGGACCAGTACAACAGGGTAACCAAGCAGCTCAGGGTAACCCAAACTACTAAGAATGTATAGGAGGTTAAGAGACCAAAAAGCCCTCCTACTAAAAAAAGCAAAGCTTGGTGTAATTTTCCTTCTTAAAACAGAAGCAAATCTGCAATAATTCCGCTATAAGTGAACATTTGTGGTTACCCACAATGCACTACTACTGAATATGCAAATTATCCCTCTTTGCCCTTGGTTTGATATGACACTACTTCTTCTTCTTGCTTGGACCAGCCCCTTCTTCTTGCTTGGACCGGCCCTGGGGGCAGGGCGCTACTTCTTCTTCTTGCTTGAAGGTTGAGGCACTTTATTATATATATATATAGATTGCATGAGTATTTAGAATGAGGACTGCTTGGCATTTTAACCACAATACAGATGTTGCCCGAAAATAATGATCGCTTCGGGTGACAGAATGAGGAGAGATCAGATCACTGTACAATCAGGCTGCTTGCCCATTGCTGGGTAGCTTGCTCTATTCTATGAAGAGAAAAGGGGCATAGTTGAGGAGAATATAGCAATCAGTCATTGTGAATTCGGTGATGTTGTGAGGCACTTGACACTAGGTTTTTACATTTAATTATAAAGAACATTTGCTTTAGGCGCTTCACATCCAGTGACTGAATGTACAGTTAGGTCCCCTGGAGAGTGTTGCTCATTTATTTGGCTGTTGTGAAGGGGTTTCTCTTCACCATGGAAATTATTCTGTGATCATCCACCACTATCGTTTTCCATGGATGTTCAAGTATTTTTGCTTTGTTGAGTTCTCCAGTGCTTGCTTTCTTTCTCAGGGTGCACCAAAGTGTAGATTTTGCCACTTTCTTGGATGGGTTTTTACTGTTTTTGCAGCTTAAGGATTGCTTCTTTCACCTGCATGGAGAGTTCCTTTGACCGCATCTTGTGATCACAGCAAAATCTTCCACATGCAAGCACCACATCTCAAATAAAATCCAGGCCTTTTATCTGCTTAACTGATAATGACATTACAACAGACTTGCCCTTGAAATAGCCTTTGAGTCAATTACTTTTGAGCCCCTAAAAGGCTCGTTTACATTGCGTTTTTGTAGCAATTTTTTTTTCGATTCCCGGCACTTGGGTGGGCGTTCCGTTTTAGTGAAAAGCAATTTTCTAAACGCTTTTCCCAAGCGTTCTTTTAATTTACTCCCTGACGCAAGTCAGGAAGTGAACTCTTTGACCTGGAAAAAAATACAATGTATTTATTTTTTAAAACTCGAGCGCAATCGCCCCACAAAGTGATTTTGTGAGCATTTAGCACTCTTCCTATACCTTCCATTGAGGCAAAATTGCCCCAAAATTAGTCCAGGTACCACTTTGCTGAACGCACAGCGCACAAACCACGCGGATATGAACCTTCTCATAGACATTCATTGCAGAAGCGTTTTAGGGGCGATTTTAAAAATTGCTTGCACTTGAAAAAAGTCAGAAACTGCCTCTAATGTAAACGAGACCAAAATTAAGGAATTGTTTTTAAAAATACTTTAGTTGCCTCACGTGTTTATGCAATCTTGTCTATGTTTATGCAATCATGTCTGGGGCAGATGTTAGAGTCTAAATGTGTGCATAGCTCCCAACTGTCCCTTTGTCGCAGGGACAGTCCCTCTTTTCGAGCCCTGTCCCTCTGTCCCTCTTTCACCCTCATTTGTCCCTCTTTCAGGACTTTGTCCCCCTTTCTATATAAGTATATATATATTTCTATACTAAAAATGTGTTTGATTGACTCTAAACTTTATTCCCATCCTTTAAATTGATCTATTACTAATTTTAAAATGTTACTATGAAGGAAAATTAACCAGGATAGAAAGGACCAGTGTGGTTTAAATTATAAAACAACATATTTTTCTTATGAAATTTTTATGGTATGCATGACTAGAGGCGTGGTGAGGGTGTGGCCAGCGGTGTGGCAGGGGCATGGCTTAAGTGTCCATTTTTCTCATCTCAAAAAGTTGGGATGTATGATGTGTGCAGTGTAGAAACTGAGGAAATCAGAGGGCTAGCAGCACAGTCGATTATAGGGGAGGGATAATGCTTAACCTCTAAGTGCATGAGTATATGGATTGTATGATTATGTGCCTGATTGCTGTGTCTACTCAAAGGGGATGGGGAGGGGGCACTAGACATTGAGGTTGGCCTGCGATTTGGTCCTAGTGTTCAATTTCGGCCCACTTTGCATTTGAGTTTGACAACCCTGGCCTAAGCTAATTAGTTATGTGAAATCCCCCCTTCCCCAGAGCATTCTGGAGACCAGGAATATTTTCTACTGGCTTTAGAACTCTGAGTAAACAAACAAACATTACGCAGAGCTGCGCCTGTCCTGTAAATCAAGGTAAGGAAAGATTTTACACTGTGTAAATACTGACTAAATAATGTATATTTGTATGAATATTGTAAATAAATAAAAAAATAAGCAATTTTATTCATAATGTTTTTTTAGTACAGTTACTCTTTAAAGGATACCTGAAGTGACGTGTGACATGATGAGATAGACATGTGTATGTACAGTGCCTCGCACACAAATAACTATGCTGTGTTCCTTTTTTGCTTTCTCTGCCTGAAAGAGTTAAATATCAGGTATGTAAGTGGCTGACTCAGTCCTGAATCAGACAGGAAGGGCTGGTGCACACCAAAACCCGCTAGCAGATCCGCAAAACGCTAGCAGATTTTTAAACGCTTTTTTTTTATTTTTATGAGGCGTTTTGCTAGCGTTTTGCGGATTGCTGCTGCGGTTTTCAGTATAGTAGATTTCATATATTGTTACAGTAAAGCTGTTACTGAACAGCTTCTGTAACAAAAACGCCTGCAAAACCGCTCTGAAGTGCCGTTTTTCAGAGCGGTTTGCGTTTTTCCTATACTTAACATTGAGGCAGAAACGCATCCGAAATCCAAAAAATGCCTCACCCAGGCATTTTTCGTTTCTGCAAAACGCCTGCCGCTCTGGTGTGCACCACCCCATTGAGATACATTGACCAAGCAGATCCGCAGCCGCAAGCGGATCTGAAAACGCCCAAAAAGCCGCTCGGTGTGCACCAGCCCGAAGTGACTACAGTGTGATCCTCACTGATAAGAAATTCCAACTATAAAACACTTTCCTAGCAGAAAATGGCTTCTGAGAACAGGAAAGAGATAAAAAGGGTCAATAGTTCATACATTTTAGCTCTGGCATACCTCAGTGAATGTGTCATTGAGCAAAAACGATAAAACAGTTACAACTTAAAAGTAGATTTAAACAAAAAATTCATTTTTAGGAGAAGGAACATAGATACAATCGTTTATTTCATTTGTTTATTTTCGCTTCGGGTGTCCTTTAAGTTGCCGCAAGTTGTAAACGTTTAAGTTAGCCTATAAATGGTATCATCTTGATTCAAAACTTCCTGCTTTTACTGATGGCTAACATGGTACAACACTGCTGCTACTGTACTCATGGGAATTGCTTTTCTTTATTGCACTAACTTCTATTAGTTGTAGTAGTCCTTGTTTGTATTGTTGCAAAGTGTCAGCTCTTCCAGCACAGTGAGCGCTGCCACCTGTTTCCTGCGGAGCGCTGGGCACTGTGTCTAGCATGCAGGAAACCAGTCTTGACACTCACAGCTAGGGGGCTCAGACCCTCAGCCAACACTGGGCACTTAATGAAGCTAGGATGGAGGATCCTGGGTAGATCAGTCAAGCAGTAAATGCAGACACATTATCACCTGAGCGCTTGCTATAGTTTCACTCCAATTAAGTGGCAATGAGAGAGGAGGGCGGCCAGTCACTGCATAGATGCTGTGGCTGATAAGTGCTGGGGATGGGGCCTGATTGACATGCAAGCAGCCTTCCCTAGTTACAGAGGCCTATGTAATGGATGGGGGAAAGGGGCTCATTACCATGCTAATGTCATGCAATTAACAAACCCACTGGCTGTGGGCCCAGGGCTAATTCTAAGCCCAGACACCCACATTCCTATACCTTCTGCATGTACAGGAGATAAGGTTGCCTATTGACCTGCAACGTTTGCATGGATAATAACATTGCATTGATCAATGATAATAATATATGGTACACCTTTGATCATGTCTATATAAGAAATAGACAAGACAAGTAACATTTATATTGCACTTTTCTCCTGGTGGACTCAAAGCGTCAGCCACTAGGGTGTCCTGCTACTGTATAGGCTTTAGCAGTGTCAGGGAGTCTTGCCCAAGATCTCTTATTGGATAGGTGCTGACTTACTAAACAGGAAGAGCCGAGATTCGAACCCTGGTCTCCTGTGTCAGTGGAAGAGCTCCTAAAAGGAAACCTAAACCAAAGGGGGGAAAAAGAGTTTAGCTTACCTGCAGCCACCCTGTGCCCGCAAAGTCAATCAACGATCATCCGGTCCCCTGCTGTGGCTAAATTTCATTTTGCCCTGAATGGCCTCTGCGTTCGAGTGCATCCTGGTTCCCAATCACTGGGAGTGTCCTGCACAGGTGCGGTAGGTGATCTTCTCCTACTGCGCCTGCGCAAGACGCTCCCAAGACGGGAGCATGAATGAGAACGAGCTCTGCCAGAGCCACGCAGGTGCATTGGCCATTGACTGGCCAGTCGGAGCAAAATGAAACTTAGCCACAGCGGGGGACCAGAGGATTGTTGATTGACAGGGCGGCTGCAGGGGGCTAGTAGAAGCCCCGGGTAAGTGAAACTCTTTTTTTCCCACTTCGGTTCAGGTTCCCTTTAACCAGCACACTATCCAGCGAGATGAGCAAAGGGAAGTTTCTTCCTTTCACCCATCTCTGACAAGCATTTTATGAAGAGATAATTTAAAGGAACTAGGCAAATAATTAAAGCCCTTTGATATGGCAGTTTGTATGATCTTCTCTCACTTCCCCGTCTGCTGGGATGGGGAGTATCAGAAAGAGGGATTAGCAGAAGGACACTTCCTGTCATGGCTGCCTCTTTGTTGTCTGTCCAAGACGCCGCGAGGAGGAAGATGGTGGAAACGGCTGGGAGACGGCAAACCCACAGCCTGAACTTTCTACTGCTTCCACTGCGCATTCCACTGCCATATTCCTGCTATGACACTGTGTACTATACATCTAATCCTATTAGAGACACTTGTATTTCTCCTGCAGCATCTGTTTCATACTACGTAATCCCATTAGGATCAGGCCTCATAGAAACGCAGCACATTTGTGGTATGAATGATAACTGCAAAACCTTAAAGCGTACCTGAACTTAGAACTTCCTCTCTGCTCTAGAAGATAAGCAACAGCATTATAACCTTAAAATAAAACATTTGTTTGCTACAGCTGATAAGAATCCTGCAATACATCTGCAATGTCTACTTCCTGCTTTCATGGAAGCAGACATAGGTTTAACATCCTGTGTTTACAAATTAGCTGCTCTACTGAGGCATCCCGCTGACACAGCTGAAGAGCTCAAATTACAGTGGTGATTAGTCACAGATGTGGTGGAATTAGACAGGCTAAGCTCTCTAAATACATACAAGGAGCGTTTCTCTGTGTTCTCCTTCTGTCCTGCGCAAGAGTTCACGTCACTTTAACTTTTGTTAAAGTGTGACAAATAGGGATGGTCGATAATGCCAACCTGGCATTCTGAGAAGTGCCTTTCAGCAGAATTTTTTGGAAATGTACGATTTCTGCATAAGGGCTGGTTCACACTAGGCCCGGAAACGTATCTGTGGCTCCATTTTTAAAACCTGATCAAAACCGGAGCCACGGATAGCAATGTTAAAAATAGCAGCTGTCTTTACCCCACAAGAAAACGGATCCGTCTGCGTGTGCGGGGACCCGTTTTTAAAACCGTCCCGGAAGGTCCGGATCTGCTAGTGGCAGTCTATGGAAAAACGGATTCCCCTCTACACAGGCAGATTTGGACACAGAAACAGATCCGTTTCTGTGTCACAGCCTATGGGGAGAGAGGGGGCCGCCATGCTGGAGGGGTATAGCAGCCAGAATGGGGTGGCAGCGTTCAGCGGGGAGGTCCCCCCCTCCCTCACCTGGTCCCCCGTCCCGTTACCCTCTCCAGCTACATACTGCAAGAATGTAATGTATAGCAGCAGGGAGCTTACCTCCTTCTCCTCCTACTTCCTCCACTCGCCGTGCCGCTGCCTGCAATGCCAACCTCTGAAGTATAGAGGGCAGCATTGCAGGCAGTTACGCGGCGAGCAGAGTAAGTAGTAGGAGAAGGAGGTAAGCTCCCCGCTCGCCGCTGCTATACATTACATTTTTGCAGCATGTAGCTGGAGAGGGTAGCGGGGACGGGGGACCTAGGTGAGGGGGGGGGGGGGGGGCAGGGGCGTAACTAGAAATCACTGGGCCCCCCTGCAAATATTTGGATGGGGCCCCCCCCATAGGTGCCAAATAATCGTAATGGGGCAGCGTTTCACTGTAAATGAATTGTAAAGTGGGCAGCATTTTACCAGACAATTGTAATGTGGGCCAGAAAATCGTAATGTGGGCAGAGTTCACCAGAAAATCGTAATGTGGGCCTTTAGAAAATCATAATGTGGGCAGAGTTCACCAGAAAATCGTAATGTGGGCAGAGTTCGCCAGAAAATCGTAACGTGAGCAGCAGTCACCAGAAAATTGTAACGTGGACAGCATTCACCAGACAATCGTAATGTGGGCAGAGTTCACCAGAAAATCGTAATGTGGGCCTTTAGAAAATCATAATGTGGGCAGAGTTCACCAGAAAATCGTAATGTGGGCAGAGTTCGCCAGAAAATCGTAACGTGAGCAGCAGTCACCAGAAAATTGTAACGTGGACAGCATTCACCAGACAATCGTAATGTGGGCAGCGTTCACCAGAATATCGTAATGTGGGACAGAAAATCGTAATGTGGGCAGAGTTCACCAGAAAATCGTAATGTGGGCAGCGTTCACCAGAAAATTGTAACATGGACAGCATTCACCAGACAATCGTAACGTGGGCAGTGTTCACCAGAAAATCGTAATGTGGGCCAGAAAATCGTAATGTGGGCAGCAGACACCTGAAAATCGCAATGTGGGCAGCAGACACCTGAAAATCGTAATGTGGGCAGCAGACGCCTGAAAATCGTAATGTGGGCAGCAGACACCTGAAAATCATAATGTGGGCAGCAGACACCTGAAAATCGCAATGTGGGCAGCAGTGACCAGAAAATCGCAATGTGGGCAGCAGTGACCAGAAAATCGTAATGTGGGCAGCAGACACCTGAAAATCGCAATGTGGGCAGCAGACACCAGAAAATCATAATGTGGGCAGCAGACACCTGAAAATCGCAATGTGGGCAGCAGACACCAGAAAATCATAATATGGGCAGCAGACACCTGAAAATCGTAATGTGGGCAGCAGACACCAGAAAATCGCAATGTGGGCAGCAGACACCAGAAAATCGCAATGAGGGCAGCAATGACCAGAAAATCGCAATGTGGGCAGCAGTCACCTGAAAATCACAATGTGGGCAGCAGGCACCAGAAAATCGTAATGTGGGCAGCAGACACCAGAAAATAGCAATGTGGGCAGCAGACACTTGAAAATCGCAATGTGGGCAGCAGACACCAGAAAATCGCAATGTGGGCAGCAGACACCTGAAAATCATAATGTGGGCAGCAGACACCAGAAAATCGTAATGTGGGCAGCAGTGACCAGAAAATCGTAATGTGGGCAGCAGACACCAGAAAATCGCAATGTGGGCAGCAGTGACCAGAAAATCGTAATGTGGGCAGCAGTGACCAGAAAATCGCAATGTGGGCAGCAGACACCTGAAAATCATAATGTGGGCAGCAGACACCAGAAAATCGTAATGTGGGCAGCAGTGACCAGAAAATCGTAATGTGGGCAGCAGACACCAGAAAATCGTAATGTGGGCAGCAGACACCAGAAAATCGCAATGAGGGCAGCAGTGACCAGAAAATCGCAATGTGGGCAGCAGTCACCTGAAAATCACAATGTGGGCAGCAGGCACCAGAAAATCGTAATGTGGGCAGCAGACACCAGAAAATCGCAATGTGGGCAGCAGACACCTGAAAATCGCAATGTGGGCAGCAGACACCAGAAAATCGCAATGTGGGCAGCAGACACCTGAAAATCATAATGTGGGCAGCAGACACCAGAAAATCGTAATGTGGGCAGCAGTGACCAGAAAATCGTAATGTGGGCAGCAGACACCTGAAAATCGTAATGTGGGCAGCAGACACCTGAAAATCACAATGTAGGCAGCAGACACTAGAAAAAAAAATGCACCTGTGAAAAAAACAACAATATTCACTTACCTGACAGAAGTCTTCTCCTCTCCCGGCATCTGGCTCGCAGCTCCCCGAGTCCTCCTGCAGCACATCTCCCGCGCTGACAGGCAGAGTGCAGGGCTACGGCAAGATGGCTGCCGAAGCCCTGTACTAGAGACACAAATAGTCTCCAGTGTAGGGCTTCTTCGGTGGCCATCTTTCCGTAGCCCTGCTCTGCCTGCCGGAGACTATGCAGGCTGCTGGAGCGGGGCTGCGGGGAATGAACTGGCGCAGCGTCAATTAGACGCTGCAGCCAGTTGAGCACCTTGCTGGGGGGTCCAGAGCAGCGCTCCCCCCACGCACAGTGAGCGGGCCCCAGAGCAGCCCCGGGCCCCCCTGCGGCTGAGGGGGTCGCATCCCCGGTAGGTACGCCGGTGGGGGGGGGACGTCCCCCCTCCCGCTGACCGCTGCCACCCCCGTCCTGCCTGCTTCCCCCTCAGCCAAAAAAACCCACAAAAACTGCTAACTGATCGAAAACGTATGCTGCAAAAAAGGCAGCATTGATGCGTTTGCGTTCCTGATACTTCATATGAAGTCTGGCAGGGCGTAGATATACTGGCCCGGAATGACAATTAGTGATGATAGTAATCAGCTGATTATGATTGCATGAAATTTTGCATACATTTTCTCTATTACGCCCATACGTAATTATGATTTGTGAATACAATTGATTTCGTGTACTCATTCGTAATTTTGCGTAATTTTTTGCTTAATTTCGTGCCAACTTTAGCAGTGAATTTCAAAGCCCCGTACATGCTACTGTCACCAAAATTTCTACGTAGGAGGGTAGCAGGAAAAAAGGGTGGCGGGGGCTAGTGGATGAAAAGGGCGCCGCCATACACTCTAATGCTATTATCGTTAATACGGCGAAAAAAGCAGAAAAAAGGGTGCCCGATAAATATCGTTAAAGGAAACCTGAACCAAGTAAAATTATTGTAAAATAAACCCATGATGTTATTGCCAAGAAAAGAAAGAAAATGTGGCACTTCCCCTTTTAGCGTGACACTTAAACGTGAGAAATGATCTACTAGTGGCAAGCACAGATACCCCCGACCTGCTCTCTCTTCCACTGACTTGCTTGACGTGTGCTCCGCTTGTACATAAGAAAAAAGTCTGGCATATCTTGCATATCAGAAGGGGAGATGAATCAAGCACATCCCTTACCACTTTTGATCGAACATGTGTGTTCTTCAAATCCTTTTTTAAGGAGGCGTGTCGTCTGTCCAATGTAGAAACGTCTGCAGGGACATACAAGTACATATACTACGTACTCAGTCTGACAGGTAATAAAAATAAATAATTGAGCTCCTATCACAACGTGACGCCGAAAGGGGGCGGAGCTATCCGCCCATACACTGCAGATTTCTCACGTTCACCCCATAGTGGAACGCAGCGTGACCAAGCATCCGTGTGGACGTGAAACGCCCGTCGCTAGGCCCACTGTTGTCCCCTACTCCCACCTCCAACACCAGCAACCTGCATGTGGCACTTACAGGTATACAACGTTTAATGTGTTATATCTCACTCCACATTGTCTGTATGGGACTACTTGCAAATAAATGTACCAAGTCAGTGACGGAGGAAGCACACTTTTTTTTTCTTCTGATATGCAAGATAAACACATGATGTACCTGCAAATGAATATTACATACTTACCTTGCTGTCAGTTCCTCTCAGAAGCTCACCATTTTCTCCTAACAAGTATTCCTTCCAGTTTTGATAAGATTTTGACAGAACTAAAATATATAAGTTGCTGTCCGTTATATATCAGTTGCTGTCAGTTATAACTGAAAGGACAACTGATGAGCAAGGTAATGTCCATGTTTCTCTATGGCTCAAGTGGGCGATATACAGTTTAACAGTGTGCTGACCAGGAACCTGTTATTGGGTCAGTGCCATTTTTAAAATGCAGGATGGAGAATTCCATTGATCAAGATAAACAAACAGGATGCAGGAGAGGAGAAAGAGATTAATAAGTAGACTACACTTGAGGTAAGTATGACGTGTGTATGTTTATTTTGACTTTTAATTTTCAGTTCAGGTTTTCTTTAACAACATTGGAACATTACAGTTTTTGAAGTATGTTATTGTTTTACAAGCTTGCAACGTTATAGTTTTTGTCATATTATTTTGTTTGTATGTACAGATTTTATGTTATCAAAGATATTATCGTTTCTATGTGTAAAAGGGTGTTTCTGCAGAGGGAGTGGTCAGGGTTAGGCACCACCAGGGGGAGTGGTTAGGGTCAGGCACCACGGGGAGGTTAGGATTAGGCACCACTAGGGAGTGGTTAGGGTTAGGTGCCACCAGGGGAGTGGTTAGTTTTAGGCACCACCAGGGGATGGCTCTGTGTGAGGGTAGGGTTGGGTTAAGCTGTATTGTTGAATTACATAACGATTTTTAACGTTAATATCTTTTCATTATTTTTCCCGTTTTTAAAACGGTATTTATTGTTAACCAAGTTCGACAACAATGTTTATCGTTATTAAGATTTTGTTATCCACCAGCGCCTATTCGTTATCCAGCTGGGCTCTTTTTTCCTGACGCCCTTTTTTCATGCATGCGTGAAGGAGAATAGAGTGTAAAGTAAAAAAAAAAAAAAAAAAAAAAAAGACTTTGTAGTTTTTGAGAAAATCGATTTTCAGAATGCAAAGAAAAAATGGTTTTTAAATACTATTTTTCCTTTGCATTTTTAAAAATCGATTTTCTCAAAAATGACAAGTTATTTTTGGAAAAAAAAGTACTTGTACCCACTATTCTCCTTACCATATGTAGTCATTTTGGTGGCAATAGCATGTATGGGGGCTTAATCGCTAAAGTTGAAAATTACGGGAAATAATTAAAATAATTAAAATTACAGAGAAATAATTATGATTTTTCCTATAATTTCCCATTGCAATTTTGCATTGTAATTGCAAATTTTGATGCGAAAATACATCTATGCAAAATTTGTGCAGAGTGCTGAAACAGGATAATTAATACTTACCTATCGGAAATTTTATTTTCCTGGTGCATTTTCATGGCAGCATACTATGGGCCAAAACCATAGTAAGTGGCAGGGGCGTAGCTATAAATGACTGGGCCCCATAGCAAAAAAAAAGTTATGGGCCCTCCCCACGACCTTCCAACCCCATGGACCTCCCACCCAAACATTTTGTGGGGAAATCTGATTTCCCTACAAAATGCAACCAGATTGTCGGCAGATTTCCCTACAACATGCAACCAGATTGTCGGCAGATTTCCTCACAAAATGCAACTAGATTGTCAGAAGATTTCTACATAATATGCAACCAGATTGTCGGCAGATTTCCCCACAAAATGCAAACAGATTTTTGCCAGATTTCCCCACAAAATGCAACCAGATTGTCGGCAGATTTCCCTACAATATGCAATCAGATTGTCGGCAGATTTCCCAACAAAATGCAACCAGATTGGCGGATTTCCCCAAAAAATGCAACCTGAGTGTCGGCAGAATACCCCACAAATTGCAACCAGATTGTCGGCAGATTTCCCTACAAATTGCAATCAGATTGTATGCAGATTTCCCCACAAATTGCAATCAGATTGTCGCCAAATTTCCCCACAAAATGCAATCAGATTGGCGCCAGATTTCCCCACAAAATGCAGTATATGTAGCCAGGTCTATAGTGGGCTAACATTAATTACCTGGAGGGAGGGTGGTTGGGCAGGCTGGCACACTATTTTCAGTGCAGCCACTGCACTGGGTAGGCAGTTAGGTAGCCGGGTGGGAAGGTAGGCAGATAGGTAGACGAGTGGGAGGGTAGGCTGATAGGTAGATGGGTGGGCAGTTAGGTAGCTGGGTGGCAGATAGGTAGACGGGTGGGAGGGTAGGCAGATAGGTAGCCAGGTGGGCAGTTAGGTAGCTGGGTGGCAGGGTAGGCAGATAGGTAGACGGGTGGGAGGGTAGGCAGATAGGTAGCCAGGTGGGCAGCTAGGTAGCTGGGTGGCAGGGTAGGCAGATAGGTAGATGGGTGGGAGGGTAGGCAGTTAGGTAGAAGGGTAGGCAGATAGGTAGCTTGGTGGCAGGGTAGGCAGATAGGTAGACGGGTGGGAGGGTGGGCAGTTAGGTAGCTGGGTGGGAGGGTGGGCAGTTAGGTAGCTGGGTGGGAGGGTGGGCAGTTAGGTAGCTGGGTGGGAGGGTGGGCAGTTAGGTAGCCGGGTAGGAGGGTAAGTAGCCAGGTAGTTTAGTGGGTTAGGGGCCCGACTCCTATCCCCCCTGCCTCACCTGGGGTCCCCCTTCCTTTTATCAGCGGCGGGAGAGCGGCATATACAGCAGGCTCCGGTGAGGTAATCAGGCGCTAGAGGTCCAGCTCCCAGGCTACGGTGTCTCCTCTGTATTGCTGCTCGCAATAAACCAGGAAGCGGTGCGAGCTGATTACCCTGCGGAGCCTGTTGTATATGCCGCTCTCTCCCCGCTGATAAAAGTAGGGGGGGGGGGGCTGCCGAGGTGAGGGAGGGGAGCGCCAAGATGAGGGAGGGGGGCTCGGGCTGGCATAATTAAAAAAAAAAAAAGTCCTCTCAGCAGCGGGCCCCCTGTGACGTAGGGCTGCAATGGTTGCTATACCCATTGCTACGCCCCTGGTAAGTGGCCATGGAAGCACCAGGGAAAAGTTATTTTAAACAGAAGATGAACAATTATGTACAGAAAGAAAGGAGAAAAAATTAAATGCGTCGGGCCCATTTCGTTGATACTGTTAGTAGTATTTAAATCACAGGATAGTACATTAAACCGCAGTATAGTAAAGCAACCAAACAGGGCTGTTTCTTGGGCAGCGCAGGCAGGGCGACCGCCCTGGGCGCAGATCAGTAAGTAGTAGAAGGGGGGCGCAAGCAGAAGGACATAACCGCTAGGGAGCTGGTGACGCGCAGCCAAATGGAAGAAGATGATTACCAGTACAATCACCTTCCTTGACCCCTCCTGGGCTGCCTGCATCCGTTGTCAAGTCATCGTCACCATCGCGTGATGACACCTGATGTCCTGTAGTGGTACTGCAGGCTGTTAGTGCGCAGCGCCCATAGAGGAGTCGGCTTTCCAAGTTCTCTTCACCTGTGTCTTTTCCAGGTCCCTGCTTCCTCACGGACGAGCGGCTGGTCACTAGTAAGTAGGCAGATATAGCTGTGGCTGTATGACTATCATTAAAGAGTAAGGGTTCACAAGTCCATGGGGGTGGGGGGGGGGGGGGGGGAAGGGGGCGCAATTTTTACACTTTCGTCCTGGGTGCAATTTAGCCTAGAAACTGCCCTGCAACCAAAATATGTTACTGTAAAATGTAAAGTGCTGCAATGATCTCTATGGAATTTCCTGTATTCACTCTGTTCCTCTCTGTTCTATGTAAGCTGCACTTCCTGATGGTGATGTATGATATATCTCTGCATGTTTTTCTTCAGTAAAGAGTTCTAACTTGTTATACTGGGTGCCAATCTGCGTATACAGACCACACTGCTCCATCAGAGTCACCAAAGATCAGTAAACTGCACTCTGCAATGTTACCGACCTTTAGTGAAGCAACCCAAACGTGCTGCTTGTGCGCATCATGCGCTGTGTTCGCAGTCTACAGTCAGAATTCTCTCAGACAGAGGCTTAATTCCTGGAAGCACACACTGGTGAAATCTCTTGCACTGTATAATACCCCACTCAAGAAAGGTTTTTAAAGCACCTTTCTATGAAATCCTTCTTAATACCAGAGAGATCCTTTCTTCACTGTGACACAGATAGAGTATTAGATTTCATGACTACAGCACAAACAGCACAAAACACATTGTTCTGGCGGGGAAGCTTGAAAGAGGTAGTAGATTACAGTTTAATTCTTTTTCTTTCTACCTGAGCTGGAATAGAAAGATAGCCTCAGTGTTTCTTGTGCAATACAGGTAAAGACAGCAACACAGGGACAGACGCAGGAACTGCTGGATAGCATGGACAGGACCGTCTGCTGTCAAATTAAGCCCACAGCCATGCCACAGTGTTCCTAACATTTTTACCCTGAAATCATCACAATCGGTAGCTGATACCTCCTTTCCTACAAGAAATATGTTCCTTTACTCAAATAGATCTTTAGGGGGTCTGTTTGGATCACATTATGTAGAAACCCCTCCCACAGTTTGATGTCATGACCATGGCCCTGACAGTTTGCAGTCTGTGAACCTCGTTGCATTGTGGGAAATAACATATTTTTTTAACTGCCAAGCAAACAATATTTCTCTCTGCATAGTACTCTCAGTAATGAACATTCCATACAGATCAACTGGCAGAACTAAAGATGTCACTACCAGTAATAAACTTCAGAACATAAATCAGGGAGAGGAAAGATTTTACAATGTGCAAACACTGACTAAATAATCTATAAATGAATATTGTTAAAATTAAGCACTTTTATTCATCATGTCATTCTTCACTACAGTTCCACTGAAAAATGTAACTTAGGGGCCCATACACTTAGCCGATTTTCTGGCCGACCGATCGATCCCGATCGATCGAGCGATCGATTGCAAATCGGTTGGCCAATCGACCAATCGATGGCCGATTTCGATCGATTTCGATGGATTTCCATCGAACTGGCAGGGTGGAAAATTTAGGTCGATCTGATGAGATTGCTTATCAGTTTGCATTGGCCTTAATGGAAATCTGATGGCAAAAAAATGCCATCAGATCGAATTTCAATAGATTTCAAACTGAAATCTATTGGAATTCTATCCTGGTAAAAAATGTTCTAAAAACGCATCAGATAGATCATCAGATGCATTTCTTATCTATCTGCTGCCAATCTGACGAGTGTATGGGCAAATTTATTCAATAAGATTACAGATGTGGACCCTGAGATGTTACAACTGCAAGACACTAATCTTAGACTTAAGAGTCGTTTTCAACCACCATCATGTCAGATAATCGATTTGTTCATCAAAAAAGTACAAAACGAAGTTGACACACTTCTCAGGAATCCCAGGTTATTAGACCTCACCACTCGTAGAAACATCACGAGTGAACAGCAACAAGCCCTGAGGGAACTCACGCAAAATCCGCATATCACAAATGAGCCAGCGGATAAAGGCGGAGCAGTGGTGGTGATGGACACCACCATGTATCGGGGGGAAGTCATGAGACAACTCTCCGACACATCCACCTATCGAAAACTGGAACGTGACCCGCTGAATGAGATCCAGAGACATATAGCTGAGATTATCTCTAGAGCAGTGGAGACTAAAGTTATCGAAGAAAAACTGGCCAATTTCCTTATTCAGGGACATCCCATTACTCCAGTATTATATGTCTGCCCTAAAATTCACAAACGGCTGGACAATCCCCCTGGGCGCCCAATAGTAGCAGGGGTAGAGTCAGTGTTTTCTCCTGTGGCAAAATATTTAGATCAGGTTTTGAGACCCTATGTGGCAGGACTTAAGTCTTATTTACGTGATACTCAAATGTTTTTAAACATTGTCCGTAATATGGAACCCCTGCAGGGGGTTGTCTTTTGGTCACGCTGGATGTGGAGAGCCTCTACACCTCCATCCCACATGATGGGGGTGTAGAGGCTGTACACTATATACTTGAAACAGCATCTGATTTCACAGGTCCACAGATTAAGTTTATTTCTGATTTGTTGAGAATTGTTCTGCAGTTCAATTACTTTCGTTTTGATGAGACCTTTTATTTACAGGTCAGGGGTACAGCCATGGGGTCGAATGTGGCCCCGTCCTACGCAAACATCTTCATGGGGGTGTACGAGGAAATGTTCGTGTACACCAGTGAACTATTTAAGAAATACGCCAAACAATGGCATAGATATATAGATGATGTTTTTTTGCGTGTGGGCGGGGCCGCATTCGACCCTTGTGGAATTTATTGATGAGTTGATGGGCAAGTGCCCACATATTCGACTTACAATTCATTCCTCTGAGAAGGAGGTGAGCTTTTTAGACACATTAGTTTTTCGATGTGAGGACAAATTATGCACTGACCTCTATGTCAAGCCCACGGATGTTAACTCCCTTCTCCATTACGGGAGTTTCCATCCGAGGGCCACTAGGGGTGCAGTTCCGATCAGCCAATTTCAAAGGATACAACACATTGTTGAGGATGAGGAGGTGCGGGGGAGGAGACTTGACGAGATGCAACAGAAATTTGAGAATCGTGGATATCCGACGGATATTCTTAATAAAGCACGTACTAGAGCCTTAGGATTGCGTGAGGGACAGAGGAGTAGACACCAGGCACATAACCGCATTCCCTTTGTTACTAAATACAATACACATAGTCAGGGTATATCCAAAATTATAAAACGACATTGGCATCTATTGACCGATAGCTTACCCGATATTGAGCACTTTAGGAACCCTCCACTTATATCATATAAAAGACCACCTACTCTCAGAGATCGCTTGGTACACGCCGACCTCAATTTGGAGGTTGGATCAACGCGCACCAATCGAAAGGGGACATATCCCTGCCTAAATTGTGTCCGCTGTAGTTCTGTTATTAAGGGCCGCTTTTTATTACATCCCCATCAGGGCACTAAAATTGCCATTAAGGGGTGGCATACATGTGATTCAGATTACGTGGTCTATGCTTTAAAATGCCCTTGTGGCTTATTATATATTAGACAGACCACTCAGAAATTAAAGAAAAGGCTGTCGTCCCATAAGCATGCCATTAGAGAACGACTAGTTGATCAGGCAGTGGCATATCATTTTATACACAAAGGTCATCACGTCAGCCAATTAAGATTTATGGTTTTGGAGCAGGTGACCCCATTGAGGAGAGGCGGAGACCGTTTGAAAAAATTGCTCTGGAGGGAGGCCTATTGGATTAAAAGGCTGGACACAATGGAGCCGAGGGGACTCAACAGAGAACTTGATCTGTTGCCCTTCTTATAACTTGCTCCATTGTGCCCAGCCTATCCAATATTTTAATATCAATATTCCAATATTAATGTATAGATACATTGATATATGTAGATGCACACCTGGATCAGTATCCACTAATATATGGATGATGTATGACATCCAGGTTATTGTGGTTATTATGACATCTGGGTGTCTACCCTTGGTCTATACATTTGTACTAATTTACTGGTCATATTTATTTTTATTTTTTATTTTTATTTTTTATTTTTTATCTTCTATTTTTTATACTGTGTTATTTTCCTCTTTAAGAATTATTTTCAGTTTATTGTTATTTCTAGCTTCTTTTTGGCCACCTTTACCTTGTTCTGCTTACTGCCCCTGCTCGTTTGGTGTTCTCTTTTAATATAGATGGCTGCTTAGGAATGCAACACTAATGTTTGTTTAGATATGTAGATCAGCCATGCGTCTCCCCATATGTTGGGTAGATAGTGCAATTACGCACATTTTATGCGACTCTGAAGCCGCATACGTAGGGGTGTGCCCTGATTGGTCGGCGGCCCGGGCCTCCTATTTTACATCTGGTGACGTCAGCCGGCACTTTGCCGACGACGTCCCCGCAGTTTCCGCCTCTGCACGCTGCATAGCGTGACGACATGCAGGGCTTCCATCAGGTCCGCTATATGCGGAGGAGGTGGCGCCCGTGCATCGGGAGGCGGACAAAGGAAGTTTCGAGCCGGTGGCCAGGAGGGGCATACTAGATGGGAGGTTCCCAGACTCAGCATCCTATCAGATTAGCAGCATCAAAGTTCCCTATCAGGTCCGCAATTCTAGGACCATTATGATTGGTACGAGTATATTTGAATTCTATTGGCTGCTGCCATCCATGACCAGTATAAATACATGTATGTTTGTTATGCGAGTGTCATTCCCAGCTTAGCTTGATAAAGAGGCGTGTAGCCTTGAAACGTTGCACTACTTTTGCTGGAATATGCCTATGCTTTAATGCAATAAAAGAGCAGAAGAAATAGATGGTGCCCGGCTTCTTACTTCCTGTGTTGCTGATTGATCCAAAGTGCTGTTGGATCGCTGGCCGGGCACGTCGACTTGAAAGCCTTACAGAGTGTGCAGTCACACAATTGCAACCTAGCAGTACAATGTATGGCACCAATATTTTATTTGGAAATAAAGGTGCATTTTTTTCAGTTTTGCATCCATCACTAATTTCCATTAGCCCATAATTTAAAAAATAACAGTAATATACTCTTTGACATACATATTATAAAAGTTCAGACACTAAGGTAACTATTTATGTATTTTTTTTAATTGTCATTTTTTTTATGCAAACGTTTTATTTGGGTAACTATGGGAGATTGTGGGAGGTAAGGGGTTAATTTTAAATGTATGTGTAGAACTTTTTATTACAAAAAAATGTATGTAGGTGTAATTTTACTATTTGCCCACAAGATGTCCTCACGCATTACCTCCCTGTGCGTACTATTAGTATGCAAACAGGAAGTAATGTTTGGACGTGTTACTTCGTTAGTTACAATGACCAGGTAGCTCATTGATGCCAGCGATCATTGACACGGGGGCTTAGATCAGTGAATGGGAACTGCGGGGCCGTGAATTTATTGAGGTATTGCGTGGAGCTTATCTGAACGGATAGAGTAGTGATGGTCATGTCTAGAAGAACTCATGGAGAAGCAAGTGATCAGTTTGGTCAGGTGATAGATATGTAAGTCTTTGATTTGCTAGTGTGAAGGATTGCGGAAAAGCCGCCGCGTGCTCTGACGGCGCGGTGGCTAGTTCCGCGTTCAGCCCGGCGGTTTCTGCGCGGCGACATGTGTCTGATGTGGTTCAGCCTTCCTGTGCACATAGGCTGAGGAATACGCGCGCGCGCGCCGAGAGGCAGAAGCTTTATGGGAAGCAGAAAGGGGTCAGCTGACTCTACTGGTCAGCTGATCCCAGAACGGACGGCAGCTGGCTGAAGGGGACTGGGCGGCGCTGATCTGTGCTGCACTATATAGCTGCTTGTCCTTCAGTCTCACGTTGTCTGCCGTTGCGAATGCTTATGTGTTGGCACACAGACCACAGTCAGATCCTACAGTGTGTTAAGAGCCAGGTGGACCTGGGGATTCACACTGAGCTAGATTACTCTTGTGTCAGTACTGTTATGCTTTAGACCAGTTCCAGGGTGTTGTGACTACGGACCTCACACCCAAGACTAGGATACTGTGTCAGTTCTATGTTATGCTTTAGACCAGTTCCAGGGTGTTGTGACTACGGACCTCACACCCAAGACTAGGATACTGTGTCATTCCTATGTTATGCTCTAGACTAGTTCCAGGGTGTTGTGACTACGGACCGCACACCCAAGACTAGGATACTGTGTCAATTCTATGTTATGCTCTAGACTAGTTCCGGGGTGTTGTGATCACGGACCTCACACCCAAGACTAGGGTATTTGGTAGGCTAGTTCCAGGGTGTTGTGATCACGGACCTCACACCCAGAGCTAGGATTGTATTGTATGTGTATTTGCCTTAGCCCGATTCCAGGGCATAGAGAATAGGCCCTCACACCTAGTTAGGGCAAGTCTGTTCATATTAGCAGCAGGGCTTCCTGCAACCCAGCCTGGGTCCCTCTCCTAGGGAGTCCACAGGCTACAGGAATATTCCCCACAGTCAGGGGAATATTCCTCAAGTCACTCAGGCCACCGGGGTCCCTGGTGATCTATGCTCAGAGTTGTACTGTTACACCAACCACTCACATTATACTGATGTCCAGAGGTTAGACATACCCGGATTATTGGTGATACTGCAGATCATCCATAATCTGGTGTATATCTGCATTGCGGGTGATTCTGCAGATCACCAGTAATCAGATTCTCTCTGCGTGTTGACACCCATCGTTACAGCTAGTCATGAATCTCATGATCATGTGCTAAACAGGATGTGATCACAGCAAATCAGAGCTTTGCAAATCTATCAGCTGATCAAACAAATCACATGCTTCTCCAGGAGTTCTCCTAGACCTGACCATCACTAGAGGTGAACTTCACCCATTAGTAATTTGGCAGCGTAAGGTGGAGGTGAAATCTACATGCCAGAACTTAATGAGGAAATTCCTTACTGCTAACATGACAGCTGATGACTTCCAGAGATCAGAGGCCAAATACGTAAATCTCTCCTAAACAAACAACACGTGTTACAGTGTCAACTCCCTTTAACTACTGACACATATGAATTATGCAGGTCTCAGGGCTAGCTAGCTAGATGCAGTTTAGGCACTGATTATATATAAGTAGTCCAGGAACTTGCATAACATCGAGGTGTTAGTATTTAAAGAGATGATTTGGCAACCCTGAATTAAAGCCTCTTACATCAGGAAAAGTTTTCTGTCGTTTGCATTTCACAGAATGTTGTATGAACTTCTATACCCTGTTTGGGAGCGGTTATTCCTGCCAGGGTGCAGTTTTCAATCATCCCCGCCGCATGCCCTCGCCGTTCCTGTCGCTGCACCCAGCTGCTTTGCTGTCATGCTGACTGGGTGCTGACAGTATATCAGGCAGGGCATACTTATTATTAAGCCGCCGGGAGATTTGGGCGCAGGGTAAAGCCAAAAAAATGTCTCACCCTGCCCCTGAAAAAGTTCCGGTGGTGTTAATTACTATTTCTCCTCCAGGCCGCCATGGATAGTGGTGGAAAGATGTAATTTGGCTTCCAGCCATTGCTGGTGGCTGAATTAGTGTTTTTATAGTAATTTTTGCTCTGTCTTCTGAGGGTGCCCAAATCACTTACTGTGCGCCGCCATAGCCGTAATTCCTATTTTGGCCTATGGTGGCGCCCAAATGTCTGGGGCTGTTTATATACAGTGCTCCCAGACGCTGTAAAAACCAAGCCAATCACAGCTTTTATGCTAGGTACACATGATACATTTTAGCGTTCGATAGATATCCGTCATGTCCGATATTACTTTCGATCGTTTTACTGCTCGATTAGAAGATAAGAGAATCGAGTGGGAAATCAAGCGGAAAAATGAATAGAAAATCGATAGGAAAATCGACCGAAAAAACACATCGTGTGTACCTAGCATAAAAAGGGCACGATCTGGTCTTAGAGCGGCCAGAGCCAAACCGGTCCACAAGAGGTCAATTAGGCATAAAAGGTTTTGTAAACAATTGATTCACTAACCGGCACTAAGCCGGTTAGTGTGCCTTATCACTTAGTGGGCACAAACTACACCACTAACCTTATCTGAGGTTAGTGTGCACAAGGCTACTTAACCTCTTGAGGACTGCAGGGCTAAACCCCCCTAGTGACCAGGCAATTTTTAGTTTAAAAGGCCACTGCAGCTTTAAGGCCAAGCTGCAGGGCCGCACAACATAGCACACGAGTGATTCCCCCCCCCCTTTTCTCCCCACCAACAGAGCTCTCTGTTGGTGGGGTCTGATCGCTCCCCCCATGTTTATTTTTTTTTTAATAAATATTTGTGTTTACGTTTTTTTTAAAAAAAACCCTCTTCCTTTAAATCCCTTCCCTCCCTCGCTCCCTCCCTCCCCACAGCCGGCCAATTACGGCGATTGGCTGTCATAGGCTTCTGCCTATGAGAGCCGATCGCTCTCTTGTCCCCCATGGGGACAGCCGTGTCACATGGCTGTCCCCAGTGCAGCGCTGCTGCTGATCGCAGCGCTGCACAGAGTAAATAGACGGCGATCACGCCGTCTTACAGTCTCCCGAGCGGCTATTGCAAGGAGGAGATGCGCGCGCAGCCTGCGCGCGATCTCCTGCAAAACAGAGCCCCAGGACTTTACGCCAATTGGCGTTAGGCGGTCCTGGGGCTGCCGCCGCGGCCACGCCTACTGGCGTGACGCGGTCGGCAAGAGGTTAAGGGGCACTAAGTTCAGATAAGGCACACTAACCTCAGATAAGGCACACTAACCTCAGATAAGGCACACTAACCTCAGATAAGGCACACTAACCTCAGATAAGGCACACTAACCTCAGATAAGGCACACTAACTCAGATAAGGCACACTAACTCAGATAAGGCACACTAACCTCAGACAAGGCACACTAACCTCAGACAAGGCACACTAACCTCAGACAAGGCACACTAACCTCAGACAAGGCACACTAACTCAGATAAGGCACACTAACCTCAGATAAGGCACACTAACCTCAGATAAGGCACACTAACCTCAGATAAGGCACACTAACCTCAGATAAGGCACACTAACCGGCTTAGCGCCGGTTTGTGAATCAAGCCCGTTGTAGCTATTATAGGCAAATGAGGTCTTTATGGAGATTGGATATGGAAACAGAAAGGAGAAAAAGCGCACACTGTGATACTAGTAGGTGAGGGCTCTAGGCCCTATAGGAAAGGTCTCACCGGGTTGTCTAAGCTGGAGAACCCTCTATTGGTTTGCCAGCTGTCACTCTTCTGTCCCTGCACGGATATACTCACGGTCTTGGATGGTGGTCCGGGCGGGATTCCACTGTGGTTAAATGGAACACGCTGCGGTGGGCGTGTAAAGAGTTTTCTGCGCTCGGCCGCTACGAGCCTGATTCCCCGGCTATGAGTGTAGTAAGAGATAAAAACAGCTAGCAAAGCAAGGCGGTGTTAGCCACAATTATATGCAAAGGCTGTGTTTGAATTATTTATTGCGACGCGTTTCTCAGGGGAGCACCCCTGCTTTATCAAGCAGAAATGAATGTAACAGTTAAAACAAACATATATATGCTGGACCAATGCTAGGAGAGGGGATGATGGATAGTTCTGAGCTAGGTCTAGATTAGGCTGGACGGGATGTCATTTGGGAAAGAATGTAGTGGATTGGAGAATTAGCTGGGGAGGTGGATTCAAGCCTATATTTGCTATTTAGAACTGGGGGGGGGGGGGGGGGGGGGGTATTTGCTATGTGGAGTGCAAATTAAGTGCAAACATATGCGTTATGGAGATGAATGTCGGCAATGTCAAAGGCGTAATAATTAGAGTTGGATGAATATCTGGGGGCTGGATTTGAGCCTGTATTGGCTATTTGGAGTATAAACTTGCAAATGCAAACTTATGTGTTATGGAAGTTATGCACTACGTTTTTAAGCATCGCCCTAAAAGCTCTTGTGTAATGATTTCCTATGACAGTGTGTTTTATTTTTGATTTATATTGAAATCTCAAACGTGATACTTGTACCATTTTCTAAGCGGTTTGGGTCAATGGAATGTATAGGGAAATCGCAAAGCGCTTGAAAAGTGCTTTGTATAGCGATTTCCCGAGCGCTTTTATGAATAAACTAGTAGACCCAAGCCCGTTTAAAAACGGGCTCTAGATCTTTTTACGACCGCCGCCGCCAGTGCGCATGCGTGCGCATGCAACCGCCGCGCGACGAGTGCGCGCCCGCCCTCATCCGCCCCCGCCCACCCAGCTCCCTGGTCTCAGCTGTCCGTTAACAAAAAACCTGGGACACAGGGACAGCTGCTGGACGCAGCGACACTTAGGTTTTATTAGGTAGGATACATTTAATTTATTAATTTCCGAGTGAAAGAGTTCACTTCCTGACTGACGTCAGAAAAGGGAAAAAAATCATCGCTGAGCAAAAGCGCTTACAAAAGCGCTTAGGGCCTGAGCTCACTGACGCAGTTATGTCTGCTTTTCAGTTAGGGCTCGTTTCCACTGTTGCGACGCGATTTCGCCGGCATTCCGACGCTTGTAAAAACGCATGCGGATGCGTTTCCGCATGCGTTTTTACCCGCGATTTCGTGTGCGATTTCGCATGGCAGGGTGCCATGCGAAATTAACCATGACACTGCCAGGGCAAAATAACATTGAAAAGGGTGCGAAATCGCACGCGAATCGCGGGTAAAAACGCATGTAAAAAACGCATGCGTTTTTACTATTAAATACATTAGCGGCGATTCGCACGGATTCCCGACGCAGGCGAATTCGGTGGGTCCCGTTGTGCAGATTTGGCCCGCCGCCAAATCGCTCCCGCACGCCGCACATGTGGAAACAGCCCCGGCCACTTCAGTGTACCAAGCGAATCCGCATCTCGTCGCCGCATGCGGATTCGCTATGGTGGAAACGAGCCCTTAAACATCAATGTTAGAGATGCTGAAAAGTGAACAGAAGCGGATACAACTATGTCAGTGGGCTCAAGCCGTTATAAAAGTGCTTGGAAAAGCACTGTAAAATTCACAGTATAAGGCTCTCTGCACACTGCAAATCCGATTTGCGATTCCAATACTGATTCCGCGTTTCAAAATCTGATTCTGATTTTCCCGGAATGCTTTCAATAGAAAAATGCAGAAAAAAACGCAGCATGCAGTAACGATTAAAAATCGGAAATCGGAATCACATGTAAAAAATGATTAAAAATCGGAATCGCATGCAGTGTACAGGGAGCCTAAGGCCTCTTGCACACTACATGTGTTTCCAATTCCGATTTGCGATTTTGACCTGATTTTTAAACGGTCCAGCATGCTGCGTTTTTTTCTGCATTTTTCTTCTTGTGTTGACAGCATCCGGGGAAAATTGGAATCATAAATCGCAAATCGGAATCGCAAATCGGATTTGTGATTTGCAGTGTGCAAGAGGCCTAAATCGATTCATAATGTGAACAAGGCTTTATACACTAGGGAGCAGCGGCAGAGGGCGCATGCAGTGGACTTTCATGCTGAAATCTGATCGGGAATCGGCCTGTAGCGTTTCGGCAGTTGACAGATCTCTCTCTAATCAGATTCGATCAGAGAGAGATTTGTCTTTTGGTTGAAACTGCCTATCATTGCCTGATGTATGGCCCCTTTCAGAGCAAGACCCTGCAACCCAATCAATATTAATGAGCTATCCCCCCTTTTTAATTGGAATGTCTCTCTTGTCTCTGCTTGTTCCCCCAGCCGTCCAGATAAATGTTGTTTGGGTGCTGTTGGAGGAACCTGACACCTGTTGCCTGGAGGGGGTGGGCGTGTCTGCAGATGCCTCCTGTACTTTCCAAGCGAAAGGTCTGCTGCTCTCTGTCACCGGCGGTGACGCTGCGGAGAAGCCTGAACGCGGAAATTAAAAAGCGCTACATTTAATGATGCATCTCAATCTCTGCAGAGAACAACAAAGGCATTGTGGTGCCGCTGTCCCCGTGTGGCTTGCTATCCAGCATTAGTTACTCTGCGGTGATTAAGGGCTCTAACCGTAGTTTTATCTCTTCAATAGGAACCACACACATACCAGACGGGGCTCCTCTGATGTCTGAGTGGGGCTGCGGCTTGTGCCAGCTATATGGGATTTTGATATTAATAAGCGATGGAGATGGTGGGCTCTGGGAGACATTGCTACATTCAGTGTAATCTTTGCTTGGGAGGTGTAATTACACCCAGTGAATGGTCAGGATTATGGCTTGTTCAGGCATGCACACAGGGATAGCTTTACGATTATGAAACTTGAAATAAAGTTACTTTAAAAAACAACTAAGGCTGGGATCACAGTGTGCGTGTTATAAGGCTGGGATCACAGTGTGCGTGTTATAAGGCTGGGATCACAGTGAGCGTGTTATAAGGCTGGGATCACAGTGTGCGTGTTATAAGGCTGGGATCACAGTGTGCGTGTTATAAGGCTGGGATCACAGTGTGCGTGTTATAAGGCTGGGATCACAGTGTGCGTGTTATAAGGCTGGGATCACAGTGAGCGTGTTATAAGGCTGGGATCACAGTGTGCGTGTTATAAGGCTGGGATCACAGTGTATGTGTTATAAGGCTAGGATCACAGTGTGCGTGTTATAAGGCTGGGATCACAGTGTGCGTGTTATAAGGCTGAGATCACAGTGTGTGCGTTATAAGGCTGGGATCACACTGTGTGCGTTATAAGGCTGGGATCACAGTGTGCGTGTTATAAGGCTGGGATCACACTGTGTGCGTTATAAGGCTGGGATCACAGTGTGCGTGTTATAAGGCTGAGATCACAGTGTGCGCGTTATAAGGCTGGGATCACACTGTGTGCGTTATAAGGCTGGGATCACAGTGTGCGTGTTATAAGGCTGGGATCACAGTGTGCGTGTTATAAGGCTGGGATCACAGTTTGCGTGTTATAAGGCTGGGATCACACTGTGTGCGTTATAAGGCTGGGATCACAGTGTGCGTGTTATAAGGCTGGGATCACAGTTTGCGTGTTATAAGGCTGGGATCACAGTGTGCGCGTTATAAGGCTGGGATCACACTGTGTGCGTTATAAGACTGGGATCACACTGTGTGTGTTATAAGGCTGGGATCACAGTTTGCGTGTTATAAGGCTGACATCACAGTGTACGTGTTATAAGGCTGGGATCACAGTGTGTGCGTTATAAGGCTGGGATCACAGTGTGCGTGTTAAAAGGCTGCGATCACAGTGTGCGTGTTATAAGGCTGGGATCACAGTGTGCGTTTTATAAGGCTGCGATCACAGTGTGCGTGTTATAAGGCTGGGATCACACTGTGTGCGTTATAAGGCTGGGATCACAGTGTGCGTGTTATAAGGCTGGGATAACAGTGTACGTGTTATAAGGCTAGGATCACAGTGTGTGTTATAAGGCTAGGATCACAGTGTGTGTTATAAGGCTGGGATCACAGTGTGCGTGTTATAAGGCTAGGATCACAGTGTGTGTTATAAGGCTGGGATAACAGTGTACGTGTTATAAGACTAGGATCACAGTGTGTGTTATAAGGCTAGGATCACAGTGTGTGTTATAAGGCTAGGATCACAGTGTGTGTTATAAGGCTAGGATCACAGTGTGTGTTATAAGGCTGGGATCACAGTGTGCGTGTTATAAGGCTGGGATAACAGTGTACGTGTTATAAGGCTAGGATCACAGTGTGTGTTATAAGGCTAGGATCACAGTGTGTGTTATAAGGCTAGGATCACAGTGTGTGTTATAAGGCTAGGATCACAGTGTGTGTTATAAGGCTAGGATCACAGTGTGTGTTATAAGGCTGGGATCACAGTGTGTGTGTTATAAGGCTAGGATCACAGTGTGTGCGTTATAAGGCTGGGATCACAGTGTGCATGTTATAAGGCTGGGATCACAGTGTGCGTGTTATAAGGCTGGGATCACAGTGTGTGCGTTATAAGGCTGGGATCACAGTGTGCGTGTTATAAGGCTGGGATCACAGTGTGCGTGTTATAAGGCTGGGATCACAGTGTGTGCGTTATAAGGCTGGGATCACAGTGTGCGTGTAAGGCCCAGTTCACATTAGCGTTCGCTATCCGGATTTTCCGGATCTGATCCGGACTGCATACTGTACAAACGGAACGTACGTTCCGCATAGCAATGCAAAGGCTATGCGGACGTTCACATACATATGTTCCGTACAGTACGGAGCCGGACCGGATCCGGACTCTTTTCCAACATGCGCTATTTTTTGTGTCCGGATCTCCGGCCCACGCATCCTGACCGGAGCCTGACCTGAGCCTGACAGCACCATCAGGAACACAGAAACCAATGGGAAACGGAAGGCACAGAACACACTGCCTACAAAAACCTGACGTTCTACCCCACTTCCTATGCGTATCCAAGCGGCCATTTCGGATGGGGACACATGGGCCAAGCATGTCTGGAGTGGAGCAGCAGTGACAGACGTACTGGAGCTGTTTGGCAGAATATCGGAGGTGGAGGTGATGCCTACAGCGGAGGAACCTGATTGTACATGTGCAACAGGTGCACCTTCTGCTGACCCGAACATTTTTTTATTTATATTTAACTATTTTTTGCCCACGGATCCGGATGGCAGCCTGATGCATGCCTGATACAAACGGACCGGATCTGGATCGGAACCGTACGGTTCTGATCAGGATCAGGTCAGGATCCGATCAGGATCCGGTCCGTTTACTTGCCAAAACGCAAGTGTGAACGGGGCCTTATAAGGCCCGGTTCACACTTGCGGTGGCCCTCCGGAATCGCCGTGCCGGAGCCGCACCGCCTGCAGAACGGACGGAACGGACGCACGGCATAGCAATTAAAGCCTATGCGTCCGTTCACATGGGTCCGTTCTGCAGAACCGGAGCCGGACCGGATCCGGGCCGGACTCCGGCCTCCGTTCCAACATGCGCTATTTTTTCATCCGGCCCCTCCGGCAGCCGTATCCGGGGCGGAGCCGGACTGCACCATCCGGCCAATACAAACAAATGGGAACCGGAGGCCGCACAACACACTGGCTGAGAAATCCGGATCTTCTACCCCACTTCCTATGCGGATTTTTGCGGCGATATTGGCTGGGGACACATGGGCAAGCATTTTGGAGTGGAGCAGCACGAGCTGGAGGTGTTGGCAGGATGTTGGCAGCATGTCGGAGGTGGAGGTGAGTGCTAAACAGCAGAGGGCCTGATTCCACAGGTCCTCCTTCTGCTGACCTCCCAGACCCCAACATTTTTTTTTTTTTACGTATATTTTGCCAAACGGATCCGGATCGCATCCTGATTGCCACCTGATGCAACCTGACCGGATCCGGATCAGATCCGGATCAGAACCGTACGGTTCCGATCCGGATCCGGTCCGGATCCGGTCAGGTCATCCGGTCCGTTTGGCAAACAACCGCTAATGTGAACCGGGCCTAAGGCTGGGATCACAGTGTGTGTGTTATAAGGCTGGGATAACAGTGGGCATGTTATAAGGCTGGGATCACAGTGTGTGTGTTATAAGGCTGGGATCACAGTGTGCATGTTATAAGGCTGGGATCACAGTGTGCGTGTGATAAGGCTAGGATCACAGTGTGTGCGTTATAAGGCTGGGATCACAGTGTGTGTGTTATAAGGCTAGGATCACAGTGTGTGCGTTATAAGGCTGGGATCACAGTGTGCGTGTTATAAGGCTGGGATCACAGTGTGCGAGTTATAAGGCTAGGATCACAGTGTGTGCGTTATAAGGCTGGGATCACAGTGTGTGCGTTATAAGGCTGGGATCACAGTGTGCGTGTTATAAGGCTGGGACACAGTGTGTGTGTGTTATAAGGCTGGGATAACAGTGGGCATGTTATAAGGCTGGGATCACAGTGTGAGTGTTATAAGGCTGGGATCACAGTGTGCGTGTTATAAGGCTGGGATCACAGTGTGTGCGTTATAAGGCTGGGATCACAGTGTGCGTGTTATAAGGCTGGGATCACACTGTGTGTTATAAGGCTGGGATCACAGTGTGTGTTATAAGGCTGGGATCACAGTGGGCGTGTTATAAGGCTGGGATCACACTGTGTGCGTGTTATAAGGCTGGGATCACGGTGTGTGTGTTATAAGGCTGGCATCACAGTGTGCGTTATAAGGCTGGCATCACAGTGTGCATGTTATAAGGCTGGGATCACACTGTGTGCGTGTTATAAGGCTGGGATCACAGTGTACGTGTTATAAGGCTAGGATCACAGTGTGTGTTATAAGGCTGGGATCACAGTGTGCGTGTTATAAGGCTGGGATCACAGTGTGCGTGTTATAAGGCTGGGATCACGGTGTGTGTGTTATAAGGCTGGCATCACAGTGTGCGTTATAAGGCTGGCATCACAGTGTGCGTGTTATAAGGCTGGCATCACAGTGTGCGTGTTATAAGGCTAGGATCACAGTGTGTGTTATAAGGCTGGGATCACACTGTGTGCGTGTTATAAGGCTGGGATCACAGTGTGCGTGTTATAAGGCTGGCATCACAGTGTGCGTGTTATAAGGCTGGCATCACAGTGTGTGTGTTATAAGGCTGGGATCACAGTGTGCGTGTTATAAGGCTGGGATCACAGTGTGTGTGTTATAAGGCTGGGATCACAGTGTGCGTGTTATAAGGCTGGGATCACAGTGGGCTATTGTGGTGTGTCGTAACGGCCGCATTGTAATGCAGAACTTCACACTGCAATGCAAAACAATGTGACATTCACAGTGCGGCAATTGCAGTGCAGTCTTATGGAGTTTCACAACACGCTGCATGCAGGGCAATTACCACATAATGTCGGCACTAACAGTACAGTGATCAGGGGCATCACAATAACCCCTGCAACCCCAGCTGTCGCAGGCGGGCCCAGGGGCTATCGGGGCCCAAATGCACTTGATTAACTAGCACAAGGGGGCGTGGCCTGCTCAGTTTTGCTGGGGGAGGGGGGCTGCTTGGTGCTAGCTACGCCACTGCAGTAGTGAATACTTTTCATTGACTGCATGCTTCACTGTAGGCGATGCAATACATGGTAACGTTCGCTGCAAATTTTCAGTTGCGTTGCATTTCTGTTGTTACAGGGAATGCAACGCAACTCTCACTGTGAACCTAGCCTAATGAGTGTGAACTGGACATAGACATTAATGCAAAGCCTGCATGCGAGTTAGAAGAACATGATCTGTTACAGCACCGAAGTGTGAACAGCTCCATAGGAATGTATGCAATCTGCCTGGTGTGCTCAGCAGCACCCAAGTATTTCAATCAACTTCCTTAAAGAAGTGATGCCAAGCAGCAAAAAATAGTAAATACAAATGGAGAAATACTTATCAGGCACACTCGTTCGGTCTCGAGAAAGCCCTAATTTGGGGGCGAAACGGCCATCGACTCATCCTCCGCACCTCTATCTTACTACATGTGCCTGATAAGTATTTATGTCATCCGACATTTAGGTGGAATTGGTTCCCAGCAGATTTGATTAATTGATGTGATCACCCTGGAATCACTTTGGTGGTGAATATCAATAGAGATGTCGCGAACCTCCGATTTTCGGTTCGCGAACCGGGTTCGCGAACTTCCGCGGAAGGTTCGGTTCGCGGAAAAGTTCGCGAACCGCAATAGACTTCAATGGGGATGCGAACTTTCAAAAATAGAAAAAATTATGCTGGCCACAAAAGTGATGGAAAAGATGTTTCAAGGGGTCTAACATCTGGAGGGGGGCATGGCGGAGTGGGATACACGCCAAAAGTCCCGGGGAAAAATCTGGATTTGACGCAAAGCAGCATTGTAAGGGCAGAAATCACATTGAATGCTAAATTGCAGGCCTAAAGTGCTTTAAAACATCTTGCATGGGTATACATCAATCAGGGAGTGTAATTAGAGTACTGCTACACACTGACACACCAAACTCACTGTGTAACGCAGCGCAAACAGCTGTTTGCGTAGTGACGGCCGCACTGGACTGGTGTGCACCATGGCCAGAGTGTAGGCCGTGGCGTTTTTCAAGCCCATATGGTCGCCGGGCTGTGGTAGCTCAATGATAGAACAACAGTGACTGTCCAGCTGATCAAATTTGGTCTGACCACAATGAAGCAACGACCTTATTATCTTTTGTGTGCCACCCCCACCCGAGACACTCAAATAGCCGGCGGTCATTGCTTCATTGTGATGCGCAAGCCCCTTCACCGTGGCAAGGTAATGATCATGAAGGGGGATGGGCACATGTACATGCCTTTTGTTTTGTTGTTGCAGCCACCCACAGTGCAGCCAGAAAAATTAGGCAGGCATGTACACGCACCAGAAAAATTAGTGTAGTAGCGGCCGCTGCTAGCAGCGGCCTTAAAAATTCAGGAATCCGCCTAGAGTCCTGGACCCTGTTGGTGGTGGCGGAGAAGGCAGTCAAGCGCCCTGCAGGCAGAGATGCTGTGTGTGGGGACTGACTTAGTCTTCGGTCGTGCAGTAGCCCTCCGGGATCCATTCCTCATTCATCTTGATAAAAGTCAGGTACTGAACACTGTCGTGACTTAGGCGACTTCTCTTCTCAGTAACTATGCCTCCAGCTGCACTGAAGGTCCTTTCTGACAGGATGCTTGCAGCAGGGCAAGGGAGAAGTTGTATGGCAAATTGGGACAGCTCTGGCCACAGGTCAAGCCTGCGCAACCAGTAGTCCAAGGGTTTATCGTCGCTTTTCGCAGAGTCTACATCCACACTCAAGGCCAGGTAGTCGGCTACCTGCTGCTCCAGGCGTTGTTGGAGGGTGGATCCGGAAGGATTATGGCAAAGAGTTGGACTAAAGAACGTCCGCATGTCCGACATCACCCTGAGATCGCTAGAGCGTCCTGTCCTTGCCTGCGTGGACTTGGGAGGAGGAGGGTTACTGCCAGTGGTACCTTGATTGCGTTGTGCAGCCACATCACCCTTAAATGCATTGTAAAGCATCATCGACAGCTTGTTCTGCAAGTGCTGCATCCTTTCCGCCTTTTGTTGAGTTGCTAAGAGGTCCGCCACTTTGTGCCTGTACTGAGGGTCTAGTAGCGTGGCCACCCAGTACAGGTCATTCATCTTGAGTTTTTTGATACGGGGGTCCCTCAACAGGCTGGACAACATGAAAGAGGACATCTGCACAAAGCTGGATGCAGACGTACTCTCCATCTCCTCTTGCTCTTCCTCAGTGACGGGACGCAACTCCTCTTCCTCCCCCAGCCACGAACAATACCACGGGAACGTGGAGCAGCAGAAGCCCCCTGTGACGGCTGCCGCGGTTGTTCTTCTTCCGCCGCCTCTTCCTCCTCCACAGAAACACCTTCCTCATCATCACCATCATCAGAGTCTGACTCCTCTCCTTCCCCACACGACTCCTTTTCTTCCTCCTCCTCCTCCTCCTCCCCCCTCTGTGCTGCCGCAGGTGTTGTGGGAACATCGGGTTCGTGTGTAAATCGCTCCCACAACTCCTGCTGCCGTAACTCTTCTCGTTCACGCTCCTCCACAGCTGTATCTACCACTCTACGCACAGCACGCTCCAGGAAGTAGGTGTAGGGGATCAAGTCGCTGATGGTGCCCTCATCGCGACTCACCAGTTTGGTCAACTCCTCAAAGGGCTCCATGACCCTGCATGCATTTCGCATCAGTGTCCAGTTGTTGGGCCACAACATCCCCATCCTCCCAGATTGTGTCCTTGTACTGTAATGATACAGGTAGTGGGTGACGGCTTTCTCCTGGTCTAGCAGGCGAGAAAACATCAGCAGGGTGGAATTCCAGCGAGTCGGGCTATCGCAAATCAGGCGTCTCACCGGCAAGTTGTTTCTACGCTGAATCTCCGCAAAGCGTGCCATGGCCTTGTAAGAGCGCCTGAAATGCCCACACAACTTCCTGGCCTGCTTCAGGACGTCCTCTAAGCCTGGGTACTTGGACACAAATCTTTGCACGACCAGATTCAGCACATGTGCCATGCAGGGTATGTGTGTCAGCTTTCCCAAATTCAACGCAGCAATCAGATTGCTGCCGTTGTCACACACCACGTTGCCGATCTCAAGCTTGTGCGGGGTCAGCCATTGCTCCACCTGTTTGTTAAGAGCAGCCAGGAGAGCTGCTCCAGTGTGACTCTCCGCTTTCAGGCAAGACATGTCTAACACTGCGTGACACCATCGTACCTGGCATGCAGCATAGGCCCTGGGGTGCTGGGGCTGTGTAGCTGGAGAGGAGATCGTGGCACCAGCCAAGGAGGAGGAGGAGGATCACGACAGCGAAGCGGTGGTAGCAGGTGGAGAGGAGGTGGCTGGAGGCCTGCCTGCAAGCCGTGGAGGTGTGACAAGTCGGTCTGCTGCGCAGCCACGTACTCCCTGCTTGCTGCTATCGGTCACCAGGTTGACCCAATGGGCTGTGTATGTAATGTAGTGGCCTTGCCTGTGCTTGGCAGACCAGGCATCCGTGGTCAGGTGGACCCTTGACCCAACGCTGTGTGCCAGAGATGACACCACTTGCCTCTCAACTGCATGGTAGAGTTTGGGTATGGCCTTTTGTGAAAAATAATTGTGGCCTGGTTTCTTCCACTGCGGTGTACCAATGGCCACAAACTTACGGAAAGCCTCCGACTCCACCAGCTTTTATGGTAATAGCTGGCGAGCTAATAGTTCCGCCACGCCAGCTGTCAGACGCCGGGCAAGAGGGTGACTGGCAGACATTTGCTTCTTCCGCTCAAATACTTCCTTCACGGACAGCTGGGTACTGCTGTGGGCAGTGGAGAAGGAACCGCTCAAGGGAAGAGGCGGTGTGGAGGAGGGTGGCTGTGAAAGTGCAAGGGAGAAAGTGGATGAAGACGATGCACCTGAAGGAGGAAGAGGAGAAGGAGGGTGGCTTGTATTTTGAGGGGTGCTGCTTTTCCTCAGGTGTTCTTGCCATAGCTGTTTGTGCCTTCTCTCCAGGTGCCTTCGTAAGGCACTTGTCCCTACGTGAGAGTTGGCCTTTCCACGGCTCAATTTTTGCTGGCAGAGACAACAGATGGCTTTTCTCCGATCTGAGACACACACATGAAAAAATTTCCAAACCGCTGAGCCCCCCTGGGCTGATAGCGCTACGGTGGCATCAGCAGCTGACGTTGAAGGGCATGTGTGCTGGCTGGCCATAGCTGGCGATACATGGCGCCGGACACTGCCCCCAGCTGTTTCTGAGGACGAGCTCCCTCTGCTTCTATCATGGAGTCGTCTCCTCCTACTCCTCTCTGACTCCTCCTCTGAACTGTCCCCATGGTCATCTCCTCTACCGGGAACATATGTGGTATCCGTATAATCGTCATCATAATCCTCCTGGCCAGCTGTGCTTTCTTCAGACACCTCCTCAAGTGCACCAACTTCAGGTGGTCCACCATCATCCCCATCCACACACGTTACGTCCATATTATCGCCACCTAACTCAGACGTATGAGGTGGTGTACCTGCGCCTTCTTGTTGTTGTGGCAGTAGTGGCTGGGAATCAGTGATTTCACCACCACCACCAAATTACTCCTGCGAAGTGTCAAATGCAGCGGATGTGGTGCTTATTGTAGCGCTGGTGGCTGCGGGAGATGAGGTGTTAAAAACTCAATCACCTCCTCACGATTTTGGGAAGTGATGGCACGTGCCTTCTTCTGAGCACTGTATTTTGGGGCAGGTCCGCACGAAATCAGAGAAACACCACCTCGCACAGACCTGCCGGTGCCTGGTGGCCTTCCTCTGGGCCTGCCTCTACCTCTTCCTCTACCTGGTTTGTCCATTTTGTCCATCTCGGGGGGATGCTAGCTATATGCAGTGAGGTGGGTTCTCACTCAACACAACCGGTAGTTAGATGCAGTGAGGTGGCCAGGTGGGTTCTCACCCAACACAACAGGTATTTAGATGCAGTGAGCTGGGTTCACTCAACACAACGCTAGGTATATGCAGTGATGAGGTGGGTTAAGTATACACAACAGGTACTGGGTAGTTAGATGCAGTGAGCTGGGTTCACTGAACAGTGAAGGTACTTAAGATGCAGTGAGGTGGGTTCTCACTCAACACAACCGGTAGTTAGATGCAGTGAGGTGGCCAGGTGGGTTCTCACCCAACACAACAGGTATTTAAATTAGATGCAGTGAGCTGGGTTCACTCAACACAACGCTAGGTATATGCAGTGATGAGGTGGGTTAAGTATACACAACAGGTACTGGGTAGTTAGATGCAGTGAGCTGGATTCACTGAACAGTGAAGGTACTTAAGATGCAGTGAGGTGGGTTCTCACTCAACACAACCGGTAGTTAGATGCAGTGAGGTGGCCAGGTGGGTTCTCACCCAACACAACAGGTATTTAGATGCAGTGAGCTGGGTTCACTCAACACAACGCTAGGTATATGCAGTGATGAGGTGGGTTAAGTATACACAACAGGTACTGGGTAGTTAGATGCAGTGAGCTGGGTTCACTGAACAGTGAAGGTACTTAAGATGCAGTGAGGTGGGTTCTCACTCAACACAACCGGTAGTTAGATGCAGTGAGGTGGCCAGGTGGGTTCTCACTCAACACAACAGGTATTTAGATGCAGTGAGCTGGGTTCACTCAACACAAAGCTAGGTATATGCAGTGATGAGGTGGGTTAAGTATACACAACAGGTACTGGGGTATATGCAGTACTGGGTGGTACAATGTGCAGCTCCCTGTCACACACACAGGTAGTCATTGAATGTACTGGGCTGCTGGCAGTGGCACACACACAATCAATTAGCAATGCTGTGCATGCAACAAAAGTGTCAGTTTGACACACAGAAAAAAAAAAAGTACAGGATGAGCTCTGACAAGAGCTGTTGCTGGGTGCTATAAAAGCAATAACAATCAGCCAGGAGCAAGCTAAGCAGCCAAGAACCTAACTAATCTGTCCCTAGAAGAACAAGTCTGCAGCAGCTCTCCCTAGTCTGTCTAATAGCAGGCAGACGAGTGACTGTAATGGCCGCCGGAGGCTGCCTTATATAAGGGGGGGTGGGGCTCCAGGGCTTAGTGTAGCCTGAAGCAGGGCCAGCCCACCCATGAGGCGGGGTGAAACTTTTGCCTCAGGCGGCACTTCTGGGGGGGCGGCACCCGCCCGTCCGTGTGTGTGGGGGGCCGCCCGAGCTGGAGGGGATAGCAGGCAGGAAGGGGGTATTGGGCCTAGCGGCGAGGAGGGGGGTCGGACCCCCCCCTCCCTCGCCTGGGTCCCCCGTCCTCCGCTCCCCTCCAGCTTTAAAAAGTTCCGTGCTGGCTGCAGCTATGTGTAAGAGGCAACGGGCGGGGATTACTCACCTCTTCCTCGTTCCAGGTCAGCGTGCGCTCCACTGACGTCACTTCCTGCTACGCAGGAAGAGGTGAGTAATCCCCGTCCGTTGCCTCTTACACATAGCTGCAGACAGGAAGGAACTTTTTTAAAGCTGGAGGGGAGCGGAGGACCCAGGCGAGGGAGGGGGGATCCGACCCCCCTCCCCGCCGCTAGGCCCTATACCCCCTTCCTGCCCGCCATCCCCTCCAGCTCGGGCGGCCCCCCACACCCACGGCTTGGGTGGGGCGGCGGCGGCGATTTCTTTGAAAATTGCCTCAGGCGGCAAAAAGTCTAGGGCCGGGCCTGGCCTGAATGGCTACAATGTGCCTGCTGACTGTGATGCAGAGGGTCAAAGTTGACCCTCATAGTGCATTATGGGGCAAATCGAACTTCCGCAAAAGTTCGCCTGGTGCAGGCGAACGCGAACCCCCGAAGTTCGCCTGGAACCGTTCGCTACACCTCTAAATATCAAACCCCGCATACGTGCTATAGCTACCAAAATTGCAGTATGTGAAGGAGAATAGTAGGTACAAGTCAAAAAAATATTTTTTCAAAAAGACCTTGTAGTTTTTGAGAAAATCGAAAACTAAAAAAATCGAAAACTAAAAAATGCAAACAAAAATAGTTTTTAAACTCTGAAAAATGACAGTTAAAGAACCATTTTTCTTTGTATTTTCGTTTAAAAAAAACCTACAAGGTCTTTTTGAACAATTCTTTTTTTATTCCTTGTACTCGCTATTCTCCTTATCATATGTAGCAATTTTGGCAGCAATAGCACATATAGGGGCTTTGCTATTTATCGCCAAGTTAGCCCAAAATTATGCATAAATTACACATAAATTCATGCGTAATTACGAATGCTTACAGTTACATATGAATTTAAATATGCTTTTCCCCGAAATTTCACATTACGATGTGTAATTGCGAATTACAATGCGTAATTACGCACAGGCGTAATTTCTGCTCATCACTACAGTTCACCCATAAGTCTGAAAGAGGCCTTAGAATAACGCGATCCATTACAACTCAGAGATGTGAACAGACCCATAATAAAAATGGGCGGTGGGTTGACATGCAGAATTATCAGCAACACAACTGATGCAGTGTGAAAGGACCCATAGTGCTGGGACGCCCAGGCAGGTTTCACCGCGGTTTGCCTGGTGGATCCTGATGGGGGTGGTTGCACTAGCGGCGCAGTGACCGCAGAGCTTGCAGCAGTTTGGTAGTGATTCCGAAGTGATCGCATCAGTGGCTTCAGTTTGCTACAGGAAATCCTGTCACTTCCGCAATTATGCAAATTGCAGGATGCTTTGCAATTCTGCAAAGCTCCCGTAGTGGGTGTTTTTCCGCAGTGTAGCGAAAAGTCAGTGGGGCCTAGCACACTTACCGCGTTGCGGCAGAAGTGGTCAATTTACTGCCGAGTCGCCTCAAAGTCCACAGCGCATTACTGGCCGACTGCTGCGGCAATGCATCGGCGGCAGAAGGCATTAAAGGCAATGGGCGACGCATACACTTAAAAAAGTTGTTGATGGTGCATCATGAAACCTTGGGAATCCCAGCGATGTATTTCAAGCGGTGCAATGCAAATGACCCTGTGGGCGTACTCTGCCATGGGGTCATATGTTTGGGATTTTATACATTGTGGTGCGATGCATCTGAAGTGTAACATTTTTACAAAGAGAAAAATGCCTCACAATGCACTAGTGAGTCAGTGGGGCGTGGTCTCTGAGGAAGCGGGTGTCCCGCAACTTACGTGTAATTGACCCACACTGGTGCGTTATGCGGCTTTTTTCCCTTTGTAAAAATATTGCTTATCTCTCTGGATACGCACAGGGGGTCTATGATATATATATTTCTCTCTGGATAGAGTGCAGTGCTCTCTGAATGTCCTTTGTTTGCTTGCATCTCAAGTGTAAAGGTGAGTACACACGCACTACAGCAGCCAACGACGGGTCCGTCGGCACCTCCCGCTGGGCGGGTTTTCAGCAGACTGTAGTGCGTGTGTACAGTCTGTCGGCGGACTGATAAGGCTGTTCCTGAATGATCTGCCGGGCGGATCATTCAGGAACAGCCTTATCAGTCTGCCGACAGTGCGTACACACGCACTACAGTCTGCTGAAAACCCGCCCAGCGGGAGGGTCCGACGGACCCATCGTTTGCTTCTGTAGTGCGTGTGTACTCACTTTAAAGAGACTCTGTAACAAATTTTTCAGCCTTAGTTCTTCTATCCTATAAGTTCCTATGCCTGTTCTAATGTGCTCTGCAGCCTTTCCTAATTGCACTGTCTCTGTAATAAATCTTATCTCCTTTCCTCTGTCGTGTCTGTCGGGCTAAGGCTTGAATGTGTGGAATGTGCAGGGCTACTTGTGATTGGATAGAAGCGATACACACCCTCTGCAGGCCCCCTGCAGGCTCTGTATGACTCACACACTCTGCTTATGTGAGCCTATCACAAGCTGGTTAGTTTGTTTGTAAACACTGCCTAAAACTGTTAACCTTTTCGGGACCGGCCGCCTTAAGGACCAAGGCATTTTGCGCGGGAGGGGGGTGCGCGCGTTTGGGGGGGTCAGGCGGCCGGATCCCGTGTGTGGCTGGCTGGATTGGTGTCCCCTCATGGTGGCCTGTGCCCCCCCTTCTGCCAGCAGCCTTCACTTACCTTCCAGGCTCCAGCGATGAGCCGCACGGGACCCTCTTCTCCGGCCGGCATCTCCGTTCTGTCTGACGATCAGTTCCGGGTCGCGGTTTGATGACGTCATCAAGCCGGGACCCGGCGCTGACGTCAGATGGAGCAGAGATGCTGGCCAAAGCGGAGGGGGGTGCCGATCGTCGTGGGAACGGCAGGGAGGTAAGTGGATCCTCTTCTTTTCCCCCCTGCCTCCGCAGCTGTCAAACTGATCACTACGATCCGACAGCGATCGTAGTGCTCACGTGATCAGCAGCCATACGCGATAGCTGCTGATCACTCGGGGGAGATGTTGGCTGTCATATGACAGCTTAATCTCCCCCTCCGGGTGCGCACGATCGTGTCGGGAGCGGAAATTGCGGGCCGGCGTAGATTCTACGCCGCATCAGGCTAGAACAGCCACAAGTGCGGCGTAGAATCTAATGCATGCGGTCCCGAAAAGGTTAATTACAAGCCAGGATTGCAGCAGAGAGTGGCAGAAACAGCACAGAGGGGCCTAGGAGAAAATAAGGAATAGAATGGTATGCTTTTTAGTGTAAGAATATTAGAGTACAACAGAGACAATGGCCCATATGCAATTCACTTTTTCTCCTGAGTTTTCTACTAGTTGATATTTTCACAGATTGTCATAAAATGCATTTAAAGCCACCAACAAGCAAAAAAATACTCCAAATAAATGTAGTTGTACTTTTTCACTAACTTTTGAGTACTTTTTCAATTGTAAATTGCTGAAAAGTTAGTTTAAAGAAAAGATGAAAATTATCTCCTAGGAGATAACTCAGGTGAAAAAGTTAATTGCATATAGGCCAATAAGCTAAAAAGAATAAACAACAAGCACCCCATAGGAATACAGCACAAGTTCGACAAAATGTAGCAAAACATCTTGCCCATGTGTGAACCCAGCTAAAGACTTGAGGGTGAAGACTGAGGACAGGTTGGGGTTGCAATCAAGCATGTAGCGCTGGCTGCTGTATGTAAACAAACAGCCTCAACTGTCTTCTGTAACTATCTAGGAGAAAAATCAGTGCAATACACTTTACTGAGACTGTGCCAATTTTTCTTTTTTGCCTGGAGCTGGGCTTTAATTTCAGCATCAATCACTAAGAGAACCCTCCAGCTATAGCGGATTATTTATCCAAAGTTATACGCGAGAGCAGCTAGTGAAAGAGCAGCCACTATTTATGGTTCCTCAGCCCCATCCTCTGCTATGATGAAGCTTCTTCTCATAAGAGGAGGCCAGATATCTAGACATCTCTACAACACAGCTGCAAATCCTTGAGAAGACAATTAATCATGGATCTGCTTCACAGAACACACGGAAAGAAAGTTCTGATGATTCCACTCACACTAAGCTGACATCAAAGTATTCCCGCAAGCTGTGACCTCAGAAATTCAGGTCCTAGTGCACATCCATTGTGCTCCATGTGGACCATTTTCCGTGAGTGAACATGATGGAATAGCTAGAAAAGAAACAATAATTTAAAGCATCCACGGAGGAAACATTACAGCAAACCTGTGACTTTAGGCTGCTTTCACAGTGGGACGTTAAAGTCCCACGTTACAGCAG
Source organism: Hyperolius riggenbachi (assembly GCF_040937935.1). Lineage (NCBI taxonomy): Eukaryota > Metazoa > Chordata > Amphibia > Anura > Hyperoliidae > Hyperolius > Hyperolius riggenbachi. Next base: position 75,471,041 of record NC_090646.1, on the reverse strand, counting down.
CCTGTAACGCAGCCCAACTCACAGCATTGAAAAATCAATGTGCTGTTCACAGTGCACACGTTGCGTAGGAGTATAACACAGCACGTTAAATGAAAGTGCAGCATGCTGTTCATTATACTTCTATTTCGCTGCGTTAGAATGTTTGCACATGCTCAGTAATGTTTTTTTTTTTTAATGTGCCACATGCGCCGTTTTCGTTTGATCAGTATGAGTCAAAAAGTACGCATCAAGTACGCATCAAGAGACGCATAACGCAGTTCAATGTAACGTCCAACTTCAAAGCTAACATGCGTTGCGTTAGGGGCACGTTATGCGACCTTAACATTGCATCAAACGCAACGTCGCATCAAACGCATAGGGCTCTTTCACACCAAGCCGTTGCGTTTTAGGGGACGTTAAGGTCGCATAACGTACCCCTAATGCAACGTCTGGTGGTGTTTAATTTGGACGTCAGTTTGAGCCGCGTTATGTGGCTCAAAAGACTGTGGAGACCACGTGGTTCTGATCACGTGGTCCCGCCAGCCAATCGGCACACAAAGCAGCCGCTCCAGGAACAGTTACGTCAGCAGTGCAGTGCATATTAATTAGCCATGTGGCTAATCACTGCGAATGTGCAAACAGTCTAACGCGGCTAAAACCGCATACCGTATATACTCTAGTATAAGTCTAGAAATTTAGGTCTGATTCACTTCATAAAAGTATAGGGGTCGACTTGTACACGAGTCACGGGCAACACTGAGCACACTGAGTTATGTGTGTACTAATAGTTACATCCCCGTTTACAGCAATTAACCCTGTGGTAGGTGTGACACTTTCCTGATAAAGGAAATGCCAAGAAAACACAGGTCTGAAAGTCCTGGCCACAGCAATTAACAAGGAAAGGGGCGGCGGGACTTGAGCTGCATAAAAGGGAGTGAATAATTGCAGCACGTTGGGGTCTGGAGGAGGTATTGGCTGCACTTAGGGGACAGGAGGGATTAATCGCTGTAATACTTTATGCTGTGCAGTCATTAACCCCTCCTGAGCCCCAAGTGCAGACATTAACTTTGTTGGGTAGACTTATACTTGAGTCAATAAAAAATTAAAGCTTAAGAGGGTTGAATATTGGAGTCGACTTATACACGAGGTCGACTTGTATTCGAGTATATACGGTATATAACGCACAGCATGCTGCACTTTCTTTCAACCACCAGCGTTACACTGTAACGCAACGTGGGCACTGTGAACGGAGCTGGGAAAAAAGGGCGCAGGCAGCTAGTGGACAAAAAGGGCGCCGCCATTCACTCCCATAATAAATAACGTTTAATGGGCGCCGAGCAGGAAAAAAGGGCACCGGAGCTAAATAAAGTTTACAAACGGCGCCCGGAGATGTTTAATGATTTATAACTGAGCTTGTGATGATTTACGTTTATAAAATGCACCCGTGCCGAATAACGTTTATAAAAATACTAAACATATTTATCTTATTTAACTAATTAAAACATTATTTAAAGTTTTATACCTTACTGTTTTTAAAACATTATTCACAAAATAAAGCAATCAGTACGTAATGTAAATTGCAATATATATTTTTATTTAAAGTTTTATCCCTTACTGTTTTTAAAACATTATTCACAAAATAAAGCGATCAGTACGTAATGTAAATTGCAATATATTTTTTGGAGTCACAATTTATAAAACATTATTATCCACATAATAAAGCGATGACTAAGGGGGGTGGTTAGGGTTAGGCATCACCAGGGGAGTCTTAGGTTTAGGCACCAACAGGGGGGTCTTAGGTTTAGGCACCACCAGGGGGGTCTTAGGTTTAGGCACCACCAGGGGAGTCTTAGGTTTAGGCACCAACAAGGGGGTCTTAGGTTTAGGCACCACCAGGGGGGTCTTAGGTTTAGGCCCCACCAGGGGGGTCTTAGGTTTAGGCACCACCAGGGGGGTCTTAGGTTTAGGCACCACCAGGGGAGTCTTAGGTTTAGGCACCAACAGGGGGGGTCTTAGGTTTAGGCACCACCAGGGGGGTCTTAGGTTTAGGCCCCACCAGGGGGGTCTTAGGTTTAGGCACCACCAGGGGGGTCTTAGGTTTAGGCACCACCAGGGGAGTCTTAGGTTTAGGCGCCAACAGGGGGGTCTTAGGTTTAGGCACCACCAGGGGGGTCTTAGGTTTAGGCACCACCAGGGGGGTCTTAGGTTTAGGCACCACCAGGGGGGTCTTAGGTTTAGGCACCACCAGGGGAGTCTTAGGTTTAGGCACCAACAGGGGGGTCTTAGGTTTAGGCACCAACAGGGGGGTCTTAGGTTTAGGCAACACCAGGGGAGTCATAGGTTTAGGCACCACCAGGGGGGTCTTAGGTTTAGGCACCACCAGGGGGGTCTTAGGTTTAGGCACCACCAGGGGGGTCTTAGGTTTAGGCACCACCAGGGGAGTCTTAGGTTTAGGCGCCAACAGGGGGGTCTTAGGTTTAGGCACCAACAGGGGGGTCTTAGGTTTAGGCACCACCAGGGGGGTCTTAGGTTTAGGCACCACCAGGGGGGTCTTAGGTTTAGGCACCACCAGGGGAGTCTTAGGTTTAGGCACCAACAGGGGGGTCTTAGGTTTAGGCACCAACAGGGGGGTCTTAGGTTTAGGCAACACCAGGGGAGTCATAGGTTTAGGCACCACCAGGGGAGTCTTAGGTTTAGGCACCAACAGGGAGGTCTTAGGTTTAGGCACCAACAGGGGGGTCTTAGGTTTAGGCACCACCAGGGGGTGGTTAGTTTTAGGCACCACCAGGGGGTGGTTAGGGTTAGGCACCAACAGGGGGGTCTAGGGGTTAGGGATAGGTACAGGGAGGGTTCTGTGTGAGAGTAGGCTTAGGTATAGTTTTACTACAATTTTAGTAATATTTACTAATGTTTTACAACACTTATTACGAACGTAGTTATATTTATATCATCGTTATAAAGAATATTTTCAGATTTTATTATAAGAACAAACCATAAATAAAGGTTATTTACAATAATATACAATTATAACAATTAATCATATATTATCGTTATTTTAATAAACGTAATTCTAAGTTTCACTTTTGAAACAGGGAAGATTAAAGTTTTCACAATTGCCGATTTCATAAACATTATTTAATGATTTATAAATTTGTTAAACATTATTTGTAAACGAAATATAGCACACTATTTTTATAAACGCTATTAATGATTAATTGTTAATTAGCGTTTACACCCCGCGCCCTTTTTGTCCGGGCGCCCTTTTTGTACGTACGCCTGTGAACAGCCCATTGATTTTTCATTACTGTGAGTTGGGGCTGCGTTACAGGCTGCTGTAATGTCAGCCTGTAACGTCCCACCGTACAAGCAGCCTTAAAGCAAACATTAAAGCAAATCTGCAACAAAAAAATCCCTCTCTGGGGGTACTAACCTCAGGAGGGGGAAGCCTCATTAGGATCCAGAGGATTGCCCCTCCCATTAGGATCCAGAGGCTTCCCCCTCCTGAGGTAAGTACCCCCAGAGAGGGATTTTCTTTGTTACAGATTTGCAATGCTCAGCAATACAATGCTGGGACAGCGGCGCGGTAAGTATTTACCTACTGCAATCCAGTGCTTGCACAGTATCGGCTTTCTGACTCATGTCTGCGCGTGAGAACATTTATAGCGCGCATTTCTCCTGGCGGACTCAAAGCATCAGAGTTGCACACTCTATAAGCAGTAGCAGGTTATATTCCCAAATTTGATTTCGCAGTGAATTTGGCAAATTTTTGCTTAGTGAGAAGTTTACGAAATGTATCATTTCATTGACGTCTATGGAGCCAATTTTTGCAGTTGATTGCAAAGCCCCTATAAATGATATTTACACCATGATATTAATACATTGATGAGCATGAATTCGTAATGTAAAATTTTGGACAAAATAGTAATTAATTTCTCCTGTGACCATAATCAGGAACTTGCATTTTTGCAATTATACATAATTTCATGTAATTTTTGTGTAATTTTGTGACTTTAGCAGTTAATAGCAAAGCCCCCATACAAGCTATCGTCACAAAAATTGTTTACGTGTTTACGGGAATAGTGGCAAGTTGCAACCAGTTAAAAAAAAAGACATTGTAGTTTTTGAGAAAATTTTTTTAAAAATGCAAAGGAAAAATGGTTTTTAAACTGCGTTTTTTTAAAATCAATTTTCTCAGAAACTATAATGCCTGGAACCCACTAGGAGCGCTTTTCTGAGCACTTGTGATTTGAAAAGCTCTGGCTAGTGTAATTCTATGTGTGTGATCCCACTTGAGAGACGTGATTTCTAAAAATCCCCCATAGCATCATACTAGCAACCACAAATCACAAGCGTTTAGAAAAGGGCTGTTAGTGGGCAGGCTTGCTCAAATCCGACTCCGGGAGACATCCGGATAGTTCTATCCGGATATCTCCCAGTAAAGCTGTGCGGGGGGTGGGGTGAGTCAATCTTACCTGTATGACGTCTTCTTCGGTCCTTCCCTGGCGCCTCCCACGATGCGCTCCAAGCGGCGGTCACGTAACTACAAACACTTCCTCCTTCCGGGTTGAAGGAGGAAGTGTTTGTAATCACGTGACCGGCGCATGGAACGCATCGTGGGAGGCGCCAGGGACGGACCGGAGAAGACGTCAGACAGGTAAGATTGACTCACCCCCCCCGCGCAGCTTTACTGGGAGATATCCGGATAGAACTATCCGGATGTCTCCCGAAGTCGGATTTGAGCAAGCCTGCTAGTAGGTTCCAGGCCTAAGGTTGATTTAAAAAATCTCAACATTTTTTTGATTTGTTCCCACTCTTACCCTTAAAGGACCATTATCGCAAAAAATTGTAAATTTGTAAATTTAAAATACATGTAAACATATACAAATAAGGAGTATGTTTCTTCCAGATTAAAATGAGCCATAAATTACTTTTTTCTTATGTTGCTGTCTCTTACAGTAGGTAGTAGAAATATGGCAGAACCGATAGGTTTTGGTCTAGTCCATCTTTTCATGGGGGATTTTCATCAAGGCTTTTATTCTTTATAAAGACATTCCATAAAAAGGAACAATACAATGATGCTAGCCAGGCTCCCTGCTCACCATACACTTTTTTTTTGGGCAGCTGAACATAGCAACTGCCATTCACTAAGTGCTTTTGAAACTAAACAAAACCTTGAGAATCCCCCATGAGGAGATGGGCTAGTCCAAAACTGTCGGTTCTGTCAGAATTTCTACTACCTACTGTAGGCGACAGCAACATAGGAGAAAAGTAATTTATGGCTCATTTTACCCTGGAAGAAATGTAGTTCTTATTTGTATGTGTTTACATGTATTTAAAATTTTACGATTTTCGCGATAGTGGTTCTTCAACTACTTTCGGACCGAGCTAATTGAAATCTACATCCTGTTTTGGTGGGCTCCTGGCGGGCAGGGCATCTCTGGTCCATAAGGGGGAAGAGACAGCTGGTACTTAAAGCGGAATATAACCCTGCATTTCAACTTTGCTCTAAAACATTATTTACAGTATATTATATGCAACCAGCATTTTTTTTTTACTAGACCAGCATTGGAAGGGTTACACAGGGCTTTAAAGTTCCTGGAGATTTCTGCAGACGCATCCGAAGCTGACATAGATACATTTTGTTTACATAAATGTATCTAAGTGTTGAATGTGACTCACTCTCTCTGACTGAGAAGGAGCTGGAGGAAAGCCAAAGAGTGTGTAACATTTCTCAATAGATACATTTAACTAAATAGAATGTAACAATCTAAACTTCTGCATATCTCTCCACGGAACTTTAAACCTCTGTGTTTAACCCTTCCAATGCTGGTCTAGTAAAAAAAAATGCTTTTTGCATATAATATGCTGTAAATAATGTTTTAGAGCAAAGTTGAAATGCAGGGTTATATTCAGCTTTAAGTGGTTAACATACCTAGTCATTTTGGTAACAATAGCATGAATGGGGCTTTGCTATTACCCCTAAATTCGGCCCAAAATGATGCAAAATTTTGCAAAATTACAAATGGATTACGCAAAATCAATTGAATTTTCAAATCGTAATTATACATGGTGGTAAATGCAAAATTTTACGCAAAATTTTACATAATCGTAATTAGCAAACTATGATCAATTGATCATCACTGATCAGTGCTCACTCCAGAAAAAGGATTTTTCAATGTGATTTTAAAGCGAATGTGCTTTTGTTCAGACAGTGAGAAACTTTGAGAAAATACAACATGCACAACGTTTCCAATCATGATCAATCTCATTGCAATCACAATGCATTAGCTTAAAATATGACCTGCAGTTTCGATTGTAAACTCTGTGTGTTTGCATCTTGCTATTCGCAATTCTCAAAACGCAGCACAATGTGATCAGCGTAAAAAGAGCAAATAATCTGCAAGGGCCTGAACACACTAGCGCACATCTGATTGCTTTTCACCAAGACATCAATGTTACAGATAACAAGGGCGTAACAGTAGACCCTGCAAGGGATGCAGCCACGGGGGGCGGCGCTCAGAAGCCACAGGGGGCCCCATCCTGAGAGACTAACAACTATAAAAACTTTGCTCTTTGCACAATTCTTCTAATGACTTCATCTGCTCAGCCACTGATAAGGAATCATGCAAAGTTTCGAACACAGTCCCTATTCAGTGTGCAGCAGGCTCTTGTATACAGCGCCCAGCCCCCAACCTCTCTACCCCTCCCCAAGTGCTGTGTACTGCAGTGATGCTGGAGGAGTCTGCAGAGCCAGTTCGGCTCCATCAGAGATGGACAGAGTGAGTGTAATAAGCTGAGGCTGGGAGCATACTCGTCTGTCAGTTTTCTGTGTGCATTTTCTGCACACCATGGCCCATATGCAATTCTCCTAGGTGATAATTTTAAACTTGTCAATAAAATGCCTTTTAAGCCACCAGAAAGCAAGAAATACTGAAAATAATTTTAATAGTATTTTTTCACGTACTTTTTGGTACTTTTTTTTAGTTGAAAAGTGTTGGAGAGTTATTTTAAATTGAAGTTTAAAAAATTATCTCCTAGGAGAAAACTCAGGTGAAAAAGTGAATTGCATATGGCCCCATGTGTGTCTGCAGTGCACTCTGCATGTGTAAAAACATGCACATTTTATCACAGTCACAGACGCTAATGTAACTGATAGAGAAAATGCTACCACTTGAATAATATTGGTTCTCAAATTACCTATGCAAAAAGCGAGAAGGGGGGGGTCCAAAGTTTCGCAGGGGGAACCAGCGATTTCTAGTTACGCCCCTGGCTACAGACTGAGGCCTGGCACCCACTAGTAGCACTTTTCTAAGCACCTGTGATTTGAATGAAAAAAAAAATGAAAACAAAGGACAAATATGATGTCATCAATAAAATATGTGCGCCAAATACAAAAACGCACAATGCACACAAATTTTGATAAGTGTGAACAGGGCCTAAAATAAATTTAGAGTGACAGTACACCTTAGTAACTGTCGGGCATAAAACCAAAAATAAATTATTTATTTTTATCTGGTAAACAAGTAATAAGGATGCTAACCACGCAATCCAAAAGTTAAAATCACTAATACTTTTCTTTTTGATAAATTATCATTCCCCAGTTTACCTGACTCTTATTTAAGTAATTTCGTTGCGTTACACAATGACAATAAAGTGAATTGAATTGAATTGAATTGAATTTGGTACACACAAAATTTGGTACACAAAAGAGAAGTTGCAGAGCATGCTGGGTTGTCTTTTTTTTGCTTCTCTGCTTCCTCTCAGACTTAACTAATGCAGCCTGATTGGCTGAAGCCTCTTTCCCTCCTGTTTTCCCCTCCCACACCTCTGTTCCTCTCTGATTGGCCAAAATTTCTCATGCTGAGACAATGCACTTTCTATAGTGAAGGGCGGGCAAATCGGGCAGAGGAAACTAAGGGCGGATATTACATCACCCCCATGGTGGTGCCTAACCCTAAGACACCCTGGTGGTGCCTAACCCTAAGACCCCCCTGGTGGTGCCTAACCCTAGCATCCACTCTGGTGGTGCCAAGCCCTAAGATCCACCCTGGTGGTGCCTAACCCTAAGACCCCCTAGTGGTGCCTAACCCTAGGATCCTCCCTGATGGTGCCTTACCCTAAGACCCCCCCCTGGTGGTTTCTAACCCTAGCCCTTATCCTCCCCCCACGTAAAGCCGTGATATTGCAGCTTATATGTTAAGTTTGCGGCTCCTGGAGGCACCTAATTAGCAGTAAGCATTGAAAATTTAAATGACACAACATGCATTTCTGCAAACCTCCGCGTCCGCTATTGTACCGGGCGCCTCTAGGTGTGGAAATGTTCCAATTTAAAATCTTAGCCGCAAAGTAAAAGCTGTGATTTGTGGCAAAAACTGTAAATTTAGCGCCCACCGCAAAGCGCCAAATTTCCCTTTTCTGACGCTAATCACAGCTTTTATTATAGGTGACAGGCATGGTCGGAAGAGCCAATTTCCGATTCCGCGGTAATTCCGCATACCGCCAGAACAAAATTCCGCTTCCGCTACATTCCGGTGGAATTCCGCTACATTCCGCGGTATTCCGCCACGTGCACTTTCCGTATTTTTAAACGGATTTCCGTAAATTTAGGAGGAATTACTCAATCGCTCATTTGAAATATCGTTTTTGTATCTGAAATTTAAGATAATCATCAATACTGTTGATATTTTGTAAATTTGGATAAAAAAAATGTTGAAACCGTTATTTTAGCGCGGTAACTTTCCGCTGATTATGATTGGTCAACTCATTCCGCATCTCCTGATTGGTCAATTCATTCCGATTCCGATTTTGCCGGAATTCCGAATTCCGGATTGCAATTTCCGAATTCCGCGGAACCATGCGGAAACCCCAATTCCGGCGGAATTTCGGAATTTTAGCTTCCGCGGAATTCGGAAGCCCATGCCTGATAGGTGCCTGTGCAGCACCCTTTCTTCTGTAAGGGCTCCTGCGCCCTTTTTACGTGATACGTGTTGCGGCGGGAGCCTCTCTAAGTATCTGCCTGTCCTTAAATTGCCAGAGGTTGGTTGGATCATGTCTGCAGATCTAATTACTGAAGTCTATAGACAGTTTAACCCTCCCCACTCGTTATCAGAGTCTAATCTAATCTCAGGAATCACTTAGAGTTGAGCTGAAATTTTCGTAATTTCGCATTACTATATAAACGCATGCGAAATTTGCGATTACGATGCGAAATTAGCGTAGCGAAATTGCCATTAAAATCTTAATTGAAAATACCGTAAGCGTAATTTTCAATGCGAAATTTCGCGTTTCGTTCATGCCGTAATTTCGCATTAAACGCTACCGTAATTTCGCGTTAAACCGTAACGCTCCGTATAATATAAAAAAGCCGCCGACTTTAAGGGTTAATAGCAAAGCCCCCTTAAATGCTAAGAGCCTCAAATTTGGAGAATATATTAAGGAGATCAGGAGGAATAAGAGGAAAAATTTTTTTTTCAAAAAGACCTTATAGTTTTTGAGAAAATCGATGTTAAAGTTTCAAAGTAAAAATGTATACATTTAAAAACCCGCCGACTTTAACGGTTAATAGCAAAGCCTGCTTAAAGTTTAGGAACACCAAATTCCTAGGGTATATTAAGGGGATCAGTGGGAATAAGAGGAAAACATTTTTTTTCAAAAAGACCTTATAGTTTTTGAGAAAATCGATTTTTAAGTTTCAAGGGCAAAAATGTCTTTTAAATGCGGAAAATGTCAGTTTTTTTTGCACAGGTAACAATAGTGTATTATTTTCATAGATTCCCCCAAGTGGGAAGAGTTTTACTTACTTCGTTCTGAGTGTGGGAAATATAAAAAAAAACCGACGTGGGGTCCCCCCTCCCAGACCTCTTTAACCCCTTGTCCCCCATGCAGGCTGGGATAGCCAGAATGCGGAGCACCGGCCGCGTGGGGCTCCGCACCCTGACTATACCAGCCCGCATGGTCCATGGATTGGGGGGTCTCGGAAGGGGAGGGGCAGCCAAGCTTTCCCCTCCCCCTCCGAGCCCTTGTCCAATCCAAGGACAAGGGGCTCTTCTCCACCTCCGATGGGCGGTGGAGGTGGAGGCCGCGATTTCCTGGGTGGGGGGTTCATGGTGGAATCTGGGAGTCCCCTTTAAAAAGGGGTCCCCCAGATGCCCACCTCCCCTCCCAGGAGAAATGAGTATAGAGGTACTTGTACCCCTTACCCATTTCCTTTAAGAGTTAAAAGTAAATAAACACACAAACACATAGAAAAAGTATTTCAATTGAACAAAAAACATAACCACGAAAAAAGCTCTTTAATATTCTTAATTAACCATTAATACTTACCTGTCCCTTTAAATAAATGATCCTACGCAATATCCTCGGAAATGTTCTATCAGTTACAATGTAACAAAGTTATTACAATGTAACAACTTTGTTACATTGTAACTACGCCGCACCCGACGTCACTCACCGCCGCCGCCGCCGACGCGTCTGCGCTGCAGGACCCGACAGAGCTCTGAGCTATAGCTCAGAGCTCTCGAAAGCATCTTTGTATTTGGGCTCCAAGGAGCCCCATTGGTCCTTAGCAGACCAATGGGGTTCCTTCTGATTTGAAGGAACCCCATTGGTCTGCTAAGGACCAATGGGGCTCCTTGGAGCCCAAATACAAAGATGCTTCTCAGAGCTCTGAGCTATAGCTCAAAGCTCTGTCGGGTCCGTGCAGGACGCTAAGTCCCCGCGGGCTCCGCTGCCCTCCCCGCCTCTCCCACATGTCACCCACATGTCACCCACATGTGGGTGACATGTGGGTGACAGATGTGGGCGGGGTGGACAGCGGGAGCCGGCGGGGACTTAGCGTCCTGCAAGGACGCGTAAGTGTATGCGGCGGGTGAGCGGCGAGTGACGTCGGGTGCGGCGTAGTTACAATGTAACAAAGTTGTTACATTGTAATAACTTTGTTACATTGTAACTGATAAAACATTTCCGAGGATATTGCGTGGGATCATTTATTTAAAGGGACAGGTAAGTATTAATGGTTAATTAAGAATATTAAAGGACTTTTTTCGTGGTTATGTTTTTTGTTCAATTAAAATACTTTTTCTATGTGTTTGTGTGTTTATTTACTTTTAACTCTTAAAGGAAATGGTAAGGGGTACAAGTACCTCTATACTCATTTCTCCTGGGAGGGGGGGTGGGCATCTGGGGGACCCCTTTTTAAAGGGGACTCCCAGATTCCACCATGAACCCCCCACCCAGGAAATCGCGGCCTCCACCTCCACCGCCCATCGGAGGTGGAGAAGAGCCCCTTGTCCTTGGATTGGACAAGGGCTCGGAGGGGGAGGGGAAAGCTTGGCTGCCCCTCCCCTTCCGAGACCCCCCAATCCATGGACCATGCGGGCTGGTATAGTCAGGGTGCGGAGCCCCACGCGGCCGGTGCTTCGCATTCTGGCTATCCCAGCCTGCATGGGGGACAAGGGGTTAAAGAGGTCTGGGAGGGGGGACCCCACGTCGGTTTTTTTTTATATTTCCCACACTCAGAACGAAGTAAGTAAAACTCTTCCCACTTGGGGGAATCTATGAAAATAATACACTATTGTTACCTGTGCAAAAAAAACTGACATTTTCCGCATTTAAAAGACATTTTTGCCCTTGAAACTTAAAAATCGATTTTCTCAAAAACTATAAGGTCTTTTTGAAAAAAAAAATTTCCTCTTATTCCTCCTGATCTCCTTAATATATTCTCCAAATTTGAGGCTCTTAGCATTTAAGGGGGCTTTGCTATTAACCCTTAAAGTCGGCGGCTTTTTTAAATTATACGGAGCGTTGTGGTTTAACGCGAAATTACGGTAGCGTTTAATGCGAAATTACGGCATGAACAAATAACCATTGTAATGCGAAAATTACGCGAAAATTACGCTTACGCGAAATTTTGCGAAATCCTTCTTCATTACGATTATGTACTTACGGCCATAATCGTAATTACACTAATTACGCGAAATTTAGCGAAATCGTAATTAGGTCATTACGCTCATCTCTAGAATCACTCTTGCCTAGCAATTGAGTTTGATTGAACTGCTCTTTCTTTCTACTTACAGAGAAGATTTTTTTTAGCTTAGTATCAGGTACTAGAGTCCAAGGTCAACACAGGGGGAGAGGAAACTCTCTAGGCTCAAATGGAATCCTAAATATTATTGACAGGTGCAGACAGCAATTACTAACTGCCACTCACGTGCATTCATTCAGTCAGAGTTGTATGTAAAACTGATATGGCCGATGACTTATGAAGAATGACACAAGTCATGAATATCTGCTGAAAATGAGGCAAATTAGTCCTTAGTTGCTGAGAACAGGGAAAAAGAAAAAGGGTCATCCCAACAGGACCATAGTCAGCAAAACAAACCTGGACACTAAGTTATTTCCCACCTTTATGTAGAGCGGGGCTGTCCAACTTCACGGGTATGGAGGGCCACATTTTTTTTAGACTACATCATGGTGGAGGCAGCATTTCCCACAAAATACAAATAATCTGGCAGCAGTTATGCCCACAAAACAAACATGACCTGGCAGCAGTTTTGCCCACTAAATACACATGATCTGACAGCAGTTTCCCCTCAAAATACAAATAATCTGGCAGCAGTTATGCCCCAAAAACAACCATGATCTGGCAGAATTTTTGCCCACAAAACACACATGATCTGGCAGCAATTTCCCCTCAAAATACAAATTATCTGGCAACAGTTATGCCCACAAAATACAAATAATCTGGCAGCAGTTTCCCACAAAAATACACATGAACTTGCAGCGTTTTCCACAAAATACACATAATATGGCAGCGTTTCCCACAAAATACAAATAATCTGGCAGCAGTTTACCACAAAATACAAATGAACTTGCAGCGTTTCCCGCAAAATACACATCATCTGGCAGTGTTTCCCTCTAAATACATCTGGAAGCGCCCCCCCCACCCCGGCATTGATCTAGCAGTATTAACCTCCCTCCACAAGAACACCAGGCAGAGTTTTCCCCTCAACAAAACACATTAGACAGAGTTCCCTTTAATTAAAATGTTCCCCTTTAATAAAATGAGCATTGCTGTGCCCGTGGCATGCCTGTCTTGGCATGGTGGCACCTGAAAACAAAAAAAATCTTAATTCACCTGCGTGGTAACTTCCTTCGGTTCTGATTTCCTGGCTCCAGTGGTGCAGCTCTGGATGCAAATCTCTTGCCCCACGCGGAACCGGCCAGTATTGAGTTCCGGGTGATGCGGTTGGAGTCTGTATCACTCCGCATCATCTCGGCACTCATTGCAGCCAGCCCAGCATGTGCTAAGATCGCTCCGCTGCCACTCTGCCCTCTGGGACCTAAAGGGGGGAAAGACTTACACCACAGACATAGAGCTGGTGGCAAGCGGGCCATAGCAGGCCTGGGGGGCTGGATGTGGCCCGCGGGCTTCCAGTTGGACAACACTGATTTAGAACTAACAAAGAGCAGCAAGGTGGCATAGTGATTAGCGCTCTTGCCTTGAAGCACTGCGTGCCTGGTTCGAATCCCAGCCAGGTCAACATCTGCAAAGAGTTTGTATGGTCTCCCCATGTCTGCGTGGGTTTCCTTCAGGCACTCCAGTTTCTTACCACATCCCAAAAACATACAGATAAGATAACTGGCTTCCCCTTTAAAAAGAAAAAGAAAGCAAAAAATATGGCCCTGGACTATGATGGACATGTGGCCATGGTAGGAATTAGATTGCGATCCCCTCTGAAGGTCAGTTAGTGACAAGACTATATATACTCTCTGTACAACACTGCAGAAGATGTTGTCGCAATGTAAATACTAACTAATAAAATAAAGGTTTGACAGAACCTCCACTTTAACCACCTGGACAATATCTAAAATTAAAAAAAGAGAGAAAGATAGTATCTAATGATAAATGTATTATTTTTCACATTAATGTAAGAGTGGACAGAGGCGCCAGCAGGATAAAAGGTTCTAAAAGGCTTAAAATCCCTCAGGAGGTGGTGGTGGACTCTCCTCCCCGAAGCAGACAAGATACCGTCAGTTTTATGACAACAGGTTTATTAATATACTCCAAAACAAACAGTGCAACGCGTTTCACGGGTATGTTCCCGCTTCCTCAGGCAGTAAACAGATAGGAGTACACTGTAAAGACATAGACAAATAACGTGTCCTTAGACCAATGTCTAAGGCGCCTCTGTTCACTCTTACATTATCAATATCCATCCCTGGTGGAGGGGTTGAACCCCATTTTACCTTATCTACAGATAGCAACTTTTAATCCTGAGTGAGGACAGGTCTAATCTCCTCACCAGCCTACACAGTGGTTACCTAGGCGGTAACCCACGTTTGTGAGTATATACACTATATACTTTTCATTTCCAACCCCTTCTTTTGCATACTACACTATATTGGGCTCTCGGTATTTCTCTTGTCTTTATTTTTCACATTAGTACTTTCTCTAAAAACATAGCATTTGAATAATTTTGAGGTGCTGTGATTGGTTTATTCTCCCTTTGCTGCTATGAGTGACTCAGAAAATAGCTTAGTGGCATCCAGCGAGGAGATGCTGTAGGCAGTCCAGTAATGAGAGTCATCAAGGTGTGGACCTGAGGCAGGAGACAGACAGTCATTGTAGTTCAGGAGGTCTGATGTGGCCTGAGGGTGAGGGGCTGATATCTAATATGCATCAAATAATTTATCTTCCGCATTAACAGAAAATGATTGCTGCAATGTATGGAAAATATCAATCACTCTCTGATGCTGGTTTCCTGTGGTGGTAACTCAATCTTTCAATTAGTGTCATTGTATTGTATAAAATATATTTTTTTTTTCACAGAGTTCTTGACTTTCAATATAAAACTGGGAGATTCCATTCCTATTTATTTAAAGAGGAACTGTAACGACAAAACGGCCCCTGGGGGGTACTCACCTCGGGTGGGGGAAGCCTCAGGATCCTAATGAGGCTTCCCACGCCGTCCTGCGTCCCTCGGGGGTCTCGCTGTAGCCCTCCGTACAGCCGTGACGCAATATTTACCTTCCTGGCTCCTGCGCAGGCGCTCTGATGCCTCTCGGCGCCGAAGTAGGCGGAAATACCCGATCGCCGTCGGGTCTGCTCTACTGCGCAGGCGCAAGTTTCCGGCGCCTGCGCAATAGAGCGGACCCAACGGAGATCGGGTATTTCCGTCTATTTCCGTGCCGAAAGTCGCCACAGCGCCCCCGCTGGAGCCAGCAAAGGTAAATATTGAACTGACAGTCGGCACAGTCGCCGGCTGTTCGGAGGGCTGCAGCGAGACCCCTGACGGATGGAGGACGGCGTGCGAAGCCTCATTAGGATCCGGAGGCTTCCCCCACCCGAGGTGAGTACCCCCCAGGGGAGGTTTTTGTTGTTACAGAGTCTCTTTAAAGCAAATCTGAAGCAAAATAAACTTACAAGATAATGAATTGTATGTGTAGGATGGATAATAAATAGAACATAAGTAGCAAAGGAAAGAGTCTCATATTTTTATTTTCCGTTATATAGTTTTATTTATCACATTGCATCAGACTTTTACAGTTGCAGTTTCGAATCCACACTCCGTGTTTTAAGCTGTAAAACAGAACAGAGCTAAGGATGACCCTTTGAAGTGTCCTGCAGTAAATCCTTATCTCAAGCTCTCTCTCACCGATTCTTGGCCATTACGCTCTTCAGAAAACAGGACAGAGTCTGATCAAGTTGGTCTAATAGCTCAGAGAAGCTCTTTTGCATAGATAACAAATTAAGGTGTTTTTTTTAACTCTTATGTGCTGGAAAACAATATGAGGCTCTTTTCTTTGCTACTAATGTTCTGTTTATTAACTGTGCTACACATGCAATCCATTATCTTCTAAGTTTATTTTTTTGCATCAGATTTGCTTTAAAGTTTTGAACTGCAGAGGGAGTGTACAAAATTCATCTAATCCAAGTGGGAAGTACAGTTCTTTTTTCCAGGTCCTATTCCTGTCTTCCTTAGTTCTTCTTTACTGACAGGCCACAGAATATTGGGGCGCATTAAGTAGAATAACGTCCGCTAGGTTCTTCAAACTAAATCTAGCCAAAACGGAATTTATGATTTTCCCACCCCAGCCATCCCTGAACCTCCCAGATGTGCATTTCACTGTTAACCACACTACCATTCGCCCTACCTCTCAAGCCAGCTGTCTGGGTGTCACCCTGGACTCCGCACTCTCCTTCACTCCCCACATCCAAAACCTCACAAAGTCCTGCAACTTCCACCTTCGTAACATCTGCAAGATCCGCCCTTTCCTGACTTCTACCACCACCAAACTCCTCATCCATGCCCTCATAATTTCCCGCCTTGACTACTGCAATGCCATTATGTCTGGTCTCCCTATGACCCGAACAGCCCCACTGCAGTCCATCATGAATGGGGCAGCCAGAATTATCCACTCCTCCAATCGCTCCACCACGGCGGCTCCTCCCTGTGAATTCCTCCACTGACTTCCTATCCAGTCCATAATCAGATTCAAAATACTGTGTCTGACCTACAAATCTGTCCACAAAACCTGTCCAACCTACATTTCCGATCTTACTCAGAGATACACACCTAGCCACTCCTCCAATGAACTTTGCCTGACTGCCCCCCGCATCACCCAGTCCCATGCACACCTCCAGAACTTCATACCTCCACCCATTAGGGAAGCCCCCTCCTTCAACATCTTCAAGAAGGCCCTCAAAACTCACCTTTTCACTCTGGCCTACCCACCCTCACAAGTGCTCTAAGCCCGCAGCTGAACTCTGGTCCCCTACCTTTTGTGTCCCTACCTCTCCTTCTAGATTGTAAGCCTTCAGGCAGGGTCCTCCTCCTTATGTCTCCTCCATGCACCTCCATTACCGTACACCCATGCTATGCATTTCAGTGAACTCAACTTGCCTAATTTCCATGCTCCCTTCCAGTGACTGACTAAGCATTACCTTATACTCATACTGTGCTGCATGATCTGGTTTTCTTGTATTCCTGTATTGTCATATTGCTGTATGTCACCCCTAAATATTGTCTGTAACCTAAACTAATGTCCAGCGCTGCATAATATGTTGGCGCTTTATAAATACAATAAATAAATAATAAATATAAATAGGGATGGGTTTACTAGATCGGCCACAAAGGCCCGGGCCTTGTACAGTAGCTAGCCAAGGGGCGGCTGGACAAAGAAGATGGACTGCTGTCTATGAAAGAAGAGGCCTTCAAATGGAATACAAAGGTAGCAAATGGAAATAGGGAGCTGCTGCCCAAGGGGGTCTTCTATAACTGAAGGGGCATAAACATGAATGTTAGACATAGCAGAGGGGGCTGCACAAGGAATAGTAGGCGGGTGCTGCACATGGAAGGGGAGCCTAAGGAAAGTTAGCCTAGGGGCGGAAAAAATATAAATCCGGCCTTGCAGGGTCTTACTGCACGATGAGTAAATCAGGATGCAATGCATTATGCTCTATTCATTGCGCATAAGAATTTACGTATGTAATTGTGCTTAAAGGACATATCTGAGTTTAAAATAAATTTTTAAAAAAAAATCTACTTACCTGAGGGTTCCTCCAGCCCCTGGCAGCTGTCCTGTGCCCTCACCACAGCTCCGCTCCCAGCTGGGGTCCCGGGGTCCCCTCCGATACAGATGCCGATGGGCATCTACTGTGCCTGCGTGAGAGCCGTTCGCAGTTGCACCCACGTGGTCTGGAGTGTTCTGTGTAGTGTTGGGCGAACAGTGTTCGCCACTGTTCGGGTTCTGCAGAACATCACCCTGTTCGGGTGATGTTCGAGTTCGGCCTAACACCCGATGGTGTTCGGCCAAACCGTTCGGCCATATGGCCGAACTAAGAGCGCATGGCCGAACGTTCCCCGAACGTTCGGCTAGCGCTGTGATTGGCCTAACGGGTCACGTGGTTCGGGTAAAAAAAATCCCCGATCCATGTCATTTCTCCGCCATTTGTCTGTGGGTTTAGCTTTGGGTAGGCAGGCAGGGTAGTTCTCTCTCCAGCCAGGCTAGCCAGGGTCCCCCCAGTCATTGTGTCTCTGCTGGGAACAGTAGTACACCGCTCACCCACCACTGTATAGCATTGTGCTCTGTGTCGCTGCTGGGAACAGTAGTACACCGCTCACCCACCACTGTATAGCATTGTGCTCTGTGTCGCTGCTGGGAACAGTAGTACACCGCTCACCCACCACTGTATAGCATTGTGCTCTGTGTCGCTGCTGGGAACAGTAGTACACCGCTCACCCACCACTATATAGCATTGTGCTCTGTGTCGCTGCTGGGAACAGTAGTACACCGCTCACCCACCACTGTATAGCATTGTGCTCTGTGTCGCTGCTGGGAACAGTAGTACACCGCTCACCCACCACTGTATAGCATTGTGCTCTGTGTCGCTGCTGGGAACAGTAGTACACCGCTCACCCACCACTGTATAGCATTGTGCTCTGTGTCGCTGCTGGGACTGCATGACTGCATGCCGACAAAAAGCAAATTGCTATCCGCACGCTTCTTGTCCTCATGCAAGGCCTGGGTTGTTGTGTCTCAAAGCGTGGCCTTCTCCTCCTGCGCCGCCCTCCTCCTGTTCCATCACGTGTGCTGCTGCTGGGTTAGCATTACCGGTCCCTTTTCCTGGAACCTCTCATCTGTATTACATTTATGACTGCATGCCGACAAAAAGCAAATTGCTATCCGCACGCTTCTTGTCCGCATGCAAGGCCTGGGTTGTTGTGTCTCAAAGCGTGGCCTTCTCCTCCTGCGCCGCCCTCCTCCTGTTCCATCACGTGTGCTGCTGCTGGGTTAGCGTTACCGGTCCCTTTTCCTGGAACCTCTCATCTGTATTACATTTATGACTGCATGCCGACAAAAAGCAAATTGCTATCCGCACGCTTCTTGTCCTCATGCAAGGCCTGGGTTGTTGTGTCTCAAAGCGTGGCCTTCTCCTCCTGCGCCGCCCTCCTCCTGTTCCATCACGTGTGCTGCTGCTGGGTTAGCGTTACCGGTCCCTTTTCCTGGAACCTCTCATCTGTATTACATTTATGACTGCATGCCGACAAAAAGCATGTTACCTGTGCAAAGAAAACAGACATTTCCCGCATTTAAAAGACAGTTTTCCCTTTGAAACTTTAAAATCGATTTTCTCAAAAACTATAAGCTCTTTTTGCTAATTTTTTTTCCTCTTGTACCCACTCCCAAGGTGCACATACCCTGTAAATTTGGGGTATGTAGCATGTAAGGAGGCTTTACAAAGCACGAAAGTTCGGGTCCCCATTGACTTCCATTATGTTCGGAGTTCGGCTCGAACACCCAAACATCGCGGCCATGTTCGGCCTGTTCGGCCCGAACCCGAACATCTAGATGTTCGCCCAACACTAGTTCTGTGCAGGCGCAGAACTACTACACCTGTGCAGTACACTCCAGACCACGTGAGCACGACCGAGAACGGCTCTTGTGCAGGCGCAGTAGATGCAGAGAGGACCCCGGGCCACCGGCTGAAAACGGAGCTGCGGCGAAGGCACAGGACAGCTGCCAGGGGCTGGAGGTAAGTAGATCTTTTTTTTTTTTTATTACTGGCCCTCAGAGCCATCAAATTTGGCCCTCAAGTGGTTTCCTAAATTTGCATTATGTTTGGCCCACTGTAGACCACCAGGGAAACTATATTGGAGGTGAAGCCCTAGATCAACAGGAAAGCCCTATGGGGGAGGGAGGAGGGAAGCACTAAACACAAGGAACTGCATAGGAGAGGGTGGGAGCCTCTAGACACCAGGAAACTATATAGTTAAAGGTGGACCACTAGACACCAAGGTACTGTATAGGGGTTGGATGAGAGCCATTAGACACCTGTGAACTGTATAAGGGAGGAAGGTGACTAGCAGACATTGAGGGTGGCCCAGTTTTCTATTTTGGCCCACTGTCTATTTCAGTTTGACACCGCTGGTCTAAGTTTGACACCTTGGGAAGTCTGTGAAGACAGATAAAAATCCAGCTATAGACATGACTTAGTCTGGCGCGTCCCCCAAATCCATGTGATTATGATTGGGCCTCTGCCACTGAGCGTGGCCTGGGCTAAAAGAGTCATGGCATGGGCAGGAAGGGTGCAGGGCAAGGGCAGGAGGCCTCATTAGTGACCATTGCTGCTGAGGTGAAACAGCTCCAGACAGGGTCACTTATGGGAATTCTGGACTTTGGGATAAATCATTAGGATTTTTAAACTAACCCAGTTCCTATTATTTGTTATGTTCCTGTTGTTTGTTACGTTATTGTTATACGTGTATCACAATTATGTTTTGAAAAATACATTATGTGCATGAGTAGTTTGGCACAGGAAAGAAAACACAATTTTCTGCATAATATGGAGACACAGACAGCGGAGCAGTGGCATGGGGATTTGCCCTCAGATAACTCCTGGAGGTTCCTAACCTTGTCAGAACTCCAGATTTCTGATTAACAAATTACACTAACAAGATGTACAGATTTGATTTTACCCGGCTCCCTTCTGCTGGGATGATGGAAACCCTCTGCTGAATGGAGCCATTCATTATGGGCAAAGCCGCCCCACCCTGGAAATATTGCTGAGAATATTACACATGCACACTGAAGGGACTTTAAAGTGGACCTGAACTGAGAACTTCCTCTCAGCTCTAAAAGATAAGCAACAGCATAATAACCTTTAAAGAAAACATATTTCTTTGTTACAGCAGATACAAATCCTGCAATACATCTGCAGGGTGTCTAATTCCTGCTTTCATGGAAGCAGACATATTGTTCACATCCTGTGTCTACAAACTAGCTGCTCTGCCGTAGCAGAGGAGATTTCTGAGCTCACACAGCTGAGAGATCAAATTACGGTGGTGATTAGACACAGATAAGGAGGGAATAAGACAGGCTAACCTCTCTAAATATTGACAGGGTGCTTTTCTCTCTGTTTTCCTTCTGTAATTCCTTATCAGTGAAGAAGGCTGTAGTCCATTGAGTCACAACTGGAGAAAAACTGTCAGTTCCATAATTGAAAATGAACCCTTTCAGGCAGAGAATAAAAATGTAACACAACATATCTATTTGTGTGTTTGGCACTGTACACACACATGTCTATCTCATCATGTCACAGTGGTATGTGCCATGATGAGATAGACATGTGTATGTACAGTGGCAAGCATACACATACCTATATCTGTATATTTCCCATAGGACAGTATGGGAAAGATATAAATTCTTCCCAATTGGTCGAGTACACACAACGGGGGTGACAAACAATGCTGGAACGAGGGGGGCAAGCAGGGATGAGCAAAAATGCCAATATTCTTTTCACAGTATTTTGGCAAAAATAATGTTAAAGAGGAACTATTACCTATAAAAAGCCCCCCCCCCCCCCCCCCAAAAAAAAAAAAAAACACATATGTAAGTAGATAAACACTTGCTTTACTTACATAGCAGATGTATTGTAGCGTTTTGACGTCTGTGATTATTTTTATATTTTATATAGTAATTTAGAAGACTCATGTTGCTGGCAGGGGCCATTTTGTGTCCTCCGACTAGATCCCTCCCCCCCCTCGCATCCCCCTTCTCCCGGCACTGATTCTGTGTACTGCAGGGAGGAATAAATTCAGCAGGCACAGAGTCACCTGCTAATGGATCCAAGCTCTGCTGTTCCCATCTACTGTATTCTCTGCCCTACCGCCGGTGGTAGTGCAGAGAGAAGGATACTGCAGAGCCTGGAACCATTATTAGGTGAGTCCGTGTGTGCCGCCTTTATCCTTCCTCAATGTTCAGTGTGGGGAAGAGGAAGAATGTGGCGGCAGAAGTGTAGAGGGGAGGGGGGGGCGCGGACATGCCACTGGAGGAAGGGGGAAAAGGACAGTGACAGGAGATAGCCTCTGGCCCCTCCTCCCTGCGCTCTAACAGCAGCTGCGACCACCAGACCACCAGGGAGACCAAGGCGGCCAATCAAAGAGGAGAGAAGTGAGTGACAGAGGCTTCAGCCAATCAGGCTGATTCAGCATGCCATGTCACTTCTCTTTTGCGTCTGCGTACCATGTTAGAGCCTGGGGGCATGGGGAGAGAAAATCTATCTGAAAAAAAAGTAAAAATGATTTTAAACTTTTGAATTGCCTGGTTAGCATCCTCTCTACTAATATATCACCCTGCAATAGAGAACTTATTGTGTATTTTATGCCTAACAGTTACTCTTTAAATTTGATTTTCAACCATTATTTTTCAAGTTTTTTAGCTTTTTGTGAATTTTTACGGTAGGTGGTACAATTGTCATGGTGAAAATATTGTTTTTCTGCGTTTTCGTAGCAAAACATCAAGATCTTTCATGGTAAAGCTATTGATTTCTTAGTAAAAATATAGATTTTTTCCGATTTTGCAGTAAAAATATAGTTTTTTTCCGATTTTGCAGTAAAAATATAGATTTTTCGCAAAAAAACCCCCAATCTAAGCTATTTTTCACAAAAAAGTTATTGAAATGTTAATTTTTTTTTTCAATGCAAAAATGACTTTGGCAAAAATTTGCAAGCAACACTGGAAGCAAGAGAAGAACTGAAAGGCTCTATAGGATCCAGGGCCCTTTCCATAGGTAAGTATTCTTCTAAGCCTTTACACCCACTTTAATGCTTATTCTATGATTCAACTACAAGTCCCAGCATGCCACAGGGGCCTGCATACAACACTCAGGAATGCTCCCTTGTATGAACACAAATGTTTTTGCCTTTGCCAGACGCTTTTCCCAGCTCACGTCTGTGAAGATCTGCCCAGTCTGTGGACGGATCCTGCCTTTAATTTCTGTTCCAGATGACAGAATCCAGGAGCGGAGTCCCCCTCTTTGAAATGTGAATCTTTGTACCTGGCCTTACACACATCCCTTCCCAGATTCCCCTCGGCGCCTCTGTACAGACTTGGCTCACACTCAGAAAGAAGAAAAAAAAATCACACAGAGATAATCTAGAATAAAAAGCTGTTAGACAAGAGAAGAGATGAACAAGACTCGTCTTTGTCAGACCACCCCACGGGGGATAATAGCTTTCCGCAGACAAGTCCAGGCACCCACTCTGCAACAAGCCGTCATTAAGGGCTGGTGAGCTAGCGCTGACTGCCGCTTCAACAACATTACCAACCAGGTAACAGGTGGATGAAACTGAATATCACTATTGTTGGAAGTGATAAACCACAGCGCTGCTCGCTTAAAGAGACCCAGAGATGAAAAGATAACATATTTATACATACCTGGGGCTTCCTCCAGCCCCATCAGCCTGGATCGCTCCCACGCCGCCTCTCTCCGCTGCCTCTGTCCGCCGGTACCGGGTCCCGTCATTTCGGCCAGTCGAGCCAGTCGACACAAGCGCAGTGCGCTCCCCCCGTACTACGCAGGCGCATGCGAACAGAGCCGGAGGGAGCCCCTGTGCATGCGGGAGACTGGCTGTATCCGGCGGAAGTGACGGGACCCGATGCCGGCGTTAGAGGTAGCGGAGGACGGCAGCGTTGGAGCGATCCAGGCTTATGGGGCTGGAGGAAGCCCCAGCTATGTATAACATCTTTTTTTATATTTTTAGCATTGGTTAGTCTCTGGTTCCCTTTAAAGAGGAACTGTAGTAAAAAAGAACGCAATTGATAAAATGGCTTTTTTTTTTTAACAATATTGTTTTATAAGTTATTAACTCAGAGTTTGTTGATTGTAAAATCTTTCCTCTCCCTGATTTTCAGTCTGAAATTTATCAAAGATGCCGGACATCTTTAGTCCATATACATGTAAAAAAAGGCGCCTGGAAAAAAGGGTGCAGGGGTTTGCCACTAGTAGAATCTCGTAAAATTAGCAATATTGTACAACTGAATTAGATAGTAAAATATCAGTAATCTTTAGCGATATTTTACTATGGCCAAACCTCACCAAACTCTTATACAGAACCTTACCGATGCTTAACCCTAAGACCCTCCCTGGGGGTACCTAACTCTGAGACCCTCCCTGGGGGTACCTAACCCTAAGACCCTCTCTGGTGGCACCTAACCCTAAGACCCTCCCTGGGGGTACTTAACCTTGAGACCCTCTCTGGTGGTACCTAACCCTAAGATCCCCCTGGTGGTACCTAACCTTAAGATCCTCCCTGGTGGTGCCTAAACCTAACCCCCCCCCCCCAAAGCTTTCCTCCTCCCTCTCCCGCAAAGCTGTGATGTGCAGCAATCCAGGTAAATTTCAGCACCTAAAGGCACCTGATTAGCACTAGTGATTTGAAATAATCCTGGGCGCCAGAGCTTGCAGAAATGCTAATAGCGGCATTGCATTACGGAATAGCCGCATTGCGGAAATGCTTACGTAAATCTAAATAGCG
This sequence comes from Hyperolius riggenbachi, assembly GCF_040937935.1. NCBI lineage: Eukaryota > Metazoa > Chordata > Amphibia > Anura > Hyperoliidae > Hyperolius > Hyperolius riggenbachi. Next base: position 75,446,742 of record NC_090646.1, on the reverse strand, counting down.
GCATTGCGAAATAGCAACGTTGCATTGCAGAGATGCAATACCGCTATTTACATTTCCTAAAGCCCCAGCGCCAATATTTAAATCACTAGTGCTAATTGGGCCCCTCCAGGTGTTGAAATTTACCTTGATTGCCCCATATCGGGACACCTGATAGCGTGCGCCCAAATTTCCTTCCTTTGCCGCTATTCATGGGTTTTATAAAAGGTGCCTATTGCGGTGCCATCTTTCCTGACAAGACTCCTGTGCCCTTTTATACTGCTTTTAGAAATCTCCATAAATGAACAATCCGCAAAGGGAGATACTGTATGCTTGACAGTTGCAAACAGCTGTTATTTCTCAAAATGCAATGAGGTTCACAGACAGCAAACTGTCAGTGCCATGACATCACACTGTGGGAGGGGTTTCACCACAATATCGGCCACATAGACTCCCCTGATGATCTGTATGAGAAAAGGTAAAGCTTTCTCATGGGAAAGCGGGGTATCGACTACTGATTGGGATGAAGTTTAATCCTGGGTCAAAGTTCTTCTTTAAAAACAAACCTGTCTCATGTGAAACCAGATTACAGCTTTCTACAGAGCGAAATGATGCAAAGATTAGTATTATTTCATGATGCATAAAATCAAGAAAGTCACAGAAGGAGCAATAGGCGATTGCTCACCTTTTCCTTAGCGGTAATCCAGAGTCAGGCTTGGGACAGAAATCCGCAGCTCTGATCAGTAATCCTGTGCAGTAGCTCTGCCTCTACTCGTGTCAATCTCCGCCTCTCCCCACCCCTCTCAGTCTTCTTTCACTGAGAGGGGCAGGGAGGGGTGAGGGAGAGGTGGAGATTGACTGGACTGGAGGCAGAGCTACTGTGCAAAGCTCTGCCTTCCCCGGGCATAAAAATCTGCAACTTGGAAAGTCATGACATTTTGCCCCGGGATTTCATGGGGATAAAGACTTCGTTCTGCCGCGGGGATGCAGTAAAACAGTTTGGATTGTAATGCTGAAGCTGCCTGATGAATAAAAACAGATATCCTAAATCGTTTCAGTTTCTCTTTAACCTCCCTAGTGTTCTGGACGAGCTAGGCTCGTCCAGAGACGCCGGAGGTGACCGCTCAGGCCCCGCTGGGCCGATTTGAATAATTTTTTTAAAACACGCAGCAAGCACTTTGCTTGCTGCGTGCCTTACCCAATCGCCGCCGCCGATTCGCCGCTACCAAGCGCCCCCCAGCCGAGACCCCGTGCAATCAGTGCCAGGCAGCGCTGAGGGGTGGATCGGGTCTCCCTGTGATGTCATGATGGCGACGGGGGAAGCCCTCCTGGAAATCCTGTTCAGAACGAGATTTCCGGACGAGTCATTGCGCCGGCGGCGATCGGAGGGGTGGGAGGGACGCCGCAGGGAGGGGGAAATCATGTAGCTAGCGCTAGGCTAGCTACATGAAAAATTTAAAAAAAATGTGCAGAAAACGCGGCCGCGGGAATCGGAACGCCAGGCAGGTTAAGTACTTCAGAAAACAGGATTTGACCCAGTGGGTGGAAGAGCTCAGAGAAACTCTTTTGCATTAATAACAACTGAAGTTGTTTTAACTCTTCCTATACTGGAAACAATATGAGACTCCTTTCTTTGCTGCTAATGTTCTATTTCTTAGCTGTACTACACATACAGTTCAGTATATCATACGTTTATTTTCACTTCAGGTTTGCTGGAGTGCCACTTTAATGCTGTGGAAACACATGAGATCTGTTACAACCTGTTCAAAGTATTTTATTCTCCCTTATTTTATCTCTAGCAGCTGCTGCAGTTCCATCTTTGTTTTATCTTCCCATTCTCCTTGGAAAAAAAAACATAAATTTGCAGCAAAGTCAATCATTCCTCAGCTATTTGTAGTGCAAACATCATTACAGGAGTTGCTGTTGTGTGATACACACAGATGCAATCCTATTAGCTACAAGCAGTATTTCATGCTAATTTTTTGTGGTCCGCGAACAATGTTTACTGGTAAATAGAGAGCACTTTCCTCTCCAATCTGCCAGAATGAATCCCAGCGAAGGAACTGAAAGCTCAAATCGTTTCCAAATCGGAGGTGATATTATAATGTCAGCTTGGCGTTGAAAGTCAAAGGTCGTATTTACTATAATCAAGTCTGCGCGTGCATCGGAATCATGCGCGCTGCTCCGGAGTGGAGGGGCTGCTGGGATTTCTTTTTAATAGAATCGGTGGCTCTAAATGTGAGACTTTAATTAAACTGCACTTTTTTTTTTCCTGGTTCTTAATAAAGCTGAACTGCAAATAAATATAAAACAAAACAAAATGTATTTTTATAAACAGGTAGTTAAAAATGGAAGCAGGAAATTTGGGCACATGTGGCTAATAGACTGTTTGGGCATCCCATAGGCGCTAATGCTAAATATCAGCTATTGGGCGCCACAACCAGAAATTTGGGCACCGGATAAAAAATGGGAGGCCGGACTCGCGCAACCAAACTTTTTTTCGTTTTGAGAATGAACATTTTGAAATTTGTTTTGAGAAGTATCATTTTGTATATTATCGTTTTGAAATTTTTTTTTTTATAATTTTGAAATTCTTTTAAGAATTATCATTTCGTGAATTATCATTTTGAAATGTATTGTATTCAGAAATGTATCTTTTTTTTTTTACGTTATTTGTGGCGGAGGGAGGGGGGTTTAAGGTTAGGTATCAAAAAAGGGGGATCTTAGGGTTAGGCGTCAGGAAGGAAGGTCTTAGGGTTAGACGTCAGGAACGGGGGTTTTAGGGTTAGGCACCACCGGGGGGCTCTTAGGGTTAGGCATCAGTAGAGGGAGGGTTCTGTGTAAGAGTAGGGGTTAGGTTTAGTTGTAGTACAATCTCACTAATATTATACTGTAAATGTGAAAGTTTGGATGTTTGTTACTCAATCATGCAACAATGGCTGAAAGGATTTGAATGAAATTTGGCACACACATAGTACATTACCTGGAATAACATATGTTAGGATTAGGTATGTGAAAAGGGTCTTATTTTTATTATTGGACTAGCTGATTGCCCGGCGTTGCCCGTTTATGTATTTGGCTGGTGTTGGCTCTGCCCCTTTTTTCTAACCCTAACACTCAATTACTCAATCATCTAGTTTGTGAGCTTTGTGGTCTTTTGTATCAATAATTTGCATTGAAATTAAACACATCTGATTGGCTGTTTGTGGCTCCACCCCCTTTTCTGAATTTGAACCCTAGTCACCCAATGACCGACTGTAGCAAGTTTGAAGCCTCTGCCATTAACAGTGTAAGAATGGCAGCAGTTTAAATATTGCCCTTGAAAATCAATAGGTGAATTTTGATTGGCTTTTGTAGGCTCCACCCACTTTTCTGAATATTAATCCCAGTCACCCTGTGACCAACTGTGCAAAGTTTAGAATATTATCATTAACCATGTAAGAATGGCTGCAGTTTACATTTTCCCAGTGAAATTTGTATTTGTTTCCACCCACTGATGACCCTGCATTGCCCAGGTATGTATTTGGCTGGTGTTGGCTACACCCACTTTTTCTAACCCTAACACACAATTACTCAATGACCAAGGTTGTGAGCTTTGCAGTCTTTGGCAGGGCCGGTTCAAGTAACAATGGGGCCCTAGGGCAAGATTAGCCTGGGGACCCCCCAACAGACACCACTCCGACCAAAAAGTGTCTTTCAAGGCCCTTTGTTGCAGCCAAATTTCCCTCTTGGGCCCCTGAGCTGGCTGCTGACCCTCCCCCAATCATCCCCCAACTTAACAGACTCTGCAGTGTCCCTGGGGAGCAACAGTTCAGATGGGGGAGGGACAACTTGGGGGCCCTTACAGGCTCTGGGGCCCTGGGGCAACTGCCTATTTTTTCCTATGGTAGCTCCGGCCCTGGTCTTTGGCATCAGTAATTTGCATTGAAATGAAACAAATCTGATTGGCTGTGGCTCCACCCCTTTTCTGAATTTGAACCCAAGTCACCCAATGACCAACTGTAGCAGGTTTGAGGCTTGTGCCATTAACAGTGCAAGAATGGCAGCAATTACATATTCCCCTTTAAAATCAATAGGTGAATTGTGATTGGCTTTTTTAGGCTCCACCCACTTTTCTGAAAATTAATCCCAGTCACCCAGCGACCAACTGTGCAAAGTTTGAGGACCCTGCCATTAACAGTGTAAGAATGGCTGCAGTTTACATCTTCCAGTGGAATGTGAACTTGTCTCTGCCCACTTTTTGGTTATGGGAATAAAAAGTATCCTATATGTTACTCCAGGTAATGTACTATGTGTGTGTCAAATTTCATTCAAATCTGATCAGCCATTTTTGCGTGATCGAGTAACAAACATCTAAACTTTCCAATTTATAATATTAGTAGGATTAGCAAGCAGTAGCCAGACGCTGAGGAAGCAAGCAACGATACAAACATCAGATGATAGCAAGAACTGGGACAGCTGACATCAGAGCATAAAAGAAACTCATAACTGGAATCTCAGAGTCCCCACTAACAGTTGTTTTCAACAGAAAATTCACTCTGCATAAGCAGAACTCCTAGCCTGCTACCCAACCCCAACGCAGATCACTACAGTCTCCTAGCCCGCTACCCAGAGCAGATCACTACAGTAAATGACACTTTCAGTGGCTTCTGAGGGTCTTATGACAGTGGGTATGTTTTCCCAGGCCGTCACACCCTGCTGGGACTTGGCCGATTGCTGAACTCCGGATTGCACATGGAAACAAATTCATACAGCAGATTTCTTTTCTCAAGCTGAATACGCATTAGATAAAAAAACAATATATTCAGGCTAGCATGTTCTTCTGATCACAAAATCCCAACTCTGAAGGGGCTGAGAGCCCACTGCATAGAATAAATAACAGCTAAGGACTCCTTACCACTAATATTCTCCTATAAGCTCTTAGCCAGAACTTCCATTCATTAGCATATTCTGGAATCCATACAGGGTAAACCACTGAGTCCTCCATGCAGGACCAGACTTAGCACTAGGCATATTAGTCCCGAGCCTAGAGGCCCCAGTGCGCTGAAAGGCAACCGGCATGGGTTTGCAGACCAGCACTCACCATCCTGGAGCTGCCTTGAAGTCACTGTCCAGCAGGGCCGGGCCGAGGCGGAGGCTGTAGAGGCTCCAGCCTCTGGGCGCAGTGTAGGAGGGGGCACACAATTCATTCAGCTGTCATTCCTAATTGTGTTTGAAGCAGAAATAAATAGGAAAAGGGGATACATGGCAGTGACTGCAAGTCAAATAACTAGTGATTAAGGTATTGGGGAAGCAGGAAATTTGGGCGCATGAGGCAGGTGGACAAAAAGGGCGCCGCCATTCACTCCCATTATAAATATCGTTTAATGGGCGCCCAACAGGAAAAAAGGGCGCCGGAGAAAAATAACGTTTTAAAAGCGGCGCCCGGAGACTTTTAATGTTTTATAACTGCTTCTCATGATTACACATTATTTAATGATTTATAATTTTTTACACATTATTTTTAAACGAAAAACAGTACAATATTTTTTAAAACATTATTTTTAAACGAAAACTTGTAAAATATTTCTTTTTCAAACATTATTTTTAAACGAAAAACCGCACAATATTTTTTAAAACATTATTAATGCTTATCACAGGGGGTCTTAGGTTTAGGCACCACCAGGAGGGTCTTAGGTTTAGGCACCACCAGGAGGGTCTTAGGTTTAGGCACCAACAGGGGGGTCTTAGGTTTAGGCACCACCAGGGGGGTCTTAGGTTTAGGCACCACCAGTGGGGTCTTAGGTTTAGGCACCAACAGGGGGGTCTTAGGTTTAGGCACCAACAGGGGGGTCTTAGGTTTAGGCACCAACAGGGGGGTCTTAGGTTTAGGCACCAACAGGGGGGTCTTAGGTTTAGGCACCACCAGGGGAGTCTTAGGTTTAGGCACCACCAGGGGGGTCTTAGGTTTAGGCACCAACAGGGGGGTCTTAGGTTTAGGCACCAACAGGGGGGTCTTAGGTTTAGGCACCAACAGGGGGGTCTTAGGTTTAGGCACCAACAGGGGGGTCTTAGGTTTAGGCACCAACAGGGGGGTCTAGGGGTTAGGGGCAGGTACAGGGAGGGTTACTTAGTAATTTTTTTTTTAAACGTTATACGTTTCACTTTTTAAACGGAAGATTAACGTTTTTACAATTGCCGATTTTATACACATTATTTAATGATTTATAACTTTATAAACCATTATTTTTAAACGAAATATAGCACAATTTTTTTTAAAACGTTATTCATGCTTAGCGTTTAAAACCCTGCGCCCTTTTTTCCCGGCGCCCTTTTTTAACGTACGCAGGTATTGGGGAGATTTGGGGCCCTGGGGCGCCTCTTAGTCTAATAGCAATCAGTGTGTGATGGCTGGGGTGGGAGGGATGGGGGGCACACTTTGGTGTCTCAGCCTTGGGTGCTGAAGGACCTTATCCCGGCTCTGCTGTCCAGAATCCAATCCCTCTGCCCCTCTTTCTCCCTCATTTGTCCCTCTTTCAGGACTCATGTAAATATATGTATTTTTGTGCTGAAAAATGTGTTTAACAGACTCTTCATCTAATTTATAGCATTTAAATGAATACATTATTTTTCAGTGTTACGGAGAACTAATGATGATAGAGAGAACTGTGTGGTCTGAATTATAAAACTGCATCCTCCAGTGTTACACCATCTGCATATTTTGCTTCTGAATTGGTATCATTGACTAGGGGTATGGCAGGGGTGTGTCCTTAAGCATCCCTCTTTCTTATCTCAAAAAGTTGGGGGGTTATGCTAGACACCAAGGAACTGTATAGGGGGATTTAGTTCTTAAAGAGACACTGTCCAGTTGTGAGCTATGGTCTAGTCCAGGCATGGGCAAACTGTTGTTACGGAACTACAGGTCCCACAATGTATTTGCCTTTATGAGTCATGACTGTGGTTGTCAGACTCCTGCAATGCATTGTGGGACTTGTAGTTCCTTAACAGCTGGAGGGCCAAGTTTGTCTATGCCTGGTCTAGTGCTTTGCCCCCCATATAGCTTCCCTGGTGATTTAGGGCTTTACCTCCAATATAGCTTCCTTGGTGATCTAGGGCTTTACCTCCAATATAGCTTCCCTGGTGGTCTTCAGTGGCCCAAACTTAATGCAAAATTGAGAACCAACTTGCCGGCCAAATTAGATGGCTCTGTGGACCAGATTTAGCCTAAGGGCTGTAGTTTGGTTTAGAGGGGGAGGGGTTAGTAGGTTTGCCCAGTATGGGGTCCAGAAGTTTCTGATGGCGGCCCTGTCTCCAGGTATGGGAGGTGAACCCTAGGAGGCAGATGAGAGCCACTGTATTATACATTTAGCAGTTGATGTGGACAACCAGAATTTGCCACAGGCAGGGCCGGATTTCTGGCAAGGCCACATAGGCCATGGCCTAGGGTACCAGAAATTTAGGGGCGGCTCAGTGAGGGGCAGTAAAGCTGTTTTATGCAGCCATCCCTATCTACAAGGACAGCTTTAACCTTTAAACTCTCTGTCCTGTATTTGTGTCATCCCTGCAAGTCCTGTAAGCGCTATCCTGCAGGTACACATCAGCCTAACTCAAATGGAGACACAATGGGTCCATCAATAATGAAATGGCAAACATAACATAGAAGTTGTTAAGAAAAACATAACTTATAATCTATACGCATATTACTGAAATAGCTATTGTCTGTGACATCCAATGATAGAAAGTAAGTAGATTTCTCATTGGGGCACACAGAGACAACAACCATACAGATGGTATACTGTAGTTGGCCTTGGGCGGTAAAAAGTACAAATCCGGCCCTGGCCACAGGCTAAAACACATTTTTGGTACATTTGCTGTTTCATTCCTCATACAACTGCCCTCTTTCACGAGGCATTCTTTTCAAGCTGAAATTCAAATTCTTTCCCACATCTCGATGCAGAGAAATCTTTTTATAGAAGTTTACGGCCGTTCCTCAGTCCCATTGCTTCTTTTACAGGCCCTCCGCCCATGGTGTGATAATTGCTACAAAGTGGTGACTTAGCTCGTCACATTAATGGAGCAGGTATGACATTTAATGCCGTCTGTATAAGCCTCTCTACATCAGTCACCTTTTAAGTTTTGGCAGCTAATGGAGAAGGCTGCGATGGCGGGCACAATTATACAATTGGCCCGGGGATTAGCTTTATGAGGTTCTCTTTAAGTAGCAACTTGTATATTTTTACAAGACAGATGTCTATCTGTCGCTAAATCCACTCTTAGTGCCGCATTCTGCTAAGGGATCGCCTCTAACGCTGAGGTTCCTATATTGTTAAATAGGTTTGCGTAGAAGAAGAATAGGATAGATATTCTCAGGTATGAAGAGCTGTACAAATTGTCATAAGTACAAGTTTTCAACTCTGGTGTATATATGACAGTTACCATATTTTAGGCATATAAAACACACTTTTTCTGAAAAATGGAGAGAGAAAAAGTCCCTACGTCTTATATGCCAAATCAGGGAGTCTCCGACTTACGAACGCCTGCCGATATGAACTTCTGACCCCTCCTGTGTATTTTTTACAAATTACAAACAACTCAGCACACAACAAGTGATTTCCCCCCCTTTTTTTCCCAGCAACAGAGCTTTCTGTTGGTGGGGTCTGATCCCCGTTGGCATGTTTATTTATTTTTTTCTTTCTTTATTTATGTTTATTTTTTTAAATAAATGGCACTATTTTTTTTTGTAGTAGGCCCGCCAGCCATTCACCGTGATCAGCTGTCATAGGCATCAGCCTATGACTGCCGATCATTCCTGTGTCTCCCAGGGGGAAAGCCGTGTTCCATGGCTGTCCCCAGTACAGCCCTGCCATAGATCACAGCACTGTACCATGTAAATAAACGGCGGTTTCACCGTCTAACATTCTCCTAGCGGCGATCACCACTGGGAGACTAATGATGGAGCGGAGCTCCATCATTCAAGCGGAGAAGCGCGCGATCGCCTTCAAAACATCGCCCCAGGACTTCATGCCAATTGGCGTGCATCGGTCGTAAGAGGGTTAAAGGTTCAGCACCACAGAATATTTTGGTATTTATAAAAATCAATAATAATAATAATAAGAGTATTATGCTGTTGCTTATCTTTTAGAGCAGGGAGAAAGTTTAGGTCCGCTGTAATGCCTAAATAGACTGAGGCTGATATTTTTTACAGACCCTATCCTGTTCAGTGTACACTCCTGGAGCCTGGAAACAGTTACTGTATGTTACTGAGCGGGACGGAGGGGGGGGGGGGGGTCCTTCAGGGGGAACATTGATTTCCAGGGGGGGGGGGGGCAGTGCCCCAGCGTGCCCCAGTGGAAGGAAGACATATCATTTGGGATATTATAAGTGAGCCAGGAAGGTCCCCTATAATGTTCAGCAATACGTTGTCTAAGGGGCCTGATGGTGCAGCCCACATATTGTAGGCTGCATGAAGAACAGTTGAGCACATAGACTCACACATTGGCAGGGCTGGTTCTGGCAATTTTGGCACCCTGAGCAAGGCACCTTTTACCGCCCTACCGCAGAGGCCTGGAGGGTAATTCTTCCTTTTACCTAAAAGCAAAAAAGCATTGAGGTGTCACAATCAACCCTGACTGCATTTTGTGCTGCCTACCAGGGCCGGTCCCGGATTTTTTGCTGCCTGAGGCTAACTTGTTAGGCTGCCCCCCCCCCTCCCAGATTTGGAATGATTGCACAGCACCTGAGAGACATAACGTGCTGTGGCTCAACACAATAGCACACTGGCTGGCTGTGAGTCTGTGACAAACAAACTGCTCACCCGCAGCCAATCGGCCATTCTCCATTCCTCACCAGTCAGGACAGCTGTGCCACCTCCTCCCTTCTGCTGTGCAAGTCATATGAAACCCTAATGATCTCCTGCCTCCCCCCTCCTCACTCACTGTCAGACTCCTCACACTGCACAACAAGCTGCTTTTCCCCAATTATCACCTGTTCATCTCGCTTGCTCTCCTCTTGCTTCTCCTCCTACTCTGACTGCATGATGTTAGTGTAAACACAGTACAAACAAGCTGCCCCTGTAATCTCTGCGCCTGATGCTAATGTTTCACCTTTCTTCATGAGATATCCGGCCCTGCTGCCTGCTACACAACCTTGAAAAAAAAATGACAAAGCAGTCATACAGGAAATTGTAAAGAATGGCTGGAGGGAGGAGGAGACAATACTAAGACTACAGAACATTCAGTCGTTCACAGAGTTCTGGCTTTTTTAGTTTATAAGTGACTTATCAAACCTAAAATCACGACACAAGTTGCGGAATCTAGCAGAAGATGGGGCAAATCAGAATACGTGAGGATTGCTTTGTTCATCTCTGCATTTTAACATCGGAATACTTTTAAAGCCTATACACAATGCATACACAAATAGGTCATGATTAGTGGTAATGTATTCACTACACTGAGCTCTGCCCAGGCTGCTCTGGCAACGTGTCGGACCCCCGCTGGCAGCTGGCACTAGTTCTGTCTGTTCGACATCCCAGCACTCCCTAACATCTTACCCTACTTTCCTCGCCCCTCCATCCAGACACAATGAGTTCAGCGGCTGTACGAATCACATTCCAACAGGCAGTTCAGCACATGCAGACAGCACCATGCACAGGAACAGATTATGCCGAGCTGCAGCTGTAATTATTCATGTATTCCTGGCTGCTCCTTGCTGATTCTTTTTACTGCTTCATTTTAATACATGCATAAAACTGCAGTAAAAGATCCCCCGGCTGTAAGACGCATAATATAGAACTCAGATTTAGAAAAGTCTCCAACTCGATAAGAAGAAACACAAACTATGTAGCTTCAGACAACTTTTTGGTATTATGGAATTTCGTCACTGCAATTAGAAACTTCTTCAGTTAAAATGAGATGAAGAAACTGAAGAGGTCATGTGTTTCCAGGTGAAGCCAACTTTTCTTGGGAGGGGAAAGGGGGTAGTAGGCGGCACCAGGAGGGATCGGTTAGTGGTAGGCATCAAGAGGGAGGGCTCTGTGTGAGAATAGAAGAGTTTGGTACAGGGGCATAACTAGAGGTAGCAGAAAGGGGACCCCTTCATAGGCAAACACAGAAGGGAATTACAGCTGCCCAGAATCCCCCCTCAGACCAGGGCCGCTGCAGTGTCTAAGGACAGGCACAAGTTGAGACACTAGAAACCAGACACTTGAATGATAATGAGTTTCGCAGATCGCAGTCCGCTTCCTCAGATCAAATAACAATAAAAAAAACATTGGCACTCAGTATGCAAAGTAGACAAACATAAAAAATAACTTAACACAAAATATTACCTAGGAAAATACACACACACATATATATATATATATATATATATATATATATATATATATATATATATATATATATATACAGTATATATATATATATATATATATATATATATGTACACATACATGCACAGTATGCAAAAAAATACTATGAATAATAAAAAAAATATGCTATTATTTTTATATTTTTTTATTTTTTTCCTTGCATACTGTATATATATATTTTCCTAGGTGATATTTGTGTTAAAAAGTTATTTTTTATGTTTGTCTACTTTGCATACTGAGGAGTGCCAATGTTTTTTATTTCAGACACTTTTGTTATTTGATCTGAGGAAACGGACTGCGATCCGCGAAACGCGTTATCATTCAAGTGTCTGGTTTCTGTAAAAAAAAAAAAAAATTACTTTTTGTGGGCTACCCCCTTCTTTTAGAGGTAAGCCTATTTATGTATGTTTTGTCCAGCTTACCCGGTTCAGCACCGCAGTGCCGAAAATCTCATGCATCCGAGCAACGTTCACCTCCCATTCATTCACCTATAACTTTATTGCTACTTATCACAATGAATTGATCTATATCTTGTTTTTTCCGCCACTAATTAGGCTTTATTTGAGTAGTACATTTTGCTAAGAATTATTTTTTTCTAAATCCATTTTAACAGGAAGATTAAGAAAGAAATGAAAAAAAATAATTATTTCTCAGTTTTTGGCCATTATAGTTTGAAATTAATATATGCTACCGTAATTAAAACTCATGTATTTTCTTTGCCCATCTGTCCCGGTTATTAAACCATTTAAATAATGTCCCTATCACAATTTATGGTGCCAATATTTCATTTAGAAATGAAGGTGCATTTTTTCAATTTGCGCCCATCACTATTTATAAGCCTATAGTTTTAAATAATATAATAACATACTCTCTTGACATGCATATTTAAAAAGTTCAGACCCTTGGGTAACTATTTATGTTGTTTTAGTTTATTTTTATCGTATTTTTTTTATTTTATTTTTTGTATAAAAAATGTATGTGGGTAATTTTTGGTGCGGGAGGGAAACTGCTAATTTTAAATGTAAAGTAATATAATTGTTTGTTTAAAAATGTATGTGGGTGCAGTTTACTATTTGGCCACAAGATGGCCACAGTGAGAAAAGTCCTGGATGCGAACGATCTCGCATCCAGGAACTAAAATGCAGAGGAGAAGTTTCCTGGGGGCAGAAATACCACGCTCTCTGGAGAGAAAGCGTCGGTATTTCTGCGGGGAAGTTAGATCAGTGAATGGGAATTATATTCCCATTCACTGATCGGGGGGCTTGCAGGAGCGTGCACCATGCGGCGGGAGCAGCAGTGCCTATCTGGACGAGGAAGCTCGTCCAGATAGGCCGAACTGGTTACATTATCCATTCCACACATCACATCTTGGGGTGCCTCCTCCCTCCCAGTAATTTCTCACACCAACCCCCTCTGCTCGGGGTGTTGGGCATGTATGTTGGTTCCTTGGAACCATTACACCCCTTTTTCTTTTCCCGGAGAGCGACCTACATTGACGGAGACCAAAGAACCCGAATGAGGACAGGCTTTCCTCACCAGCCGTTACACTGTGGTTGCTGGTCTTGCAACCAATTTTTGTGAGTATTCTTCACATACAGTTGTTGAGTGTCCCATACCCTCAAGGTGCTACACTATCAGGGGCTCCTGGTGTCCTTGTCTCGTTTTTTGTCTCCTTTGGAAGGTCCTCGGACTCCATTGGTACCACACCCTCTATTCCTGTCAGATGCCTGTCAGGTCGAATTTGACAGGAATCTATCTGATGTGTCAACACACTAGGAACAGATTTCCAATACATTTCAGAATGAAATCTATTGAAAATCAATTGAAATACAATGTTGCACCATTTGATCCAATGCAACCCATGCAACACTGCAGCAGCCGATCAACCTAGATTTTCCGTCCGGGCCGATCAAGTAAATTGATCGACAACGGTTTGAAATCGATCAATAGGGCGATCGATCATGCTTCCTCTTGCATCGATTTCTAGCTGTTTGGATCAGAGTGGTCGAATCGACCGTCGATTTTTGGCTGAAATCGACCAGTGTATTGGTCGCTTTACAGTCACAGTGAATACAACAAGTGATTAGGAAATAGGGAAGGAATCAGTTATCGAAAGGCTATCAGGGTAGTGTCGAGTATAATACTGCAACTAGTTAATGTAAACCAGTGTTCATGTAAACCAGGGGACCACTCATTTCAGATCTTTAAACAAAGGTCAAAGTGATAACTCTGCTGTTTGTACTTTGTTCTGTATTAAATCTTCACTTTGGTGGCTTTTTGGTGACAATACACACGTGGCAATTTTGGTGACAATAACATGTATGGGGGATTTGCTATTAACTGTTTAAGTTGGGATGAAATTACACAAAATTATGAATGGATAACACAAAATCAATTGAACGTCCAAATTGTAATTATGCATAGCCATAATTGCTTAAATATATGCGTAAATGTAATCACTAACCTTGACAGAAGTTTTCTTCTTTCCAGTTATCCAGAATATAAACTTTTCTTTTAAAGTGGACCTGAACTCTTGCACAGGACAGAAGGAAAACATATAGAAATGCACCCTGTATGTATTTAGAGAGTGTAGCCTGTCTAATTCCCCCTCACCTGTTGTAATTTGATGCCTCAGCTGTGTCAGCTGATTGCTGTGGCAGAGAGGCTAATTTGAAAACACAGGATGTTAACAATATGTCTGCTTCCATGAAAGCAGGAAGTAGACGCACTGCAGATTTATTGTAGGATTTGTATCAGCTGTAACAAAGAAATGTTTTTTCTTTAAAGGTTATTATGCTGATGCTTATCTTTTAGAGCAGAGGAGAAGTTCTGAGTTCAGGTCCTCTTTAACATGGTCTCTGGGTTTTCTAAAAAAAAGTGATTTATTGGACAGCTATTCAAAATCACTATATACAGATAAAAACAATCGCAATCACAAATCACCATCACAGGTTTAGGGAGACATCTGTGGCTTGAGTTCTCCTTTAAGCCCAGGCAGCTGTTTGGTCTGCACTGCACTGGCTCCTGACTTGAACCACAATGCTCCTATAATTGAGCTTGTTACAATGGCAGGCTGTACATTTTTTTTTCTGCACGGCAACAATAGCCCGTCCAACTTCATTACCGTCGATAGTTAAAAAATCGAATTAAAAGCCAGCAGTAGTAGCTTATTACACAGAATAAGTGACAGTGAGAGCTGGACGCGGGCCGAAGTCATTCTTAACCAGTCATGTCCAATTAGACGGAACCTCACACATACATTCCGGACGGAGCCACGTTAATAAATTTGTCCTACCACAAACTGAGCGAAACTCACAGGGCTTCGGGGCCGCTGGCCTAATGGATGATTTGATAATTTGGGAAGGAAACTGGGTGAGGGGCGGGTATCAGCAGACAGGGCTGGAACAGGTGTCTAATTGTACAGACTTGTCTCTTTTGAAGGCAAGTCAGTTTCATGGGAGCTCGGGACCCGGAATATCTTTAGGGTTACGGTATGTTTGCTCAGTGAATTACACACGCTGCTAACTCACATTAGAATGGTAACCTGTACAGCGGGGCATGGGAAGAGGCCAGCGCTGGATGAAGAGGTAGCTGGCAAGGCCCCTCCAACAGGAAATGAGAAGGAGATTAATTGGGAACATTGGAAAGGAAAAATAAAAATTTTTTTTCAATGACCAAACATTAATGCTGAATGTGATAAAACACTAGCAATGAGCATGAACTTTGCATAACCGTAATTTCGCATTGTAATTTGCAATTAGGATGCAAATAATCTTAATGCAAAATTTCAAGAAAAATCGTAATTCATTTTGTATATGTAATCAGGAAATGTAATCTCGCAATTTCATGTAATTGTCGCGTAGTTTTGTGCCGACTTAAAGAGAAACTCCAACCAAGAATTTAACTTTATCCCAATCAGTAGCTGATACCCCCTTTTGCATGAGAAATCTATTGATTTTCACAAACAGACCATCAGGGGGCGCTGTATGGCTGATATTGTGGGGAAACCCCTCCCACAAGAAGCTCTGGGACTGCGGTACTTTTGACAGTTTGCCACAATGTAACAAGGTTCACAGACAGGAAATAGCGGTTTACAGCTGTCTCTAACAGCCAAAACAGCTAGGAGCAGCTACATAATCTTCCCACAGTAAAAATGTCACCATGTAATAAATGTCAGAATGTAAATCGGGGAGACTAAAGATTTTACAATGAGCAAACACTGACTAAATCATTTATACATAATTATTGTAAAAATGAAGCATTTTTTCTATTACATTATTTTCACTGGAGTTCCTCTTTAATAGGAAAGCCACAGTACAAGCTATTTAGATGCAAAAGAAGAGGGAGGGGGGACGGGGGACACTGGAGAGGTTGACATGGATAAACTAAACATTAAATTACAAAGAAAAAGTATCCATCTAGGCAAAAGTAGGAAGTCCAAGCCTCATAAATTCCAAATATCATTGTTAATTAAGAGGTAGACTAGGGGTGTCAGCAACACTGGCAATATAAATAGAGCGTGCTACGGCCCAAAAATGTAAATCCACAACCTTAGAAAAAGAAGGCCCATATGGACAGCACCACTCGAATGTACAAATTATTTTATTACAAACATTCAGGTTATATTATATATAACATGACACATTTGAAGTTCAATAAAGAATATTAAAACCAATTAAAAAAGACCACATTTGTCTTAAAGTATCCAGCTGCAATCAGTTATGCCCTATTAATAAACAATATATGCATACAGTGGTGTGAAAAACTATTAGCCTCCTTCCTGATTTCTTATTCTTTTGCATGTTTGTCACACTTAAATGTTTCTGCTCATCAAAAACCGTTAACTATTAGTCAAAGATAACATAATTGAACACAAAATGCAGTTTTAAATGATGGTTTTTATTATTTAGTGAGAAAAAAAACTCAAAACCTACATGGCCTTGTGTGAAAAAGAAATTGCCCCCCTTGTTAAAAAATAACTGTGGTTTATCACACCTGAGTTCAATTTCTGTAGTCACCTCCAGGCCTGATTACTGCCACACTTGTTTCAATCAAGAAATCACTTAAATAGGAGCTATCTGACACAGAGAAGTAGACCAAAAGCACCTCAAAAGCTAGACATCATGCCAAGATCCAAAGAAATTCAGGAACAAATGAGAACAAAAGTACTGTAATTGAGATCTATCAGTCTGGTAAAGGTTATAAAGCCATTTCTAAAGCTTTGGGACTCCAGCGAATCACAGTGAGAGCCATTATCCACAAATGGCAAAAACATGGAACAGTGATGAACCTTCCCAGGAGTGGCCGGCCGACCAAAATTACCCCAAGAGCGCAGAGAAAACTCATCGGAGAGGCCACAAAAGACCCCAGGACAACATCTAAAGAACTGCAGGCCTCACTTGCCTCAATTAAGGTCAGTGTTCACAACTCCACCATAAGAAAGAGACTGGGCAAAAAGAGCCTGCATGGCAGATATCCAAGGCGCAAACCACTTTTAAGCAAAAAGAACATTAAGGCTCGTCTCAATTTTGCTAAAAAAAACATCTCAATGATTGCCAAGACTTTTGGGAAAATACCGTGTGGACCGACGAGACAAAAGTTGAACTTTTTGGAAGGTGCGTGTCCCGTTACATCTGGCGTAGAAGTAACACAGCATTTTAACGAAAGAACATCATACCAACAGTAAAATATGGTGGTGGTAGTGTGATGGTCTGGGGTTGTTTTGCTGCTTCAGGACCTGGAAGGCTTGCTGTGATAGATGGAACCATGAATTCTACTGTCTACCAAAAAATCCTGAAGGAGAATGTCCGGCCATCTGTTCGTCAACTCAAGCTGAAGTGATCTTGGGTGCTGCAGCAGGACAATGACCCAAAACACATCAGCAAATCCACCTCTGAATGGCTGAAGAAAAACAAAATGAAGACTTTGGATTGTCCTAGTCAAAGTCCTGACCTGGATCCTATTGAGATGTTGTGGCATGACCTTAAAAAGGCGGTTCATGCTAGAAAACCCTCAAATAAAGCTGAATTACAACAATTCTGCAAAGATGAGTGGGCCAAAATTCCTCCAGAGCGCTGTAAAAGACTTGTTGCAAGTTATCGCAAATGCTTGATTGCAGTTATTGCTGCTAAGGGTGGCCCAACCAGTTATTAGATTCAGGGGGCAATTTTTTTTTCACACAGGGCCATGTGGGTTTTGAGTTTTTTTCTCACTTAATAATAAAAACCATCATTTAAAACTGCATTTTGTGTTCAATTATGTTATCTTTGACTAATAGTTAACAGTTTTTGATGAGCAGAAACATTTAAGTGTGACAAACATGCAAAAGAATAAGAAATCAGGAAGGGGGCAAATAGTTTTTCACACCACTGTACGTTTGTAATTCAATGTAATCCAATATCGTAATGAAAACATATATTGCCAGCTTGGTGGGCATCAATAAGAGCCCACCAGTGGTAGAACCCGGGTTCGGTAAGATGTGATAGCGTAATCAAAATCCTACAATAAAAGTGACCAATTGCATAGAATGTGCTCGTACTATAAATAAATAACTGTATACAGACTGCAAAAAATCAATCAGCAAATAGGAGCAGCCTATAAGATAAAGTGCATGAGAGATAAGGGAAAGTGCAAATAAAGGAGATACTTAGCCCGAGACAGTATGTAGGTAGGGCAGGGCAGCTGGAGTAGGTTGGGGTCCCCTCAAGACGTTCCCACTAGCTCCGCGGGCATCACCCCGCTTTGAAAGGAGGAGAGGACACCGGATGTCTGTAATAAAATAATTTGTACATTCGAGTGGTGCTGTCCATATGGGCCTTCTTTTTCTAAGGTTGGGGATTGTTAATTGAGGGAACATATCCCAAGCGAACCAATAAACGTTAAAAATAATAAAATACACGGTGGGGGGCGGGCAAGAGTCCCACTAATATCAACAAATGTAACGAAGTAGATAATAATATCAACATACTATGATTAAATCTAGACTTCAGATTTTTGCTTAGATGGATACTTTTTCTTTTTAATCTTATGCTGGGTACACACAATACGTTTTTCCGCTCAGTTTTTCACCCGATCATTTTTTCTGCTCGATTCTGCACTCAATTCTCTTATCTTCCACTCGTTTTCCTTATCTTTTTCCATTCACTTCTATGAGAAATCGAGCACAAAATCGATCGGAAGGAGTATCGGACATGACAGGAATTATCCATCGATTCCTTCTATCGACTGGATAAACATATCGTGTGTACCCAGCATAAACCATACAAGCTATTGTCATCAAACTTGTTGGTTTGTTGAAGAGACACTGAAGCTTCGAAAATTACCTGTTTTTATTAGCCAGTCCTTTTCAGCTTTAATGGCATAGATGAAACGCTGCATTCCCGCGGCTAAACGAGGCCTTTATCACTGCAAAATCCTGGGGCAAAAATCCACGACTTTCCAGGTCGTGGATTTTGCTGCCCGGGGAGGCAGAGCTTTAGGCTGTAGCTCTGCCTCCAGTCGCGTCAATCCCCACGAATCTCCACCTCCTCCCACCCCTCTCAGTGAAAGAAGACAGAGGGGCGGGAGGAGGCAACGATCCAAGGAGATTGACGTGAATAGAGGCAGAGCTGCAGCTATAAACTCTGCCTCTAACAGGAAGGAGCCCCGAAATTTGCCCAGGGGTTTTGGGGTGATTAAGGCCGTGTCTTGTCTCAGGAATGCGGCATTTCATCTATGCCATTAATGCTGAAAAGGACTGGCTAATAAAAACAGGAAATTTTAGAGACTTCATGTAATGATCTGCTCAGCTGTCTGCACGGGCAGACAGCTGTTTGTCCATTCTTTATGTCTGAGTGTTGCAGGTCGCTGGAAAAGAGACCTGTCTTCGCTTTGCAAGTTTCAGAGTTGCTCTGCTGAGGAATTTGCATACACTTGTCATGCAAATTGCCTAGCTGCCTCCTCTGATGGCTTGCAGTATATATACCATTTGCTCCCAGAATCCCTTGCTGGTCATGATGGTTTGCTCCTGCTAAACTCTCCTGAAGAATCAGCCTTGCTTTTTTGCTAAAGATTATCTTAGAGTAATTCCTGGGGACTGCACTAGGCATCCCTTCTAGTGCAGTCAGGTTGTATTATCTGTATTGCCTTGTTCTGTCTCTCAGTCTCGATTGTCTTGTCGCCAGCGGCGGTCAACAGGAAATCGTTCTGTCTGTCTGGAAGTGTAGGCCAGAGCTGCGGTTGCTACTGGCTGCTCCATCTGTTTGTCTGTTTGGATCGCATCCGCTCTAGCGGTATCAGCGGTGGTTCCTTCTGTATTCTGCCTTAGGGGTGCTAGCCAGAGCAGCGGTTGCTACTGGTAGCCCCATCTGTTTGTCTTGTCTGGTACAAACGCTTGCTGTAGGCTCGGTAAGGTAACCGTTTAGCAAGCGTTCGCATTCTCTATTTCGTGTTTGTGTTTCATTGGTTAGTTAGGGTGACACGCTTATCACTGGGCGCCTAACGCGTGGTGATCGTGTTGTAAACGCGCTCGCTGTTGCGAATGAGTGCGGTGTTCGCATTTAGCTAGCGTTTGTTATTTTCCTTGATGCTCTGATTGTTCTTGCTTGCTGTGCCTTTTGCTACTCTCGTGTTCTGTCCTGCTCGGTCTTGTGTCTGTTGGCAATCGCCAGTCTTGCGATTGCGTTCGTACTTTGTTTCTGCGGATGTGTGTTCACCGTTGCTGGTTGGCGACTAGATTGGTTGACACACATTCATTCTGTCTCTGTGCTCTTTCTTTACACTTGTGCTCTATCTAGTTCGGTCTTGTGTCACTATTGGCAATCGCTACACTTGCGATTGCATTCCCACTTCATTTCCGTTGTTGTGTGTTCACCGTCGCTGGTTGGCGACTAGATTGGTGGACACACATACATTCTGTCTCTGTGTTCTCTCTCTTTAAGGGCGATTTTGCCCTGCATTACTTCAACTTGTACAATTCCCATCTGGCGTCTGTGGCAGTGCAGAGGCTGTGTTGGTCTGCACTCCACAGCTCCATCTGCCAGTGGGAATCTCCCTCTACAGGTGCATTGCACCATTGCTGGGTTCTCTCAGATTACACGCTTGTGGAGGATTTCCGCAGTGTCGGCGCGCATCCTGTGCGCTGACCACGGAAATAATTCCACAATTGTTACACTTCAGTGTCTCTTTAAACAGAACAGTAGGAACAAGTTAAAAAATTTTTTTTGCAAAAACACCCTGTAGTTTTTGAGATAATTGATTCTGAAAGTGCAAAGGAAAAATGTTTTTTAAACTTATTTTTCTGAGTTTAAGAACATTTTTCTTTTTCATTTTAAAAATCATTTTTCACAAAAACTACAAACAGTGCAGGTTGGTAGAGCAGCACCCATCAACTGGAAGATTCAAGGACGTGCCTCAGCTCGCAGTTCTCCACACCACTGGGACTGTAAATTGTAGAAATCCACTTGAGCAGGCACCGTCACGATATAAATAAGCTCTTTATTGATCACATGGGTTAAAAAGCAGTTAACAACGACAGACCGCTGTTTCGAGCTTCATGCTCTTTGTCAAGTTGTCAAGAGACTGCAGCAGTGCTGGGCGTAATGGAAAAAACTACGCTTACGGATCATTACGCGTAATTTTACGCTATTACGCATTACGGAATTACGCTTACGGCGTAGACAGTCATTTACGGTACATGTCTGTAATTACACATAGCCCTTACGCAATTACGCGTAAGAATACCGTAATTAAGGTTGTTACGTTATTGGCTTACGCGTAAAATCCTACTAGCAATTAATGCTGTCATGCTGCCAAGCGGAAAAGTTGACGCATGGATCAATGTTAGGTAGCCGCCGACTTTAAGGGTTAATAGCAAAGCCCCCTTAATTGCTAAGAGCCTCAAATTTGGAGAATATATTAAGGAGATCAGAAGGAATAAGAGGGAAATTTTTTTTTTCAAAAAGACCTTATAGTTTTTGAGAAAATCGATGTTAAAGTTTCAAAGGAAAAATATATACATTTAAAAACCCGCCGACTTTAACGGTTAATAGCAAAGCCTGCTTAAAATTTAGGAACACCAAATTCCCAGGGTATATTAAGGGGATCAGTGGCAATAAGAGGAAAACATTTTTTTTTCAAAAAGACCTTATAGTTTTTGAGAAAATCGATTTTTAAGTTTCAAGGGCAAAAATGTCTTTTAAATGCGGAAAATGTCAGGTTTTTTTGCACAGGTAACAATAGTGTTTTATTTTCATAGATTCCCCCAAGTGGGAAGAGTTTTACTTACTTCGTTCTGAGTGTGGGAAATATTAAAAAAAACCGACGTGGGGTCCCCCCTCCCAGACCTCTTTAACCCCTTATCCCCCACTGGGATAGCCAGAATGCGGAGCACCGGCCGCGTGGGGCTCCGCACCCTGACTATACCAGCCCGCATGGTCCATGGATTGGGGGGTCTCGGAAGGGGAGGGGCAGCCAAGCTTTCCCCTCCCCCTCCGAGCCCTTGTCCAATCCAAGGACAAGGGGCTCTTCTCCACCTCCGATGGGCGGTGGGGGTGGAGGCCGCGATTTCCTGGGGGGGGGGGTTCATGGTGGCATCTGGGAGTCCCCTTTAAAAAGGGGTCCCTCAGATGCCCACCCCCCCTCCCAGGAGAAATGAGTATAGAGGTACTTGTACCCCTTACCCATTTCCTTTAAGAGTTAAAAGTAAATAAACACACAAACACATAGAAAAAGTATTTTAATTGAACAAAAAACATAAATGGTTAATTAAGAATATTAAAGGACTTTTTTCGTGGTTATGTTTTTTGTTCAATTAAAATACTTTTTCTATGTGTTTGTGTGTTTATTTACTTTTAACTCTTAAAGGAAATGGGTAAGGGGTACAAGTACCTCTATACTCATTTCTCCTGGGAGGGGGGGTGGGCATCTGGGGGACCCCTTTTTAAAGGGGACTCCCAGATGCCACCATGAACCCCCCCCCCCAGGAAATCGCGGCCTCCACCGCCCATCGGAGGTGGAGAAGAGCACCTTGTCCTTGGATTGGACAAGGGCTCGGAGGGGGAGAGGAAAGCTTGGTTGCCCCTCCCCTTCCGAGACCCCCCAATCCATGGACCATGCGGGCTGGTATAGTCAGGGTGCGGAGCCCCACGCGGCCGGTGCGGAGCATTCTGGCTATCCCAGTCTGCATGGAGGACAAGGGGTTAAAGAGGTCTGGGAGGGGGGACCCCACGTCGTTTTTTTTAATATTTCCCACACTCAGAACAAAGTAAGTAAAACTCTTCCCACTTGGGGGAATCTATGAAAATAAAACACTATTGTTACCTGTGCAAAAAAAACTGACATTTTCCGCATTTAAAAGACATTTTTGCCCTTGAAACTTAAAAATCGATTTTCTCAAAAACTATAAGGTCTTTTTGAAAAAAAAATGTTTTCCTCTTATTCCCACTGATCCCCTTAATATACCCTGTGAATTTGGTGTTCCTAAATTTTAAGCAGGCTTTGCTATTAACCGTTAAAGTCGGCGGGTTTTTAAATGTACATATTTTTCCTTTGAAACGTTAACATCGATTTTCTCAAAAACTATAAGGTCTTTTTGAAAAAAATTTTTTTCCTCTTATTCCTTCTGATCTTCTTAATATATTCTCCAAATTTGAGGCTCTTAGCGATTAAGGGGGCTTTGCTATTAACCCTTAAAGTCGGCGGCTTTTTTATATTATACGGGAGCGTAATATTACGCGATTACGGCAGACTGTGTAATTTCAATGGGAGTTTACTGTCTTACGCGTAATTTGTTACGCGTAATAACGTAACCTACGGTCTACGCGTAATACAGTAACCTTACACGTAATGCTTACGGTGCATTTGTAGTGAATTACGATGCGTAATTACGCTAATGCGTAATTTCGGCCCAGCACTGGACTGCAGTCTCTTGACAACTTGACAAAGAGCATGAAGCTCGAAACAACGGTCTGTCGTTGTTAACTCCTTTTTAACCCATGTGATCAATAAAGAGCTTATTTATATCGTGACGGTGCCTGCTCAAGTGGATTTCACAAAAACTACAAGATTTTGAAAAAAAAAAATTGTTGTACCCTCTATTCTCCTTAACCTCCTTGGCGGTAATCCCGAGCTGAGCTCGGGGTATGCCGCCGCGGAGGATTTCTCAGGCCCTAGTGGGCCGATTTGGATAATTTTTTTTTAAAACACGCAGCTAGCACTTTGCTAGCTGCGTGTCTTACCTGATCGCTGCCGCTCGGCGCCGATGCGCCGCTAATCGCCGCAATACAGCCCCCCCGCATACCCCTTGCGCAGCCTGGCCAATCGCTGCCAGGCTGTGCTATGGGGTGGATCGGGACTCCCTGTGACATCACGACGTCGATGTCGTCACTTCGTTCGTCGCCATGGTGACGGGGGAAGCCCTAAAGGAAATCCCGTTCCGAGCGGGATTTCCGGATGGGCTTGATCGCCGGCGGTGATCGGAGGGGTGGGAGGGACGCCGCAGGGAGGGGGGAATCATGTAGCTAGCGATAGGCTAGCTACATGATAAAAAAAAAAAAAAATAGACTAAAAAAACCTCCCGCGGCCGTGCGGCCGCAAATCAATTGACCGCCAGGGAGGTTAATGTACGTAGCAATCTTGGTGATGTATAGCATGTATGGGAGCTTTGTTATTAACCCCAAATTCGGCACATAATTACACAAAATTTGCCAAAATTATGAATAAATTATGCGAAATCAATTGAATGTACAAATCATAATTACATATGGCTGTTACTGAAAAACATTACGCAAAATTTAGCACATTACGATCATCACTATAAAACAATGAAATATTAAGGAGCTGGCTTCCCTATGCATTACATCTATACTGTATTTACAAGTAACAATAAGCAAACACATATAAGCACACCATAAAGGATGTAACAATTGGCATTTTATTAAAAAATGAAATAAAGAATAAAGAATGTCCATACTGATGCATCAGGCAAGGCACCTTTTGTCTCCCAACCCCAATCTCATGAACAGGAAGATCATAACCTACACCAATTAGTTTTGTGGCATTAGTAAGAAATTAATAATTTACATAGGAATAATGTTGTTTATCAAAATAAGTTTGTAGAAGACACACAAATTATTACCAGGCCATTGAAATCTCACTGGCCCAAACTCACTGAGCCTATATAACAAAACATTCTAATAACGGTTTTGAGGGGTGTATATCCACTTTTTAAACATTAGACTGTTTATGTACAGCCTGGGTGTTTACATGTAAGGATGTTTTACTGGAAATCAAACCAAAGTTGTCACACACCAGTGTTCATTAAGGTGTTAAAATTACCGTCCACCCCTTTCTTAACCTCATGAGCATTACGCCGCTCAGGAGGTTTTGTTACATTTTGCCTGATTCCTAAATTATTGTCAGAGATGACTGAAAATCTTATAGCTAGTATTAGGCTAGCTAGTAGAAGTCTCCGGCACCCTCCGATCCCTGCCGCTCCCCCGTTTATACGTTACCCAGCCTGGATCCAGCGGTCGGCGCAGCCTCCCCGAATAGCTCCGGTCCTCTCTATGGGGAGGATCGCACATGACTTCGCCGACGTCATGCGCAAACCTGATCCTCCCCATAGAGAGGCCGGAGCTGTGCAGGGAGGCTGCGTGTTTGCTGGATCCAGGGGGGGGGGGGGGTAATGTATAAACGGGTTGATCGGGGGGGGGGGGGAATCGCAGGCGAGCGGCGGGTGCTCGACACTCGTACTAGCTAGCCTAGTGCTAGCTAAAGGGTTTACAGTTATTTGGGGCAATAATTGTATAATGGGGGACTCCTGGGGCCACAGAGCAGTATGCCCGACACAGTGTCGAGCATACCGCTAAGGAGGTTAATGGCACTAGTTGTTTATAACAATTCCATAAATACAGTGTGCTAAGACAGTTGTCAGTTGGCACATTTGTCTGATTTGCCTAAAAATGTTCTGGATAACAATAAGGTACATTCAACTACAACATTTTTGTGCTTGAAGGAAATGCATCCCTTCTACAGAGTTGAAACTTGCACATATTTGCAATTTAAATCACCTGAAATGATCACTCAAGATGGTTTTGGGCACCATTTCCAAGTGTGAATAGGTGTTTCCCAACAGCTCATCAGCAATGCGGCATGCTGCAAACCCAATTGATAGATCCCCATTCTTATGTACCGCTCCACTTGCTGCCATAATATTCCTTTCTTCCTATTCCCTTCCAATTACAATTGAATAAAGGGCTTAATGTCTTTAGTTTTAAAGGCCAGCGTGTGTACAGCAGCCCCCGATACCCACTGACCACTCAGCCAGTGATCCCTCCTAGCAGATCACTCCCTTACCTATCCCCCCACCGCACAATGTCACTCCCGCGCCACTCTGCCCTGCTACATAAAACCTGGACACAGCCTTGGCCCTGCCACGTCACCTGAGGGATCGAGTCAGTGTCATTGTCAGGTGACACCGTCCAATGTCAGGTGACAATGACTGAGCGTGTGTAAATGGTGAAGCAGGTTCCTACAGATAATCCACTTACTGTATATATACGTGAGTATAAGTCTAGAAATTTTGGTTTGATTCACTTCATAAAAGTATAGGGGTCGACTTATACACGAGTCACGGGCAACACTGAGTACACTGATAATGTGTGTACTAAAAACACACGATTGGTTCACACGATGGCCAGGGGCCCCGGACCCCTCTCACCGGCCGGGGCCCCAAGGCCAACACGTGACACCTGGAGGGGAGTGCAGGTGGGCCTGGACCTCTCACACCCAGGCTCTGGACCTCTCACATCCAGAAAACCCACCAACACTGCCTCCATACTGAATGCTAAATCCAACACACACAAGCAATAGAACACAGCAGTACATGCATCCAGCTACATTTGAAATTGGTCAGCAGGTGCTCGTCAGCCAATCAGGATGCACTGTCATACACCCTTTACCTGCCATACCACATCTAGCAGGGGTCCGGGGCCCCTGGCCATCGTGTGAACCAATCGTGTGTTTTTAAACGTTTTCTTTCAGCTCTAGGACATGGCGGACAGGTGAGCGGTTAGGGAGGGACCCCTGTGGGAGGGATGCCTGCACGGGGCGGTCCTGCTAGCGACGCAATCTTGCGATGGCGTCCAACTGAAGCCTCCCACCTAAATGCTAATGGCTGCTAGATGTGGTATGGCAGGTAAAGGGTGTATCACAGTGCATCCTGATTGGCTGACGAGCACCTGCTGACCAATTTCAAATGTAGCTGGATGCATGTACTGCTGTGTTCTATTGCTTGTGTGTGTTTAATGTGTGTACTAATAGTGACATTCCCATTTGCAGCAATTTACCCAGTGGTAACTAAGTGATACTTTGAGGAAAGGAAATGTCAAGCTGATACAGGTCTGAAAGTTCTGGCCACAACAATTAACATGGAAAAGGGCAGGGAGAAAATACTGGGCTGCATAAAAGGGGTCCTGAAGGAGTTATTGTTACTGCACTTAAGGGACATGAGGGGTTAATGGCTGCAATACTGTATGCAGTGCAGTCATTAACCCCTCCTGAGACCCAAGTGCAGCCATTAACTTTGCTGTAGATATGTAAAACAAGAAGGTAGACAATCGAGAGCTCCCAATCATTTATTATTGACTAGCTGGTCGCCCGGCGTTGCCCGGGTATGTAATTGGCTAGTGTTAGCTCTGTCCACTTTTTCTAATCCTAACACACAATTACCTAGTTTGTGAGCTTTGCGGTCTTTGGCATCAATAATTGGCTGTGGCTCCACTACTTTGAAAATCAATAGGTGAATTTTGATTAGCTTTTGTAGGCTCTACCTACTTTTCTGAATATTAATCCCAGTCACCCACTGTGCAAAGTTTAAGAACCCTGCCATTGACAGACAGTGTAAGAATGGCTGCAGTTTACATTCTGGCAGTTAAATTTTTATTTTTCTCCACCCACTGATGTCCTGATGTTTCCCGGGTATGTATTTGGCTGCTGTTGGCTGTGGCCACTTTTTCTAACCCTAACACACAATTGTCAATAGTCAATGACCAAGTTTGTGAGATTTGTGGTCTTTGGCATGAATAATTTTCATTGAAATGAAACACATCTGATTCGCTGTTTGTAGCCCCACCCCTTCTCTAAATATTTAACCCCAGTCACCCAATGATCAACTGTACCAGGTTTGAGGCTTGTGCCATTAACAGTGCAAAAATGGCAGCAATTAAATATTTGCCTTGAAAATCAATAGGTGAATTGTGATTGGTTTTTGTAGGCTCCACCCACTTTTCTGAATATTAATCCCAGTCACCCAGTGACCAACTGTGCAAAGTTTTAGAACCCCACAATTAATAGTGTAGGAATGGCTGCAGTTTAAATTTTCCCAGTGAAATTTGTGTTTGTCTCCGCCCACTGAAGACTCGGCATTGCCCAGGTATGTATTTGGCTGGCGCTAGCTCCGCCTACTTTTTCTAACCCAAACACAAAATTACTTAATGACCAAGTTTGTGAGCTTTGAAGTCTTTGGCATCAATAATTTGCATTGAAATAAAATAAATCTGATTGGCTGTGGCTCCACCCCTTTTCTGAATTTGAACCCCAATCACCCAATGGCCAACTGTACCAGGTACAGGTGATTAACAGTGCAAGAATGGCATCAATTAAATATTCCCCTTAAAGATTAATAGGTGGATTTTGATTGGCTTTTATAGGCTCCACCCACTTTTCTGAATATTAATCTCAGTCACCCAGTGACCAACTGTGCAAAGTTTGAGAACCCTACCATTAATAGTGTAAGAATTGCTGCAGTTTACATTTTCTCAGTGAAATTTGTATTTGTCTCCGCCTACTGATGACCCAGCATTGCCCGATTATGTATTTGGCTGGTGTTGGCTGCGCCCACTTTTCCTAGCCCTAACACACAATTACTCAATTACTCAATGACCAAGTTTGTGAGCTTTGCGGTCTTTGGCATCAATAACCTGCATTAAAATGAAACAAATCAGATTGGCTGTTTGGGGCTCCACCCCCTTATATATATTTAAACCCCAGTCACGCAATGATCAACTGTACCAGGTTTGAGGCTTGTGCCATTAACAGTGCAAGAATGGCAGCAATGAAATATTCCCCTGAAAAATCAATAGGTAATTTTTGATTGTTTTTTTGTAGGCTCCACCCACTTTTCTGAATATTAACCCCAGTCACCCAGTAACCAACTGTGCAAAGTTTGAGAACCCTACCATTAACAGTGTAAGAATGGCTGCTGTTTACATTTTCCCAGTACAGTTTGTATTTGTCTCCGCCCACTTATGGCCCGGCGTTGTCCACTTATGTATTTGGCTGGTGTTGGCTGTGCCCACTTTCCTAACCCTAACACATAATTAATCAATTACTCAATGACCAAGTTTGTGAGCTTTGCAGTGTTGTGGCAACAATAATTTGCATTGGAATGAAACAAATCTGATTGGCTATTTGTGGCTCCACCCCCTTTCTGAAATTGAACCCCAGTCGCCCAATGATCAACTATACCAGGTTTGAGGCTTGTGCAATTAACAGTGCAAGAATGGCAGAAATGTAAATATTCCCCTTGAAAATCATTAGGTGAATTTTGATTGTTTTTTCTAGGCTCCAACCACTTTTCTGAATAATAACCCTAGTCACCCAACGACCAACTGTGCAAAGTTTGAGAACCCTACCATTTACAGTGTAAGAAAAACAAAAGTTTGCTTTCTTAAAACAGAAAGAATTTGCGATAATTTAGGTTGGAGTGAGCTTGAGATGTCTTCCAGTGCATCACTGCTAAAAATATGCTAATTAACCATTGTTACCCTTAGAAGCTAAACACACCTCCAGAACCGCTAGAATGCAATGATGTGTCAGCTTGTTAAATTGTACAGAGCCATAATAATCCAACACGCATACAGACTGGTTTGGATTGTTTGATCCTTATCAGTGCATGGCATAGATTAATTTGGCTCTATGCAGTAGGGCTTGTAACACAGAGAGGGACGTGCTACCCAGCAAGCTCATGGTGACCCAGAACTCATTGGAATGTGTAAGGGACTACAATGGTCCTAAAAGCCCCCTTAGGGCCCTTTTCCACTTGCAATCGCTAGCGTTCACGCTGAACGCTAGTGATTGCTGAATCGCAATTACCGGCGATTCCCCGACGTTCGCCGCCGCGATTTTGCTATGCTATGCACTGCATAGCAAAATCGCGGCAAATATCGCTCCGCCGCGCGTTCGCGTTCCTGACAAAAACGAATCGCGGTAGTGGAAATGACCTACCGCGATTCCTATGTTAAAAAGCAAACCGTAGCGATTGTAAAATCGCTAGCGGTTTGCGTTTTTGCGATTCAGCCAGCGCAAACGCGCTGGTGGAAAAGGGCCCTAACTAAGATGTTAAGAAAAACAAACGTTTGCTTCCTTAAAACAGAAAGAATTTGCGATAATTCAGGTTGGAGTGAGCTTGAGATGTCTCCCGGAGCATCACTGCTGAATATATGCAAATTACCATTCTACCCTTAGAAGCTAAACACACCTCCAGTGTAACAGTGTATGGCTGCAGTTTACATTTTCCAGTGAAATTTGTGTTTGTCTCTTTTTGGTTATGGGAATAAAAAGTATCCTATACTTTATTCCAGGTAATGTACTATGTGTGTGCCAAATTTCATTTAAATCCGGTCAGCCATTTTTGCGTGATCGAGTAACAAACATCCAAACATCCAAACATCCAAACATCCGAACTTTCCCATTTATTATATTAGTAGGATATTCTCATTATTGAGCCCAACAGAGATATGTATACATATTATATGTGTTTCAACCTCATTATTGAGACCAATGGGCCAGTTGAAATCTATCTTTAATTATGAATGATTAAATATGCAATATGAATTATGGATGTGAACAGGGGTGTAACTAGAAATCACTGGGCCCACCTGCGAAACTTTGGATGGGGCCCCCTTCCCCCAAGTCCCAGTGGGCCCCTCCCCCCTGCAGAAAAATGCATACAGAAAACAGATGAGTGTGCTCCCAGCCTCAGCTTATTACACTCGCCCTGTCTTCTGATGGCGCACAACTGGCTCTGCAAACTCTTCCACCATCACTACAATACACAGCTGTACACAAGAGCCTGCTGTGCAATGAATAGGGACTATCTACAAATCTTTGCAAAACTTTGTATGATTCTTTATCAGTGGCTAAGCAGATGCAGTCATTAAAACAATTGTGCAGAGAATAGAAAACTTTTTCTCTACATGCCCTTAGTTGTCAGTCTCTCAGGACAGGAAAAATAATCTTTTCCCCCCCACGGGGCCCACTGCAGCTTCTTGGCCCCCTGCGGCTGCATCCCTTGCAGGGTCTATTGTTATGCCCCTAGATGTGAAATGTGATCAACCAAGCGATTACAAATATTTAAGACGTTTTTAATTTTGTTCTTCCATTAAGAATTGTTGGAAATAAATACATTTTCATGATTTTCACACACCTGTTGATCATCTACCTAGTGTTGGGCGAACAGTGTTCGCCACTGTTCGGGTTCTGCAGAACATCACCCTGTTCGGGTGATGTTCGAGTTCGGCCGAACACCTGACGGTGCTCGGCCAAACCGTTCGGCCATATGGCCGAACTAAGAGCGCATGGCCGAACGTTCCCCGAACGTTCGGCTAGCGCTGTGATTGGCCGAACGGGTCACGTGGTTCGGACCCGAACGCGCTCTGATTGGCCGAACGGTCACGTGGTTCGGGTAAATAAATACCCGAACCACGTCATATCTCCGCCATTTGTCTGTGGGTTTAGCTTTGGGTAGGCAGGCAGGGTAGTTCGCGCTCCAGCCACGCTAGCCAGGGTCCCCCCTGTCATTGTGTCACTGCTGGGAACAGTAGTACACCGCTTGCTCAGCCACACTATATAGCATTCTGTTTACTGCCACTCTGTGTACCTCGCTCAGCCACACTATATAGCATTCTGTTTACTGCCACTCTGTGTCTGCTGGGAATAGTAGTACACCGCTTGCTCAGCCACACTATATAGCATTCTGTTTACTGCCACTCTGTGTACCTCGCTCAGCCACACTATATAGCATTCTGTTTACTGCCACTCTGTGTCTGCTGGGAATAGTGGTACACCGCTCGCTCAGCCACACTATATAGCATTCTGTTCACTGTTCTGTGTCTGCTTGGAATAGTGGTACACCGCTCGCTCAGCCACACTATATAGCATTCTGTTTACTGTTCTGTGTCTGCTGGGAATAGTGGTACACCGCTCGCTCAGCCACACTATATAGCATTCTGTTTACTGTTCTGTGTCTGCTGGGAATAGTGGTACACCGCTCGCTCAGCCACACTATATAGCATTCTGTGCACTGTTCTGTGTCTGCTGGGAATAGTGGTACACCGCTCGCTCAGCCACACTATATAGCATTCTGTTCACTGTTCTGTGTCTGCTGGGAATAGTGGTACACCGCTCGCTCAGCCACACTATATAGCATTCTGTTTACTGTTCTGTGTCTGCTGGGAATAGTGGTACACCGCTCGCTCATCCACACTATATAGCATTCTGTTCACTGTTCTGTGTCTGCTGGGAATAGTGGTACACCGCCCGCTCAGCCACACTATATAGCATTCTGTTCACTGTTCTGTGTCTGCTGGGAATAGTGGTACACCGCTCGCTCAGCCACACTATATAGCATTCTGCTCACTGTTCTGTGTCTGCTGGGAACAGTAGTACACCGCTCGCTCAGCCAGAGTATATAGCATTGTGTTTACTGCCACTCTGTGTACACCGCTCAGCCAGACTATATACCATTGTTTACTGACACTCTGTGTACACCGCTCAGCCAGACTATATACCATTGTTTACTGACACTCTGTGTACACCGCTCAGCCAGACTATATACCATTGTTTACTGCCACTCTGATTCTGCTGGGAACAGTAGTACACCGCTCGCTCAGCCAGACTATATAGCATTGTGTTTACTGCCACTCTGTGTACACCGCTCAGCCAGACTATATACCATTGTTTACTGACACTCTGTGTACACCGCTCAGCCAGACTATATACCATTGTTTACTGAAACTCTGTGTACACCGCTCAGCCAGACTATATACCATTGTTTACTGCCACTCTGATTCTGCTGGGAACAGTAGTACACCGCTCGCTCAGCCAGACTATATACCATTGTTTACTGACACTATATAGCAGACTATATAGCATTGTGTGTACACCGCTCAGCCAGACTATATACCATTGTTTACTGACACTCTGTGTACACCGCTCAGCCAGACTATATACCATTGTTTACTGCCACTCTGATTCTGCTGGGAACAGTAGTACACCGCTCGCTCAGCCAGACTATATACCATTGTTTACTGACACTCTGTGTATTATTATTATTATTATTATTAATTAGATTTATATAGCGCCAACATATTACGCAGCGCTGTACAATAAATAGGATTACAGACAATCATAACAGGGTTGACAGAACAATACAGGTAACAGACCATAGATACAACAATACAGGTAATAGCAACAAGATACGCAACGCAATGCAGATAATAGTACAATGCCAGATCATAAACTGGAATGGTAGTGGTAAAAATTACCAGTTCCAAATTCTGGGTTAAGTGCACACAGTCAAGTATGATACACAAGGGAAGAGGACCCTGCCAAAGGCTTACAATCTAGAGGGAGGGGCTGGTGACACAAAAGGAGGAGGTGCATCAAGAAGTTATTGGCAGAAAGGATTAGGGTAGTGTTGAGTTGATGTAGGCCTCCTTGAAGAAGTGAGTTTTGAGTGCTTTTTTGAAGGTGTTGAAGGTGGGAGCGAGCCTGATGGGCAGCGGGAGAGAGTTCCACAGGATAGGGGCAGCTCTAGTGAAGTCCTGCAGTCTGGCATGGGAGTGCGAGATGCGTGGGGTGGTTAAGAGGAGGTCGTTGGAGGAGCGAAGTGGGCGGCCAGGTGTATATCTGCTGACCAGGTCAGAGATGTAGGTTGGGCAGGACTTGTGTAAGGATTTGTATGCCAAACATAGGATCTTGAAGCTGATTCTGAAGTGAATTGGAAGCCAATGAAGGGATTTGCGTAGGGGAGTTGTGGAGACAGAGCGGTGGGAGGAGTAGATGAGTCTGGCTGCTGCGTTCATGATGGATTTTAGGGGGGCGATGCGGTTTTGAGGAAGGCCTGACAAGAGGGAGTTGCAGTAGTCCAGGCGGGAGATGATGAGGGCATGGACAAGGAGTTTGGTAGTGTCTGGGGTCAGGAAAGGCCGGATCTTGGAGATGTTGCGTAAGTGGAAATAGCAGGCTCTAGCTACGGTTTGGATGTGGGAGGTGAAGGAGAGGGCCGAGTCTAGGGTGACACCCAGGCAGCGGGCTTGTGTGGTTGGATGAATGATTGTGCCATTGACAGTGACATAGAGGTCAGT
Organism: Hyperolius riggenbachi; assembly: GCF_040937935.1. Classification (NCBI taxonomy): domain Eukaryota; kingdom Metazoa; phylum Chordata; class Amphibia; order Anura; family Hyperoliidae; genus Hyperolius; species Hyperolius riggenbachi. Next base: position 75,413,013 of record NC_090646.1, on the reverse strand, counting down.
GGGGGGTGAAGCAGCACGGGGCGGGAAGATTAGGAGCTCAGTCTTATCCAGGTTTAATTTTAGGAACCTGGCCGACATCCACGATGAAATAGCTGAGAGACCACCGTGTGTACACCGCTCAGCCAGACTATATACCATTGTTTACTGCCACTCTGATTCTGCTGGGAACAGTAGTACACCGCTCGCTCAGCCAGACTATATACCATTGTTTACTGACACTCTGTGTACACCGCTCAGCCAGACTATATACCATTGTTTACTGCCACTCTGATTCTGCTGGGAACAGTAGTACACCGCTCGCTCAGCCAGACTATATACCATTGTTTACTGACACTATATAGCAGACTATATAGCATTGTGTGTACACCGCTCAGCCAGACTATATACCATTGTTTACTGACACTCTGTGTACACCGCTCAGCCAGACTATATACCATTGTTTACTGCCACTCTGATTCTGCTGGGAACAGTAGTACACCGCTCGCTCAGCCAGACTATATACCATTGTTTACTGACACTCTGTGTACACCGCTCAGCCAGACTATATACCATTGTTTACTGCCACTCTGATTCTGCTGGGAACAGTAGTACACCGCTCGCTCAGCCAGACTATATAGCATTGTGTTTACTGCCACTCTGTGTACACCGCTCAGCCACACTATATAGCATTGCGTACTCTGCCAGTCAGTGTGTATATTGCTGGGATCAGTAATACTCCACTCACCGTCAACCACTATATGAGCTCAACATGAGTTCCCCAGAGACCTCCGCTGTGAGCAGCACTCCCAACAACAGCAACAGCCAACGCCCCACGCAAGCTATAACATCCACCCCAGCAGCCAGTGGTCAGCAGCAGCCCTCCCCGGAGGAGAACGTTGTGTCCATCAGTCCGTCGCCAGAGCGATTAATGAGGGCTGCCATTGAGGAGATGATGGGGCCTGATGTGGAGGAGGAGGTCTGGCTCAGGCCAGCATCCCAAGTTAATGTTGAGGACGATGAGGGGTCTGTGTCTGGGGATGTTGGGGTGGCAGAGGTGGTGGGTGGGTCAGACTCAGGAGAAGAGTTGTATGATGAGGATGATGATCGGGACCATCTGTATGTGCCTCAGAGTCCGACCCCGGAAAACATGTTGTATCGTGTGTTTAGGTACTAAAATCTGCGTTCCCTCCCAGTAGTGTTGGGCGAACAGTGTTTGCCACTGTTCGGGTTCTGCAGAACATCACCCTGTTCGGGGTGACTATATAGCAGACTATATAGCATTGTGTTTAATGCCACTCTGTGTACACGGCTCAGCCACACTATATAGCATTGTGTTTACTTCCACTCTGTGTCTGCTGGGAACAGTAGTACACCGCTCACCCGCCACTGTATAGCATTGTGCTCTGTGTCACTGCTGACAATAGTGGTACACCGCTCACCCACCACTGTATAGCATTTCTGTACTGCCACTGTACTGCTGCCAGTCAGCGTGTACTTTAAGGATAAGTGAAATGAGGAAGAAATCCGGTGAAAGAGGGAGGGGCAAGGGAAGAGGTGTTTCCCCTGACGGTTCACGTACAGGCCACAGGGGAGCACCCAAGAAAACCCACTCAATACTGCCCATGTTGTCCAGGACAACAACCCTCACAGATCCAAAAGAACAGGACCAGATAATTACTTGGATGACCTCTCAAGCGTCCAGCAGTGGGTTAAGCAGCACCAGCACATCACGCACGAGGTCCGAGTCCTCAGCCAGTTAAAGTCTGGGCTTTCTTTGAAGACTGCACTGAGGATGTTACCATGGCGATTTGCAAGGTGTGCAAGACCCGCCTGAGCAGGGGGAAAAGTATTAACAACCTCTCCACCACCAGCATGAGCCGCCACATTCTATCCAAACATCCCACTCTGTGGGCAAACGCGGCAGGACAGGGTACCACCAGCAACACTGCCTCCCTTGGGTTCACCAGACTCACCACCAGACCCGCCTCAGCAGCAGCAGTAGCCCAGCCATTGCGTGGTTCACAACATTCACAAACATCAGACGATGCTGACACTGTCACTTTCCGGACTAGTGCTCTTGAGGTCTCCCAGTGTTCATCAAACACAACAACCAACAGCCCTTCGGTGTGCAGCGCTACGGTTGAGTTGTCTGTCTCTGAGATGTTTGAGCACAAGAGGAAATTGCCAGCAAATGACCCCCGGGCCGTGGCAGTAACAGCCAGCCAGCATAGCCAAGCTTCTGGCCTGCGAAATGCTGCCATATCGAGTGGTGGAGACAAACAGCTTCAAGGGCATGATGTCAGTGGCCATCCCACGTTACGTTGTTCCCAGCCGCTACCACTTTGCGCGCTCTGCAGTGCCTGAGTTGCATGAGCACGTGGTCAGCTAAATAACCCGAAGCTTGAAGAATGCCGTTGCCTGCAAGGTTCACCTCACCACTGACACCTGGACGAGTGCGTTCGGCCAGGGTCGATACATCTCCCTTACCGCGCACTGGGTGAACCTTGTGGAGCCTGGCAGCGATTCCTCACCTGCTACGGCGCGGGTGTTGCCCACGCCGCAAACAGCTGGATAACAACAGCAGCACCTACCTCTCTGACTCCTTCTCCTCCAACGCATCTCAAAGCTGTACCTCATCCGGAAATGCTAACCCAGCACCAGCAGCAGTAGGATCGTGGAAGCAGTGCAGCACAGCTGTTGGCATGCGTCAGCAAGCGTTGCTGAAGCTGATCTGCCTTGGGGATAAGCAGCACACAGGGGAGGAAATTTGGAGGGGAATAAAGGAACAGACGGATTTGTGGCTGGCACCGCTGGACCTGAAACCGGGCATGAAGCTAGACACCTGGCACGAACTGGCAATGTACGCAATAGAGGTGCTGGCTTGCCCGGCAGCCAGCGTTATGTCGGAACGCTGTTTCAGTGCTGCCGGAGGCATCATCACAGATCGGCGTATCCGCCTCTCCACAGAAAATGCAGACCGTCTGACTCAAATTAAAATGAATCAATCCTGGATTGGAAACGACTACGCAACACTCCTGGACCCCAACCAAGTAACATGACCGATGAACATCTGGGATGGTTTAGCGTTTCCGGTCCCTGTTTATTGAACCTCTCATCTGTATTACATTTATGACTGCATGGCGGCAAAAAGCATTGCTGCTATATCCGCACGCTTTTTGTCCTCATGCAAGGCCTGGGTTGTTGTGTCTCACAAAGCGTGGCCTTCTCCTCCTGCGCCTCCTCCTGTTCCATCACGTGTGCTGCTGCTGCTGCTGCTGCTGCTGCTGCTGGGTTACCGTTGCCGCGTGGTCCCTGTTTATGGAACCTCTTATCTTTATTACATTTATGACTACATGGCGGTACAAAGCATGCTATCCGCACGCTTTTTGTCCTCATGCAAGGCCTGGGTTGTTGTGTCTCACAAAGCGTGGCCTTCTCCTCCTGCGCCTCCTCCTGTTCCATCACGTGTGCTGCTGCTGCTGCTGCTGCTGCTGGGTTACCGTTGCCGCGTGGTCCCTGTTTATGGAACCTCTTATCTTTATTACATTTATGACTACATGGCGGTACAAAGCATGCTATCCGCACGCTTTTTGTCCTCATGCAAGGCCTGGGTTGTTGTGTCTCACAAAGCGTGGCCTTCTCCTCCTGCGCCTCCTCCTGTTCCATCACGTGTGCTGCTGCTGCTGCTGCTGCTGCTGGGTTACCGTTGCCGCGTGGTCCCTGTTTATTGAACCTCTTATCTTTATTACATTTATGACTACATGGCGGTACAAAGCATGCTATCCGCACGCTTTTTGTCCTCATGCAAGGCCTGGGTTGTTGTGTCTCACAAAGCGTGGCCTTCTCCTCCTGCGCCTCCTCCTGTTCCATCACGTGTGCTGCTGCTGCTGCTGCTGCTGGGTTAGCGTTGCCGCGTGGTCCCTGTTTATTGAACCTCTTATCTTTATTACATTTATGACTACATGGCGGTACAAAGCATGCTATCCGCACGCTTTTTGTCCTCATGCAAGGCCTGGGTTGTTGTGTCTCACAAAGCGTGGCCTTCTCCTCCTGCGCCTCCTCCTGTTCCATCACGTGTGCTGCTGCTGGGTTAGCGTTGCCGCGTGGTCCCTGTTTATTGAACCACTTATCTTTATTACATTTATGACTGCATGGTGGTACAAAGCATGCTATCCGCACGCTTCTTGTCCTCATGCAAGGCCTGGGTTGTTGTGTCTCAAAGCGTGGCCTTCTCCTCCTGCGCCACCCTCCTCCTGTTCCATCACGTGTGCTGCTGCTGGGTTAGCATTACCGGTCCCTTTTCCTGGAACCTCTTATATGTATTACATTTATGACTGCATGCCGACAAAAAGCATGTTACCTGTGCAAAGAAAACAGACATTTCCCGCATTTAAAAGACAGTTTTCCCTTTGAAACTTTAAAATCGATTTTCTCAAAAACTATAAGCTCTTTTTGCTAAATTTTTTTTTCCTCTTGTACCCACTCCCAAGGTGCACATACCCTGTAAATTTGGGGTATGTAGCATGTAAGGAGGCTTTACAAACCACAAAAGTTCGGGTCCCCATTGACTTCCATTATGTTCGGAGTTCGGGTCGAACACCCGAACATCGCGGCCATGTTCGGCCTGTTCGGCCCGAACCCGAACATCTAGATGTTCGCCCAACACTACATCTACCAAAGCAAACGAATGTCAGTGTGATGTTCCTGTGTCCATATTATTTTGGCGATGTGTGAAGATCACTTTCAACTTTATGAGCCAAACTGGACAGCAGCATAAAATTATACCGTAGAAAGCAGCTACCATAACTCAAAGTTCCATTTCACAGAAGCCAATTGATAATATTGCAGGGTTGCTGGACATATCAGATTATCTTGTAATTAAGTATTTATAGAGCAAACAAAGCAGAGAAAGTTTTCTACCTCACTGCTGGATTAAACGATTTATGTCACCCGCTGGGGATTGGGACCCAACCCCCTTGGGTGACACTGCTAGGCCGGCCTGTACAAATGGGTGTCAGCTAAATAGCATTCTGCCGCTATGTGGGTGGGGGAGCGACATCTTCAAAGAAGTTGTCCACCATTCAGCGAAGTTGATCTGCTGGGCGGATCGCTTGCCGAGCAGCAGTTGCTGGTGGCGCACCTCCGGACACATGCCGGCTGACTCTATGCCGGTACACATGCCGGTCGCGTGTATGACGCTTAAGGGGGAACTTTTCTGCTTTGTTTGTTCTTTCCTATACTTAAAATTGGATAAAACTGACATAACATTCAATCAAAATGGGATTTCCAACCTTTTATTACCAATACAGTTATCATATTTGCTATTGTGCACAAACATTACTATCGGTCTACAAATTACAAGTTCCCAAAGTACAGTTTTATCTGCTCTGAAAGCTGCCATTGGATTATATTTCATAGCTGCTATATTTATACATTTCAAAGTATCTATCTTTTTTCTCCTTTCTCCACTTCTGCCAAGCGTGCATGTGTGATACATCACTGCTAGAAACGTTTACTAATTGTGGCTGATAAGAAAATGCAAACAAAAGACAATGTAATTATGTTCAGTGGAAATAAGCTTTCCATTGAAGAAGAAAGTGTTGTATTTAACTGAGTGAATGCTGTTCTCCTACCATTTTTTTTCTGCTAGCAGATTTTTTGCTTTGAATAATCTTTCAGGAACGGTTCAGATGGGCGTCTGAACTAGCCGCCTGGCATCTCAATTCAAATGCTTTCCTGCAAGTGTGCAGAAAAGTATTTGGCAACTTCCAGCGGCGCTTCATGTTTGGTTTTTGCGCCACATTGCGGCTGCCCGATCCTGGATGCCACATGTAGTGTCCAGGGAGGGATGAGACCGCAGAAAACAATACATAAAATCGTGGCATTTGCAGTAGCGTCAGTAAATGACGCACAAGCGTCAGTAAATTAATCATGCCTGGTGGCTGTCCATTTACTTGAATGGACCGCACTTAAATGTCGAGCTTTGCGGACGTCATTTACCACTGAAAAAAACGTGCATCTGAACCGACCCTTTGCCAATATACAATCACTATTAAAATATAAATACAGGTGACAGCACACTTCTGAGTTACTGGGGAAATAAGGTAAGATTGAACCTAATAAAACAAAAATCAATCCATGCATATTGCTGTTGTGACTTTTTGGATTGACAAATTTCTATTACACTCTTCAGACAGTGGCGTAGCTACTGAGCTATAAGCCCCAGTGCAGATTTTACACTTTGTCAATTTTAGGCAACACTATAAATCGGACATGAGGAAGACAGAGAGAAATGCACCCTGTGTGTTTTTAGAGAGAAGAGCCTGTCTAAATCCCCCAAATGTGTAAGTAATCACAAGTGTAATTTGGTCTCTCAGCTGTGTCAGCACAGAAATTCGGCAGTCCTCAGCAGACACAGCTATTATGTAAACACAGAATGTTAACTCTTTGTCTGCTTCCATGAAAGCAGGAAGTAAGACACAGGGAATATAAAATAATAATATTCAACAATATATAGGTATAGAAAGAGTTTCTGATGCTGAAAACAGGAAAATTGCCATAAAAGTGAGTATCCTGAATAATTTACTGCAATTTACTATATTTCAGTACAGTGCCTGAGGTGAGAGTGATATGGAGGCTGCCGTATTTGTTTCCTTTTAAACAATACCAGTTGCCTGGCAGCCCTGCTGATCTATTTGGCTGCAGTAGAAGTAGTAGTAGTACACCAGAAACAAGCATGCAGCTAATTTAGTCAGTTCTGACAGTATTGTCCAAAACACCTGATCTGCTGCATGCTTGTTCAGGCTTTATGGCTGAAAGTAATAGGGGCAAAAAATCGTCAGGATAGGCAGGCAACTGATATTGCAATAAATATGGCAGCCTCCATATAACTTTCACCTCGGGTTCACTTTCAATTCTGTATATAATCTGCAAGTTTATGTCAGGAATAGGATAGATAAAAATATGTTCAGGTCTAGATGGAGTAAACCTTCAAATGTACCCTTGTGGGCAACATGTTCTCAGTTTTGTTGATCGCGCTCTTAGCAGCTGCAGAACGCTAGGCAGGTTTCATCCGCATATTCTACAAGTCTCACGGCTCTTCCTCTGCACTGTCTCTGACTATAAAGTTATCCAGTAGCCAATAATCGCCTTTGTATCCCAGACCCTAGGGCAAAACCAATATCTGTGGGTTTCTCTATCACTCAATTAAATGGTTAGGTTTTTGCACCACGCCGTCTATTTGAATCAGACTTGGGTCACCGTTAGGCTGAGGTAACATTAATTATTTTTCCGCCTGTCGGATCCCATGAAAAGGATGTGAAAACGGCCTGGTTATGAAAGAGTGCGGGCAAAGGCTGTGAGCTGATTATGTCAAACATATTCAAAGCTTCCTCTGTACAGGGGATTATGGTCAACAAAGCATATCTTACACCTGCATTTCTTCCACAAGCAACAGCACTCAGCACCGGAATTTAATGGAGGAAAAAATATTACCCCGGCGCAGATGTTCGTGCATGATAACAAAATATATAAAACATAGAGAGAACCATGCTTAATCAGTGAAGTAGGGGAATGACAATCATGAGTGAAGTGAAGGTTCTACAGTCACCGACCAGGTTTCACCTACTGTGGTCACCTTTTACTCACAACAGCGAAACCGGTTGTTAACTGGCTCACAATTAGCAGTTAACACAAAACACATAATACGCAATCCAATTCTGTACTGAGGCACAGTTTCATGGGGTGAACAATCATTGTTAAAGAAAACCTGAGAAGAAGTAACTAAAAGTATTTTTACTTACCTTACTTACCTTCCTCCAGCCCCTTCAGGCAGTGGTTTCCCTTGCCATCACCCCGGGTTGATCCAATCGTCCGCTAGTTGTCCTTATATATCTGGTCAGTAGCGCTCTATTACGCATGCCCAGCCGTGCATGTCCCCGTCTCACTCCCATAGCTGGGAACATTCTGCACCTGTGTAGTACTGTGATGGGGGTGTATGCACTGCTGGATCATGCATTTGTGACTGACCAGATGTACTGGAACACCTAGCAGACTATCGGAGTAGTCTGGAGAGATGGAAAGGGAGCCCACAGCCTGAAGGGGGCTGAAGGAAGCTCCAGATAAGTACAGTATAAATACTTTTGGTTACTTAGTCTCAGGTACACTTTAATTTTGGTGGTGTACACCCTGTTTAATATTATCCACAGGTCAAATCACCTCTAACTCCAGTGGAGTGGTATTATATGCAAGGCAACAACATCTTTTTCTGTATTAAGTTAAAAATTTCATTTCTGCTCCAAAACATTAGTCACAGCAATAGACAACTAGCATTAACTTATTGGAAAGGTTCATAGCTCAAAGTTCCACTTCCCTGAATATAATTGATAACATTGTGGTTGCCATGACAACTATTAGATTGTCTTAAAGTGGTATGAAACTCAGCATTTCTATTTTGTTCTATCTATATATGTTTTTGAAATAGTGGCTCGATAGTGTACTGCAGGGGCGTAACAATAGACCCTGCAAGGGATGCAGCTGCAGGAGGGGCAGAAGCCACAGGGGGCCCCGTCCTGAGAGACTGACAACTCAGGGCAAGGAGAGAAAAAAAGTTCTGCTCTCTGCACAGTTGCTCTAATGACTGCATCTGCTCAGCCACTGCTAAGGAACCCTACAAAGTTCTGCAGACAAAGATTTGTAGACAGTCCCTATTCAGTGTTCATCAGGCTCTTGTTTACAGCGCCGTTCTACCCCCAGCCTCTCCGTGGTTTGGAAAGGGGGGGGGGTCCCATCCAAAGTTTTGCAGGGGGGCCCAGTGATTTCTAGTTACGCCCCTGGCGTGCTGGTTAAGGGCACTGCGTTTGACACGTGAGAGCAGGGTTTGAATCCTATGGGTCAGTACTAATTCAGTAAGGAGTTCAAGGCAAGACTCTCTAACACTGCAGGGTGGCCTCTTGAGCGCGTCCCAGTGGCTGCAGCTCTTGAGCGCTTTGAGTCCGACAGGAGAAAAGCGCTATACAAACATTCAGATTATTATTATTATTATAATAAATGCGTGCATTATATCTTTAATTTTCACTTTTTTTTCCCTCAAAGACAATGACCTGAAATGTGTCACTGGCAATGGACAGATACCTTATCCCATTCCAGAGCATTGTGCTGCATGCCTGAACACATAGCAGACACGTCTCCATCCTTTATAATGAAGACGGTGACGTGACATCACTGAGAAGCGCCGTCGCTGAGATCCTGTGTGAGTGACACATTGACAGCATTCTTAATTACATGCAAGGGTCATTAATAATCATAAAACTCATCAATGTTAACAGGTTATTGAGCTATTTGTGGAGCTGTTCGGACTTGTACTCACGTGATGTCTAGAGCTGCCTAGGTCTGCCCTGCTTGTAAAATCAATACAGGAAAGGTAGAAAACCTACCCGCTGACTAATGGCTCAAATATTCCCAAGAACATAGGGCTATACAAATCACTGTATGTCTGTCTGCCTGTGCCTAACTACCTCACTCTTGCCTCACAGCAGTAGAACCACAGTTTGTATCAGCATGGAGTTTGTATGTTATAATACACCAGCGGTTCTGGAAGTCTTGCTTCGGGGGCATAAAGAGAGTTAATTTGCATATTCAGTAGTGATGCATTGTGGGAGACTACAGTCATTCACTTAAAGCTGAATTATCACAAAACCTTGGGCTCGATTCTAATAGTGCTAACTCAGTTAGCAGTTGGGCGTGCTAACTAGGGTGCTAAGCAGTTAGCGCGCCCAAAGCTTTTACTGATCGTGCACAAAGTTTAGCGCTGTGTGCAAAACGTCACACTGGGCGTGCCTAAAACGTTGCACCCGGTGCGCCCAAAATGTCGCACCATGCACCGTTTCGGGCGCACCCGGCGCGAAACTTTGCGCGTCTTAAAGTGCTTTAGGCGTGCTAAGGGGCTTTTAGGCGTGCTAAGTGAGTTAGCACCCTTTTGTGCATCAAGCCCCTTCTATTTTAAGAAGGCAAACTAGACTGAGTGTTTTTTTTTTAGACGGAGGACTTTTCGATTTCTTTTAGTCCCTTATACTTTTCTAGTAGTTTTGGGTCACCCTGAGCTGCTTGGGTATTCTGTATAACTGTGTTTGTGAGAGTTTTGTCCCGGGAACCCTGCTTTCCTTACATACTTCCAGAGGCGATTATACGTCTTCAATCACAACAGGCGCATAAGACTAGCGATGAGCACAAATTTTGCATATGTATAATTTCGCAATGTAATTTGCAATTATAATGCAAAATTGTAATGTGAAATTCTGAGAAAAATTCTTCATTAATTTTGTACGTAATTGTAATCAGGAATCGTAATATCGCAATTTTGCGTAATTTTTGCATAATTTTGTGCGGTTAATTACAAAGCCCCCTCAAAAACGACAAGGTCTTTTTGAAAAATTATTTTCTTAACTTGTTCCCACTCTTCTGCTTAAAGGGGAACTGAAGAGAGATGTATATGGAGGCTGTCATGTTTATTTCCTTTTAATCAATACCAGTTGCCTGGCAGCCCTGCTGGTCTATTTCTCTGCAGTAGTATCTGATTAAAACCAGAAACAAGCATGCAGCTAATCTTGTCAGATCAGACTTATAAGTCTGAACCACTGAAACACCTGATCTGCTGCATGCTTGTTCAGGGGCTATGGCTAATAGTATTAGAGGCAGAGGATCAGCAGGGCTGCCAGGCAACTGGTATTGCTTAAAAGGAAATAAACATGACAGCCTCCATATACCTCTCTCTTCAGTTCCCCTTTAAAGGGGAACTGAAGTAAGAGGTATACGGAGGTTGCCATGTTTATTTCCTTTTAATCAACACCAGTTGGCAGCCCTGCTGGTCTATTTCTCTGCAGTAGTATCTAAATAACACCAGAAACAAGCATGCAGATAGTCCTGTCAGATCTGACTTTAAACTCTGAAACACCTGATCTGCTGCATGCTTGTTCAGGGGCTATGGCTAATAGTATTAGAGGCAGAGGATCAGCAGGGCTGCCAGGCAACTGGTATTGCTTAAAAGGAAATAAACATGGCAGCCTCCGTATACCTCTCTCTTCAGTTGTCCTTTAACAATAGAAGCAATTGTGGTGACAACATCACATATGGGGGCTTTGCTATTAACTGCTAAAGTCGGCACAAAATTACACAATGGATTATGCTAAATTAATTGACTGTCCAAATCGTTATTACATATGGCCTTAATTGCTAAAGATTACACAAACTTTCATGTAATCATAATAAGTAGTACGGTCATCACTACAGATGACCTGACATCTCCTAAACAGGTCCGGTCCACCCATGATGCCAAGTGAGGCGATTTTCTCAGGTGGCAGAAGTCTGGGTGAAGCACCAGGCAGAAACAGGAAGTGAAGAGAGTGCCTGGCCAACCTATACTGGGGGCAACTGTACCTGGCTAACCTACTGTATACTGGGGGCAACTGTACCTAGCTAATAGCACTGGGGGCACCTATAACTGGCTACCTACCTATTCTGAGGGATTTTTTTTTGGGGGGGGGGGGGCTATAACGTGCAGTGCAAATTGTCGGGTGCTGTGCGATCATTCTAATCCTGGGGAAAGGGGGAGGGGTTAGGGGGTTGCCCTTCCTCACAAGTTTGCCTCAGGCAGCAAAAGGTCTAGAACCAGACATGCTCCTAAATGTAATGGTTACACTTGTGGCCTGGGGCATGTGTAATGGTTGCACCTGCAATGGCTTTTATGCAGCACTGTTGAATCTTCTTTAAAATCTATTTATTTCAGATTTTCCTCTATCCTTATCAGCATACAGAAGGTGTGAATTGGGGGGTAGTTGCATCTGGAGATTTTAAAGGGACTCTGAAGTGAAAATAAACTTATGATATATGATTTGTATGTGTATTACAGCTAAGAAATAGAACTTTAGTAGCAAAGATATGAGTCATATTGTTTTCAGTACAACAAGAGTAAAGAAACTTCATTTGTTATCTATGCAAAAGAGCTTCTCTTAGCTCTCTGACCCAACTTGGGTCGGCTACAGTGCTATATTCTGAAGCACTTATCTCAACCTGCCTCAGACTGTTTCTTGGTTTTACTGCCAGAAAGGGTCATCAGCTCTGCTCTGTTTCATCATTTAAAATACAGAGTGTAATTTGTAAAGTGCAAATATTGGAGAATGATTTAATGTCATAGAAAACAGCTCCATAACTGAAAATAAAAATATGAGACTTTTATTTGCTACTAATGTTTCATTAATTATCCGTACTATACATAAAAGTCATTATATAAAGGGCTTTTTTTGCTTCGGTGTCACTTTAAGTACTCCATAACTTAAAGAGACACAGAGATGAGTAAAGGGGCTGTTTTTTTTTACTTACCTCCAGCCCCAAAGGCATGGATACGTCCCTCGCCATCCTCCCGACTGCCTCCGTTAGGCCGCAATCTTCTCCAGTATTTGGCTCAGTTACGTCAGCAGGGGGCCTTCTGCGCATGCGCGGACCTTCTCGGCTGACATTACTTAGTCAGACTGAGCCTGACTGAGCTGAGTACCGGGGGTTGATTGCGGCTGAATGGAGGATTGCCCGCAATAAGACTGATTTTGAGCGATCCGGCCCGGCGGATCGCTCAAGACCAGTCTTATCACCCGAACGACAGTCTGTACACACGCCCGATTTGGCGTGCGGACGACTGAACGACCGGACGTTCAAACGACCCATCTTTCGCAAAAGTTCGACGTGTGTGTGGGCCTTTAAGGTATGAGAAACACAGCGGTACACTGCGCTGGAAGTTCCCGATTTAATGCTAGCGCATACCTACGTTACCACAGGGCTCCTGCAGTGATCTGCATCGGCCCGTAATTCATGTTAGTCTATGGCAATGCAGGCTTCTTTAAAGAAGATGACATCACGACATCCACCCCCCCCCCCCCCCCCCAAAAAAAAAGGTGTAAGCCGACAAGATTGCATTGCAGGAAACAAGGTAGATAGGGTGATTGGTCAACTATTCACCTGTCACCAGTATCTGGCACAATGCCTTCTCTGCCATCATCCATCCTTGCTTTTTCTACTACCTGTCTGATTTTTACCTTCCATCCATCAATCTGCTTACAGCTGTCACAGGTGACATTTGTGACACTACTGTACAAGCTAACAACTTCCTGTCCTGACCACTGACACACTCACACTGAAGCATTTACCGTACTGCTACTTGTTTGGTTAGTGCTAACACATTCAGGCTGCAGGCGCACTGTGAGTGCTTTCTGGCTGTTTTTCTGACCATCAGCTCTTTCTGAGTGTTTTTTTTTTTTTAAAACTCTCCCATTGACTTACAACTACTCTCTTTTAGGGTAGGAACACACTAGGCAGAATCGCATATGCGTTTCCATAGAACATAGTGGAAAACGCATATGCCATTCTGTCTATTGTGCTCCTACCCTGAAGGAAAACAGAGACAGGAAAAAACAAGTTTTATACATACCTGGGGCTTCCACGGATCTCTCCCACGCCACCGTCCTCAGGGCTCGTTTCCACTAGGGCGAATTCGCATGCGTGGCCTGCATGCGAATTCGCATAGTCAATGAAAGTGGATGGGACTGTTTCCACTTGTCATTTTAAACGTGCGTTTTTGTGTGCAGAATTTTTCTGCACGGTAGGGCCTGCAGAATTCGCCTGCGTGAGGAATGCAGGCGAATCGCAGCCCATGTATTTGATAGGGAAAACGCGCGTGCGTTTTTTGCCGCGATTTCGCGTGCGAATTCGCACGCAAAGTAATGCAAATTGGACCAGGCAGTGACATGGTTAAATTCGCATAGACCCTGCCTATGCGAATTCGCACGCGAAATCGCGGCAAAAATCGCATGCGGAATCGCATCCGCATGCGATTTTGTCAGCGGTGGAATCCCAGCGATTCGCACCGCACTAGTGGAAACGAGCCCTCAATCTTCTCTCTCTTCGGTACCGGGTCCCGTAATTTCAGCCAGTCGCGGCCAGTCTGCGCAAGAGAAGTGCGCTCTCTCGTAGTCACCGGAGAGATACGAAGATGGCGCATTTCTCTTGCATAGACTGGGCACGACTGGAGGACATTACGTGACCCAGTACCGGAGCAGTGGGCAGCGGAGGACGGCGGAGTGGGTGCAATCTGGAGGAAGCCCCAGGTATGTCTAAAACTTTTTTTTCCCCCTGTCTCTGGTACACTTTAAACTAACCTTTCAGCATTTCACAATTGAAAAGGTACAAAGACGATGTTGAAGAAATGCTATCAAATTTATTTTGAGTATTTTCTTGCTTGCTGGTGGATTAAAAGGCATTTTATGACAAGTTATGAAAATGTGCGGTTTTGCAGATTTTTGCTTTTTTTTTTTTACTGTAGAAACAACACTTAAATATAAACATGGACAGTGCAGTATATATGTTATGTAAGTAGAGCAAGTTTTAATCTACTTATATATATTTTTTTTTCTGAGATAGTATGACTGACAGCTCCTCTTTAAAGGACATACGAGGTAACAAATGAAATTAATCTTTATTTACCTGGGGCTTCTTCCAGCCCTTGGAAGTCTTCTGGGTCCCTCACCACAGCGCCGGTGCTCCCTGGTCTGCCACTGGCCGCTTGTAAGGCTCAATGACCCATCGGCAGGTCGGTGCTTCGGTCCATATGTGGGCCCGCATGGCTGCTTGCACGCAAAAGTGCCCACGTCATTGGGTAAATACTGCGCCTGCGCAGAAGCACAGACCAGCCAATGGGTTGGCGAGCCTTATGGGTAATTATTAATTAATACTGAAGTTCTAGCTTGCATGTAGATTTAAAGAGACACAGTAGTGAAATAAAGTAGAATGCAGCAAATTATTCAGAATACCCACTTTTACCATAATTTTCCTGGTTTCATCATCAGAAACACTATATATATATATATATATATATATATATATATATATATATATATATATATATATATATATATATATATATATATATATATATATATATATATATATAACTGTGTAATGGTATGTAGCCCCGCCCTCCCAGTGATACTTAGCCTAGGCTGTTAAGCTATGCGGAATTTTTTCCCAGAGCATTCTGGGAGACCTGGTATTATTCGTACTGGCTTTGGAACAATCAGTAAACAAACATTCCATAGAGCTGCACATGACAGAACACAGAGAGTATCCCTAGGTCCTATAATGTCCAAACCTGCACCTCTACAATTCGGAGTGCCACAAGGATCAATCCTATCCCCTCTGCTGTTTGCAATCTACATGTTGCCACTCGGTACACTTATCCAACGACATGGCCTGACGTACCACTGCTACGCCGATGACACACAGCTATACCTGTCCTTCAAACCTGGTGGAACAGACCCTACCCCAGAAATAAACTCTTGCGTAGCTGAGCTACAGGCATGGATGAATGATAACTGGTTGAAACTGAATGCTGACAAAACTGAGGTCTTGTTTGTCCAAAGCCAGCAATCGCCATCAAAACAGCTCTATCCTAAAGCAACACCAATCAGGATTGGGAATTCAGACATAAACAGCTCCAACCTTGTGCGCAGCCTTGGCGTACTAATCGATGGGGAATTGAGTTTCAGAAACCAAATTTCATCTGTAGTTAAATCTTCCTACTTTCATCTGAAGAACATTGCAAAGATTAAACATCTGATTCCCCCAGAGGATCTTCCAACCCTAGTTCACGCCTTCATCACATCACGGCTGGACTACTGCAATGCCCTTTATGCTGGCCTCCCCAAATAGGACCTGCGTCGCCTGCAATTAGTGCAGAATGCTGCTGCCAGATTGCTAACAAACCAGCCTCGCCACTGTCACATTACACCGATCCTTTGCTCACTGCACTGGCTACCAGTAGAATGGAGAATACTCTTCAAGATTAGACTGCTGACATTCAAATCCCTGCACAATCTAGCCCTGGATCCATGAAGGACCTGCTGAAGCTGCACCACACCTCTCACAACCTCAGATCAGCTTAGTTCTATAAACTTGGTCACTCCCAGAGTGCACCTCAAAAAATCTGGAGATAGAGCCTTCTGTCATGCTGCCCCTACTCTTTGGAACTCCCTACCACACCCAGTAAAGACAGCACCATCCCTGGAGCTATTCAAATCCAGACTGAAAAGCCACCTGTTTAGCCTGGCATTTCCAGACTTATAAAATTCTTCCTCTGTACCACGATGGTCGGAGCCATGCTTATGCGCTTTGAGTCCCATGGAAGAAAAGCGCTTTACAAATGATATTTGTTGTTGTTGTTGTTGATGACAGGACTAAAGATGTTACCATCTGTGAAAATCGGTGTAAATGATTTTAAACCAGGTGTAAATCAGGGAGAGAAAAGATTTTACAATGGGCAAACACTGAATACCGTGAAGAAAAAATATTCACTACAAAGAATGCTCTGAAATGCCGATTTCTGATTCCAAAGGAATTCCACAATCCTGTGCACCGGCAGGAGCCTACAGTGCCTTGTGGAAAATCCGGCCCCGGATGCAGGTGTTGAAAAAAGAAGCTAGTCGTCCTGTTTTGTACAGCTCAGGACTTCTGCAGCGCAGTCGGACTTTTTGGTAGCCAAAGATCGACAGCGTTGCCAGGCAACTGGCATTATTTACAAGGTAATAAATATGGCAGCCTTCATATCCCTCTCATCTTGGGTTCCCTATAAGGCAAAACGACCAAGAGACCAGTGTACCAATGTCAGTAGTAGAATATCAGAAAAATTACCAATACTCTATTACTTAAAGAGACACTGAAGCGAAAAAAAAATTATGATATAATGATTTGTATATGTAGTACAGCTACTGTAAGAAATAAAACATTAGGAGCAGAGACATAAGTCTAATATTGTTTCCAGTACAGGAAGAGTTAAGAAACTCCATTTGTTATCTATGCAAAAGAGCCATTGAACTCCACGACTTTCAAAGTTGCAGAGTGCGCTGTCTTCTGAAGCTTATTATCTCAACTGTCAGTCGTATTTTGTTTTTTTATCTGCAGAGGACAGTTCAAAAGTTCACTGGCCTGCTCTGTAAAATCATTTAGAATGCTGAGTAGTGCGTAAACTGCAAATATTAGAGGATGATGCAATGTTATTAAAAAACACTATATAACTGAAAATAAAAATATGAGAATATTTTATTTGCTACTAATGTACTAGTAATTATCCGTACTCCACAACCAATTCATATCATAATTTTTTTTCCGCTTCAGTGTCTCTTTAATTTCTATAGCAAAATATCAGTGATCTTTACTGATATTTTACTATGACCTAACCTAACCCTATTCTAGCATTATACAGGGGTGCTCGAATACCCCTTTTCAAAATCCAGAATAATCCAGATTCTCAGATATCCGGATCCAGATCGGATATCCGGATCTGACCTTTTGGGTATCCGACCCGGATCGGATATCCGACCTCAGTATCCGGGGTATCTGGGCGGATTCGGATATCCGGATAGAAAAAAACGGAAGTGGCCTTTAAATTGCTTTAAAAACTTTTTTTAGGGTAAATGAGCCATGTAGCATCATTATTTTTTAAAGGGAAACACTAATTGATGATGTGGGGGCTTAAAATCTCCTCCCCCTCTTCAAAAAAAATGGCTGTCAATTAACATCAGGACTAGGTTCCAGACAGCGGTCGTGCAGCCCACAATGGGCTTGATTCACAAAGCGGTGCTAACCTACTTAGCATGTCTAAAGTCTTTAGACGTGCTAACCAGGGTGCTAAGTAGGTTAATCAATTGAGAAATCCGGTGCTAACCTACTTAGCACCCTGGTTAGCACGTCTAAAGACTTTAGACGTGCTAAGTAGGTTAGCATCGTTTTGTGAATCAAGCCCATTGCGTCCAAAGTGCAACTGCACAACTGGGACATGGCAGTTTTCATCCCAGACACCTCCAAAAAATTACGCAGCAATTGTTTTTTGGGTTAAATATAGGTGGTATCAGCACAGCAGCAGTGGCCTGTGGCACCCTGGCGGTGGCGGGAGCAGCAAAGGCAGCAGGAGCAGGGCAATGCAGCAGCAGGTGTAACGTCTGCCAGGAGCATGCCGGACGTGGCACTTGACATGTGGCACGTGACACTTTGCACTTGACACCTGGCACTTTGCGCATGGTACTTTGCACTTTGCGCGTGGCACTTTGCACGTGGCACTTGCCATGTGCCAAGTGCCACGTGCAAAGTGCCACGTTACACGTGTCAAGTGCCACGTACCAAGTGACAGTCAGACGGCAGAGGAGAAGTCACTAACTGTCACACTGGCACTGCTCAGCAGCACAGCAGTTCTGTAGTAAGCTAACACAGTAGTACTACTACTCTAACAACCACTAGCACTGACTGCAGTACTACAGTACTAACTACACAATAACACAGTAATCCTATTCCCTAATCCCTAACCTAACCTATACTGTAGCTAGCTAAGACTAATAGCTGGCCAGCAGGCAGCAGCTGGCCTGGTCTGTGCACAGTTTAGTCTATAGGGAATTAGAGTATTAAAACAAAAACAAAAAAAGTATTTGGCTTGAGGAATGCCTTATAAACTATTGGAAAGGAACACAATTATGCAATGAGTAAAAGTTTATCTCGGATCCACTTTAAGTTAATTCTTAAGAAGGAAAAAGAAGGACCCACTAAATTCTGTTTTTGATGAAGTTAATTGCTTTACCAATCAAGAAAAGTTGTTAATTTGTGCCGTGCGGTATTAATTCTGTAATACTGAATGCTTCAACCTGGAAACTGCCCATGACCTCTGAGCCTGAAGGATCTAATGGTGTAAGGCATCACGATGATGACAGAGGGACGATCTTTTCCTTCCAGCTTCTCCAGCACTTGTGCATAGCCAGTCCCTTAATCTACTCACCTCGGATTCTGTCCCACCATCAATCATGTGACCACAGAAGACTACATTTTCTCTTTTTCATCACCTCTTCTCTGCTGAGTAAGATTGATGCCTGGACCTTACCTGTGCTCCCAGGCTCCTCTCTCCTGGCTGATAATACATCACCTCTTGTATCCTCTGGGTGACAGAGCTTCTCATCCCAGGTCATGCTCCACTCAACCTTAAGAATGTGTGAATGTGTAACTTTTATTCCACTAGTGCTCTGGTCTCCCATATTTGACTTCCAAGACCTTGTAGAAGAGATGTCTAAAGGCAGGGGAAGGTGACACAGAAATAAACATTTAAAGAAACCCACCGGGACAGAAATATGAAGGTTGCCATCCTGAATATATATACAAAAATACCTGGCTGTTCTGCTGATCTTTTGGCTTCAGAAGGATGTGAGTCAGATAACTGTGGAGGCAACCATACACTTTTTGAATTTGTAGCAGACCCAGAACATGTTTGATGTTCTCCTGATTAGTGATGAGCGTAATGACCTAATTACGATTACGCAAAAATTAGCAAAATTTTGCGTAATTCGCTAAATTACGATTATGGTCATAATTGAAATTTATGGTCGTGAATTTCACGAAATTACGCAAATTTTCATGTTCATGGGGAATTTCGTAATTACAATTATTTTTCGTAATTACGATCATTTACGCAACACAAACAGATCAGAATTTCGGAAATTCGTCAGTTTTTGAATTTGTGTTCCAGTCCAGAGCCTCCTGATACATGTAAAGCGACAGCACTTACAGGTCCCTTTGCATTATCAGATATTGCAAGGCTTAAAACCAAGTGTCTCAGCATGCATGACCGCTAAGTGCACCTTGACAAAGAGCACCTGTCTTAGAAGTTGCTGCAGGTAGAGCCTCCTGATGCATTTAAAGTGACAGCACGAGCAGGGACCTTTGCATTATCGGATATTGCAAGGCCCAAAACCAAGTGTTTCAACATGACCGCTAAGTGCACCATGGAAAAGAGCACCTGTCTTAGAAGTGGCTGCAGATAGAACCTCCTGATACATGTAAAGCGACAGCATGTGCAGGGGCCTTTGCATTATCAGTAATTGCATTATCAGTAATTGCAATCAATGAGTGACTTTCCTGAGTTTAGTCATTACCTAAATGTGCATAATTACTATTAGAAACAAAATTACGGCCATTTTAGTAACTAAAATAACTTTGTTTCTATAAAAAACATGAAATTATGAAATTTGGTGTTGAACACGAGTTTGCACCAAAACATCAAATTACGTAACCAAAATTTCGCTTACAGAATTCCAAACTACGGTTTGTATGGCAATTATGAAATTACGTATTCGTGTCGTAGCGGCAAAATTCGCATCCGCAATTAAGGAAACACGAAATTACGAAAATTTTGGCTCAACACTACTCCTGATGTAATATATTGCACCATTTCATATCAGATCAGAGTCGGCAGGAATCTGTTTTAACCACTTCAGTACCGACATATAGAACCCCCTTAAGGACCTGAGCAGGTTTGATGTTTTAGCTGTCCCTATCCGATCAGCAATAACTTCACTAGGGATGGTCGGAAATGCCCATTTCTGATTCTGCGGTTAAGAATTCCGTTCCAATTTTCAGTCTTTCCCGATTTTCCGATTTCCATTTTTCTGATTTGCCGTATTGCCGATTTCCAAGGAGAATCGTATTTGTCATGACAAATGACAAGACAAAAAAAAAACAGAATATCAATCTTGCGATTGGTCTAAAATTGCAGCTTTCTCTGATTGGTCCAATACTGCCGGAGTTCTGTGACTGGCCTAAGATTACCAAGTTGTGGTAAATTGAAATGTCTGCACAATTCCGATTTCCAATCAGAAATGTGGAAATTTCAATTCCGCAGAATACGATTGAGCATCCCTAAACGTCACCACTACTTAAAGGGGAACTGTCATGAAAAGAACATAATTAATAAAATGGATGATTGTTTACAATATTTCTGTATAAATGATTTAGTCATATTTGCCCATTGTAAAATCTCTCCTCTCCCTGATTCACATTCCGAAGTTTATCATTGGTGGTGACATCATTAGTTCAGCCAGGTGATCTGTATGGAATGTTCGTTGCTGAGAGTTCAATGCACAGAGGGAGATTCTGCTCCTCAGTTAGAAAACCTGTTATTTCCCACAGTGCAAAAATGTTAACAGACAGAAAACTGTCAGAACCATTGTCATGACATCACACTGTGGGAGGAGTTTCCCTACAATATCAGCCATACAGGCCCCCCTGATGATCTATTTGAGAAAAGGAATGGATTTATCATGGGGAAGGGGGTATAAGCTACTGATTGGGATGAAGTTCAATTCTTGGTTACAGTATTGTGCAATGAACAGAGGCGCCAACAGAATAAAACAATATTTAAAATGTTTAAAAATGCTTAGGAGGCAGTGGTGGACTTACCTCCCTCAAGCAGACACAAAAAAACTGTGTAGTTTAACACCAGTAAATTTATTGGTACACTCCAGGGTTTTTATACAACGCGTTTCGCAAAGGCGCCAGGTGTGATTCTGACATTCTGCTGTGTACTCCTACTTCCATTGCCTGATGAAGCGGGTTCAAACCTGCGAAACGCGTTGTATAAAAACCCTGGAGTGTACCAATAAATTTACTGGTGTTTAACTACACAGTTTTTTTGTGTCTGCTTGATGGAGGTAAGTTCACCACTGCCTCCTAAGCATTTTTAAACATTTTAAATATTGTTTTATTCTGTTGCCGCCTCTGTTCATTGCACAATACAGTTCACATCCACCCTTGGTGGAGGGGGATACCCCTTTTTTCACGTCTACAGAGAGCGACTTCTTAAATCCTGAGTGGGGACAGGCTAATCTCC
Source organism: Hyperolius riggenbachi (assembly GCF_040937935.1). Lineage (NCBI taxonomy): Eukaryota > Metazoa > Chordata > Amphibia > Anura > Hyperoliidae > Hyperolius > Hyperolius riggenbachi. Next base: position 75,391,295 of record NC_090646.1, on the reverse strand, counting down.
TCACCTGCTTATACAGTGGTTGCCTGGAGGTAACCCTGGTTTGTGAGTATATTTCTTACTCCTTCTCAATATACCAATTGCCTAGACTTACTACACTATATTGGGCTCTCGGTTCTTCTTCTTTATATAATTCTTGGTTACAGTTCCCCTTTAAACTACTTGGATAGATGGATAGATAGATAGATAGATAGATAGATAGATAGATAGATAGATAGATAGATAGATAGATCTCAGTGTTTTGGGGGACAAACTAGTCTTTCTTTGTGAAGTATTTTCTCCCAAGAACAATTTTACTTTTAATGCTTTGTAAAGCAAAAAAGAAAACCTAAAAAAATACATTATTTCTTGGTGTGTACCCACATTAGTTTTACAATAAAAAAATGCTACTGTAGATAAAAAAACCCACATTTTAGTTGGCTATTTCTCCCATTTATCACAAAACTTATTTAAAGGAGTTATCCGGGAAATTTGAATAAAATAAACGCTACTTACCGGGGGCTTCCTCCAGCCCCAAGCTCCCAGGACCTCCCTCGCCGCATCTCCGCCCGCAGCCATTTGCTGGAGCTCCGACCCGGTCCCCGGCGATGACGTCAGAGCGACCTCCAGGCCGCTCTGTACTGCGCCTGCGCGATCGGCACTGTCAATCACCGCCACTACTGCGCCTGCGCAGTCTGTTCCGGCCCACGTGGCGGTGTTTGACAGCACCGATCGCACAGGCGCAGTACAGAGTGACCTCCAGGTCGCTCTGACGTCATCGCCAGGGACCGGGTCGGAGCTCTGGCAAACGGCTGCGGGCGGAGATGCGGCGAGGGAGGTCCTGGGAGCTTGGGGCTTGAGGAAGCCCCCGGGTAAGTAGCGTTTATTTTATTATATATAGCAAAGAAATGAACAGCGCTACTTAAAAACAGATGAGTGCTTACCTGCAAAAGGGTGCAAGCCCCACTTATGGGATAAAATACACACTGAGCATACACATGACCTGTCTACCACTTGGAGGATGTTAGTTTCCTATAACAGCTTGCATGCAACTTGTTAAGTACTTGTCCCTCCCACTGTCGAAGAAGTCTTTCCTCCATGGGAGGGGACCTAACACTAACTAAATCCTACCTATGCATATGCATAGCCTGGGCGCGCTACCAAGTAAAATTGAAAATTGCGCAAAAAAAGTAGGATCAGCGCATCACCAGGCCGTCTCTGAATGGCCTCTGCTCAGAGATGCGCTGAGCCCCCCAGGAACTACAAACGCACCTTGAACCCAAACAGAGGCTCTGCATATACACCAAAGGCAAAACTGTTAAGTGGGAGCAGCTGACCAGAAATAAATTAAAACATAGCAAAGAAATGAACAGCGCTAATTAAAAACAGATGAGTGCTTACCTGCAAAAGGGTTCAAGCCCCACTTATGGGATAAAATACACACTGAGCATACACCTGACCTGTCTACCACTTGGAGGATGTTAGTTTCCTATAACAGCTTGCATGCAACTTGTTAAGTACTTGTCCCTCCAACTCTCGAAGCGTTTATTTTATTCAAATGTCCCGGATAACTCCTTTAAACTAAAAAATTGTGTGAGTTTGGTTAAAAGGTATAGTTTATTGTAATAGTTCTCCCTCCATCCTCATCACTATGGTTTCTCTATTACATTTACCCATTTGAACCCCCGCCCCCCCATCATACAAATCTCTCTGGTAGTTCAGTGTTCCCCCATGAGTTTCTTTAGTGGTGTTGTGGGGCCCAATATGCATCCTTCCTTGGTAGAGATGGCCCGAACCTCCGATTTTCGGTTTGCGAACTTCTGCGAAAGTTCGATTCGCGCAAACTTTCGCGAACCGTAATAGACTTCAATGGGAAGGCGAACTTTGAAAACTAGAAAAATGTATGCTGGCCACAAGTGATAGAAAAGATGTTTCAAGGGGTCTAACACCTGGAGGGTGGCATGGATGAGTGGGATAGACGCCAAAAGTCCCGGGGAAAAATCTGGATTTGACGCAAAGCAGCGTTTTAAGGGCAGAAAAAACATTGAATGCTAAATTGCAGGACTAAAGTGCTTTAAAACATCTTGCATGTGTATACATCAATCAGGGAGTGTAATTAGAGTACTGCTTCACACTGACACACCAAACTCACTGTGTAACGCACCGCAAACAGCTGTTTGTGTTGTGACGGCCGTGCTGGACTGGTGTGCACCATGGCGAGAGTGCAGGTGATGGCGGTTTTCAAGCCCATATGGTCGCCGGGCTGTGGTAGCTGAATGACAGAACAGTGACTGTCCAGCTGATCAAATTTGGTCTGTCCACAATGAAGCAACGACCTTATTATCTTTGGTGTGCCATCCCCCAAGACACTCATATAGCTGACGGTCATTTCTTTATTTTGATACGCAAGCCCCTTCTTTGACTAAAGGTTGTCTGATTTCTGATTGCGACCTAGCTCCTTTTTATGTAGGCATGGCTGTACTGCACTTATGGGAGTACGGCCATGCCTGTGCCTTAAGCCAAATCCCGCAGGCGCGGTCATACTTGCGCGGGTGTAGCACAGGCATACACATGCATGAAGAGGAGCATGGTCGTGACCCTCAGAAGGGTACCTGGCAGCCACAGTCATCTTCTGGAGGACACTATTTTTTTTTTTACCTTAGGTTTGCATCATGTTCACTTTAGGGAAAGTGAAGAAGTTCACTGCTACCTTCAGAACTACAGGCAGCAAAAGACTTAAGTTGTGGCCAGTATATAGGGACATTTCCTCAGATAACAGATAAATATATATGATGCCCAGAAGCAGTCCTTCCACAATTACCACTATCTTCTTTAACCTTGGCTTTTTTAGAAAAAAATTGCATTTAACCCCCATTAATCTGTTTAGCAGGCAATTAATCATCCCTGTGACTCAACAAGGACATTTGTCTTCCTGACAGAATTTGAAACCATTGAGAGCAAGCTCCTCCAGTACGGGACAGGAACAAGGAGAGGAATGCATTTATGAAGACGGAGAGAGAGCATCGCCCAAGGGCCCTGTTAACACCCTGACCTCTCTGCATCCTTCCACGCATCATGCTACCAAGTTCATTTTCATACCAGTCCTGGAAATGTATCTATTTTGTCTTATTGGTCTAAATAGTCTTGTTTCGTGGACATGGTCCTGAGATCATAAACAGAGGACAATAAAAGCCCCCCTCATGTCAATAATGGTAATGATAAACTCAACACAAACTTCTCCGACCCTTGCGTTTGATGTTGTGTCACCCACATTACGCTACTGTTTGAAGCTGGCTGGGTGATGAGTTATCTGCAGATGTAAATTATCTAAACTAAGATCACCTGGACACACGATCTAGAGATATGTATGGGGGTAAGAGGTCTCCCCCCCCCCATCACTTCCGTGATGGGATCATTCATTTAAGGATTTTTTTCCCTTGGATATAAAGTTTTTTCTAATGATAGCCATAGATGTTATTCTCTTACTTTGTTAATCTGTTGATGATCATAGAATAGAGATGCAAAAGTGTCTAGTTCCTTGCCTCAGGGTTTCAGCATGTAAATGAACTACAACTTAAGGGAAGGTATAAAATCTAATTTAAAAAAAAAAAACTTAACCTCCATGCTAATCTAATGACACATACACATATGGGACAAACAGTGCTGCCTTCAGAAAATTGTGTGCTGGGCATGGGCAAACCTGCTGGGTGGTGGGGTCACTCTCCCATACCCCCACAAAAATATCCAGAGCCTCAAAATCAGGTGAGTTACATACGCCACATTGATCTGCTGGACTGCTATGTGGAAGAGATGAAGAGTGGCAGCTTGGCTTCCGGGGGGGAAAGAGGGCAGGTGGATGAATTATGCACTACCACTGTTTAGGCTCCAGACTCTGCACGGGCCCTATAGGGCAGTACCAGTTGTACTGCTCTGATGGTTGCCCTGTGGATAATAAAGGCCTGGTAAGCTGAATCCGATCAGAAATGCCGATTTCCAATCGCAAATGCGGAAATTTTAATTCGTAGTAGGGAGGATGAGTATCCGTAGTAGGGAGGAGGAAAATCATGATGGGAACTGAAGTAGCAGTTGGCCAAGTAGCATCTAACTGCGCAGATGGATGAAGGGGTGTTGCCTATGTCCGGGGACATGGGCACTTGTGCTACTTTTTTGCTCAGAATGATAACACAAATGAAAGATTACATTTCTACAAGTCAAACTGAGAAACTTTAAAAATTCAAATTGAACATAAAAAAATAAAATAAAATAAAATCAGGTTCCATTCTCCCAAGCTTTTTTAACCCTTGATCCCGCATGCACGCTGGTATTCCCCAGTGTATCCGGAGCTCAAAAGTGTGGGGCTTTGTCCTTTGAGCAATATGGGCCCACCTGTCCATAAGATTACAGAATACTCTGCTGATGGAGATAAGAGGGGCAGAGAAGCCTTTTCCACTTTGTAGAGCACTCTTATCAAATGTTATGGACAAAAGGGCTTATCGCCACCTCTAGCTAAAATAGATGGGCATAACTGGCAGCCCTAAAGGGTCGTACACATGTCGGATTTTCGCAAAATACCCATCGCAAATGACCATATTAATAGCAAGAGGACCCTTAGATATCTGCCCACTCCCCCCCCCCCCCCCACGACTCCATCGACCACCAGCCATAATTAGACACCCTCCACTCTCCACAGCAACATACTGCAAGGATAGATACCTACAGGGGCGTAACTAGAAATCACTGGGCCCCCCTGCGAAACTTTGAATGGAGGTCCCTTACCCCCTCCCCCCCAGGCTTTCTGCACAAGTAAACTGGGAACCAATATTATTCATTTGGCTAGTGCACATTTGAATGTGTTTTCCCCATGCAGATAAAAGCAGCAGCACACATTTTCTCTTTAAAGGATATTCGAAGTGACATGTAACATGATGAGATAGAAAAAATGGAACACAGCATAGTTATTTATTTGTGTGCTAGGCACATTACATACCCATGTCTTTCTCTGCCTAAAAGTGTTAAATATCAGGTATGTAAGTGGCTGACTCAGTCCTGACCCAGACAGGAAGTGACCACAGTGTGACCCTCACTGATAAGAAATTCCCTGTTTTATCTCATTTTTTGCTCTCAGAAGCCATTTTCTGCTAGGAAAGTGTTTTATAGTTGGAATTTCTTACCTGTGAGGGTCACACTTTAGTCACTTAGTCAGCAACTTACATACCTGATATGTAACACTTTCAGGCAGAGAAAGAAAAAAAGGAACGCAGCATAGTTATTTGTGTGCTAGGCACTGTACATACACATGTCTATCTTATCATGTCACATGTCACTTCAGGTATCCTTTAAATTACTTTGGCTTCTGAGATAAATGTGTATGTTTTCACACATACAGACACACATGGGGCTTGATTCACTAAGACAAATAGCACATCTTATCAAAGTGAACACGCCTTATCAGAGTAGCATAGCAAACTTATGCCTGCTAATTGGCAATGACGAGAGCTCTATTCGTCCTGCCCTGAGCCCCTGCGGGTTCGTAGAGCTCGCTATGCTACTCTGATAAGGCATGTTAACATTGATAAGGCGTGCTAACTTTGATAAGGCATGCTATTTTTCTTAGTGAATCAAGCCCTAGGTGTGCAGAAAATGCATACAGAAAACCGACAGATGAGTGTGCCCCCAGCAGAACTGACTCTGCAGACTTCTCCAGCATTACTACCAGGGCCGGTCCACCCATGAGGTGGGGTGAAACAAATGCCTCAGGCGGCACGTCGGGGGGGGGACGGGACGTGGCACCTGCCCGTCCGTGGGTGTGGGGGGCCACCTGAGCTGGAGGGGGTAGCGGGCAGGAAGGGGGTATTGGGCACATCGGCAGGGAGGGGGGTCGGACCCCCCCTCCCTCACCTGGGTCCCCCCGACCTGCGCTCCCCCTCCAGCTTTTAAAGTTAAGTAGCAGTGTATGAATAAGAGCGAGTGAACGGCATTGTAGGAAGTGATGACAGTGGAATGCACGCTGGAACGCGGAAGAGGTGAGTCATCCCTGCCCGCTCGCTCTTATTTATACGCTGCTACTTAACTTTAAAAGCTGGAGGGGGAGCGCAGGTCGGGGGACCCAGGCAAGGGAGGGGGGTGTCCGACCCTCCTCCCCGCCGCTCTGCCCAATACCCCCTTCCTGCCCGCTACCCCCTCCAGCTCGGCGGCCCCCCACACCCTTGGCTTGGGGGGGGGGGGCGGTTTCCCCATGTGGCCCTCTTTGGCTTCTGGCCCCCTCCTGCGGCTGCATCCCTTGCAGGATCTATTCTTACGCCCCTGGATACCTATATACCATAGTATACACGGGTATAATACTGTATAAGCTAGCTACACACCACAAAGAACAACAACAATGAAAAACAGGATCAGTCCTCAAAAGGACTTTTGGGATCCCTAGTTGGTGAACTACAAGGAGCAGAACACCTACACAGCACTGGATAACACAGAACTGCTTTCTGTCCTTCAATCAGCAGCACACCTCTCCCTACACTGATTCCAGGCAGACTGTAAAATGGCTGCCAGTTCCATTTCTTTTATGGGGGTGAATGCATACATCATGTAGAGGTCGCGGTAAATGCGAATGGCAGCCCGCATAACTTCTAGGGGCTTCTAAGTGCAGTGTTTGTATATATGGCCGTGAGCCTATGCTATACAGTACTGACAAAATGAATGTTTTTAAATTTGATGTTTTGCCCTTTATGCACTGCTGCAGTGTGATTGTCCACTGATGAAGCCCCCAGAAGTAATGAGGTTGAAACATATAGGGCTAGGTGGAGGGTGGTGTTGCATTTGAAGATGCATTCATTTTATGTGATTTTTTTTCCCCTAAAAAAAAAAAAGCAATTTTCACCTGTCAGCGCTCCTTCCATTCATTCGCCTATAACTTTATTACTACTTATCACAACAAAACAATCTATATCTTGGCTTTTTTGCCACCAATTAGGCTCTCTTTGGGGGAATTTTTTGCTAAGAATTATTTTATTCTAAAAGTGTTTTATCAGGAAAAAGAAGAAAAAAATGAAAAAAAAATATTTCTCAGTTTGCGGCCATTATAGTTTTAAAATAATACATGCTACCGTAATTAAAACCCATACATTTTATTTGTACCAGTTATTGTAACGTTTAAAATATTTCCCGGGTACAATGTATGGTGCCAATATTTCATTTGGAAATAAAGGTGAATTTTTTTCAGTTTTGCGTCCATCCCTAATTACAAGCCCATAATTTATAAGATAATAGTAATATACATCTTGACATACAAATTAAAAAAGTTCAGTCCCAAAGGTCACTAAGTATTTTTTTTATTTGTAATTTTTTTTTATTTAAAATTGCTAACTATTGTGGAGTGTGGGAGGTCAGTAGTTTATTTAAAAAGTAAAAATAGGTCCTAAATGCAGATGTAATTTACTATTTGGCCAAAAGATGTCCTCACAGGTGTCTTCCATATGCATAGTATTACTATGCAGACAGGAAGCACTGCATGGATGGGTTGTGTGAACGGCAGGGAGGGACATAGTAGCCTAATTTGCCTGTTTACCTAATTTGCATGTCGTTTAACCAACTTGATAATGGACAATGGACTGGATAGAACAATGGACTGGATTAAATGACTGATCAAACAACTTGTTGTTTGAATGTCTTGTAGGGCCCTTTTCCACTAGCAATCGCTAGCGTTCACGCTGAACGCTAGCGATTGCTGAATCGCAATTAGCGGCGATTCCCCGAAGTTCGCGGCCGCGATTTTGCTATGCTATGCACTGCATAGCAAAATCGCGGCAAATATCGCTCCGCCGCGCGTTCACGTTCCTGGCAAAAACGAATCGCGGTAGTGGAAATGACCTACCGTGATCCCTATGTTAAAAAGCAAACCGTAGCGATTGTAAAATCGCTAGCGGTTTGCGTTTTTGCGATTCAGCCAGCGCTGGTGGAAAAGGGCCCTTAGTGTCAAACGAATAGACTTTCAAACAGCAACACATGTACCGTACGGACCTAACTGTTGCTTGAACGGCAGTTAGTTCACGGATCCACCAAGGGGATCAGTCAAAACTGCTGCTATCAGTCTAACGATCGCCAAACTGATGTTCAAACGTTAGTTTGAATGACAAGTCATTCAGAAATATCAGACGTGTGTATGTACCTTTAGAGACACAGGATCAGCAGGAGAGTCGGACAACTGGTATAATTTTAAAAGGAAAAATCCATATTCTTCTCAGTATAGGTTCCCTTTAAAAAATTATGTTGAAAATTGCCTGGTTGTTTTCATTTGTGATCATGAAGCGATCCTTTTGTAAAACTATTTTTTTAGTTGAAATGGAAAAAAATAAATAAACCTTTTAAAATTGCTCTGTGCATGTCCCCCATTCAAAAGGAATTTTCCTGTACATAAATTGTTCAGTGTATGACCACTATTTAAGGATTAACTTTACTGTACCTAACTCAATGAATAAAATTGCTTAACCTCCTTGGTGGTATGGACGAGCTCAGCTCGCCCATAACCGCCGGAGGGCGCCGCTCAGGCCCTGCTGGTCCGATTTTAATATTTTTTTTTAAAACACGCAGCTAGCACTTTGCTAGCTGTGTGTGACTTACGATCGCCGCCGCTCGCGGCTACCCAATGCGCAACACGGCACCCCCCCCCAATCAGTGCCAGGCTGCGCTGAGGGGTGGATCGGGAGTCCCAGTGACGTCATGACGTGGATGACGTCACTCCGTTCGTCGCCATGGCGACGGGGAAGCCCTAAAGGAATTCCCGTTCAGAACGGGATTTTTTTTTTTAAATCATGTCTTTGCGCCGGCGGCAATCGGAGGGGTGGGAGGGAATCTGCAGGGAGGGGGGAATCATGTAGCTAGCACTAGGCTAGCTACATGATTTAAAAAAAAAAAAAAAAAAAAATAGTGCGCAGCAGCCACCCTGGCGAAATCAATATAACACCAGGGGCTTGATTCACAAAGCGGTGATAACTCAGTTATCACGCCTAAAAGACTTTAGGCGTGATAACCTGTGCACCACTGAGTTATCACCGATTTGTGCTGCTCTTCACGCGAAGCTCCCGCGCGCAAAGTTTTGCGCGCGCAAATGCGCACACGCGCGCGCAAAGTCCCATAGGGCTCAATGGACGCTGCGCGCGAAGCACGGTACACGGTACACGGTACACTGCGCGCGCAGCAGCAAGTTGCAGCAGCAAAGTTTTGCGCGCAGGAGATTGCGCGAGTTTCTTCTTAACACGCCTAAACTGAGTTTAGGCGTGATAAAGGGCTTTTCACAGGCGTGCAAACACTTTGCACCGCTTTGTGAATCAAGCCCCAGGTGGGGTTAATATTCTTAATACATCTTTATGTCAATGTTTATCCAATGTAAAATCTTACCACAGCCTGTTACATTTACCAAAGATGCCATCATCTTTACTGTTGGGAAACTGGATCACTGTGGAATTTATTCTTCTGTGAAGAGAGGAGCAGGAACATCACAATTTCCCAGAGTGCTCTGAGGAAGAATCGCACAATCTCAAGATTCTAAATTGCAGAAAAATTACAAAATGCTGAAAAAATGTGATGCCACTGAAATACATTAGATGTGTGACAAACGCCATTTAGCAGGAACGTACATAAATTCTTTTGCGGTGGCGATTCGGATAGTCAGTACCTCCCCGCAGCAGAGCAAACAGGTGACCTGGCATCAGTGGCTCCGCACCCCTAGCACGTGCATCAGCGTGATTGTTATTACATGGCGCTAGTGGCAGAGTTTGTCCGATACTTGGATCCACATAGGGTGATGCCACGCTTGACTAGATCCAGCAGCGGTGCCCCTAGTGATCGGCCCAAATGCGCCACCATAATATATATATATATATATATATATATATATATATATATATATATATATATATATATATATATATATATATATATATATATATATATATATATTACATGGGGTGGCGGGGGATGAGGCCAGAGGCGACAAGAGTGTCAGACGTAGTCCAATACTTGGATCTGAAGGGGCTGATACTGTGTGGATTTTATCTGGGAACAGCGCCATCTAGCTGCAGCCAGTTTTCCTATGCCAGACTATGTCCAACATTGGCCCTATGAAAGAAAAAGCCAATGTCGGACATAACCTGACATAGGATTAGAAAAGGGTTAATGCTAAATTCTTAATGAATGCGGTGGCAGCCCCAGGACCGCCTAACGCCAATTGGTGTCAAGTCCTGGGGCGGGGTTTTGCAGAAAATCATGCGCGCCGGTGCGCACGCATCTCCGCTTGAATGATGGAGTTCCGCTCTGTCATCAGTCTCCCAGCAGTGACTACCGCTAGGCGACTGTTAGATGCCGAAACCACCGTCTATTTACTGTGTACAGCGCCGCGACCCACGGCAGGGCTGTACTGGGGACAGCCGTGTGACACAGCTGTCCCCCTGAGAGTGTCAGGAGCGATCAGCTGTCATAGGTTGATGCCTATGACAGCCGATCGCTGTAATTGGCTGGCGAGGGGAGGGAGGGGCGGGTAGGAAAAAGTAAAAAAAAGTAATATTTATTTTAAAAAATAATTATTATAATAAAATAAATAAACATCCTGGGAGCGACTCACAGCCCACCAACAGAAAGCTCTGTTGGTGGGCAGAAGGGGGGGGAATCACTTGTGTGCTGAGTTGTACGGGCCTGCAGCGAGGCCTTAAAGCTGCAGTGGCCTTATTTGTGAAAAATAGCCTGGTTACTAGGGGAGGTGTAAGCCCGGGGTCCTTAAGTGGTTAATGTAATAGTTAGTACATAAATGGAATGAGCAGGTTTCCTTTTCTTCCTCTCACTGAGGGTACAAAGAAGAGAATGGGGATTATGGTAATCTTGGCACTCGCTTACAGAGACGCTCTACATCAAGGGGCTGTTTCGAAAAACATCTCCCATTTCCGTTTCCATTAGGCACAATAGCTGCAAAAGATTCCGCAGAGTGCTTGATGAAAAATGGATGTTTCATTAATCTTTCAGGATTTCTTCAGAATTCAGTAACTGTTGTTAACTTGTGTCTTGTCTGAACAGGCTGAGCCGGTATTCCTCTGCGCAGAGATGAGAGTCATCTGTTACTCATATAGCTCCATGTGTGCTGCAGGTACTGCCTGAGCTGCGCGAGGCTGCCTGGGTGACACATCTGCTCTATAAACCTAAAAGGGCATCACTAACATCTCACCAACAGAAAAAAAAAAACAGAAAAAAAAACATTAAAAAATAAAAAAGAATAAATGCATACGCAAAAAGCTGGCAGGCTCGTTTTATGAAGCAGCATACGTTTTTAAAGTGGACCTGAACTCAGAACTCCTCTCTGCTCTAAAAGATACACAACAGCATAATAACCTTTAAATAAAAACATTTTTATTTGTTGCAGCTGATACAAATCCTAAAATAATTCTGCACAGTTTCTACTTCCTGATCCATGGAAGCAGACATATTGTTTACAGTCTGTGCTTTCAAATGGGCTTATCTGCCATAGGCAGTCACATGACACAGGAAGAGATCAAATTACAACTTGTGACACAAATGAGGGGGAATTACACAGACTAAACTCTTTTTTTCCTTGTGTTGTGTCCTTTGCAGTAGTTCAGGTCCACTTTAACAGCAGTGCTTGACTGTATGATACAGTGGTATACACAAAGGTGAAAACACACCTATTCAGACAAGCTTATAATTGCTATAATTAAGGAGCATTGGAAGTTCACTGCCCCATCCTCTATGTTTCCTAACCTATTGTTTCCACCCCACCACTACCCTCCATAGTGTAAGCTCGCAAGGGCAGGGAACTCCTCCTAGTGTTTCTTATTTTGCTGTAATTTACCATATGAACGCATACCAATTTTAGTGATATCTCAATCCACACATTAACTATGTATGTATTTGTACTTGTATTACCGAATGTCATGACTGTACAGTGTCTTGATCTTCTCATGTACATATGTGCCCCAATATTTGTTTTGTATTATATACAGCGCTACAGAAGATCTTGCCACTATATAATAAAATAATAATATGCATGTCACTCCATCTGGTGGTCAAGTAATCAGAGACCACAAGCCAGAAAAGGGCACCTGACGAAGGGCTTAGTGCATGAAACGTTATACCAGCTACATTTGATATCTACCATATATACTCCCATATAAGCCGACCCGTGTAAAAGCCAAGGTACCTACTTTTCCCTCAGAAACAAAGGAAAGTGATTGACTCGCGTATAAGCCCCCTCCCCAGTAGCCAGATGTGCACCCAGTACAAGTCAGCCCCCCTCCCCATAGCCAGATGTGCCCCAAGGATGATACAGCTGTGTCTCAAGACACCACTAGATGGTGTCCTAGATATGAGACACAGTAATTGCCACACAGGAAGAATCCCCAATCATTGTACCGCTGACACGTTGCTTGGACGCTCTGATTCACAAGCCAGGGGACACAGGTCTTGAGCAGCGCACTCTGCACACCATGTTGCAGCGGACGCAGCAGGGAGCCAGCTGGCAAGAGCAGGATCACTAGCGAACAATCCTTATGCTCCTCTGCCAGTAACAAAACCTGCTCCACCATACAGTCTGCTCCACGAACTCGCATATAAGCTGAGGGGGTGACTTTTCAGCACATTTTTTGGGCTGAAAAATTAGGCTTATATGTGAGTGAAGTATATACTCTGATGCAAAAATTTAAACAAAGCAAAAATCCTGTACGGTTAAAGGGGAACCTAAAGTGGAATAAAGGTGAACACTTTAGCGGCTGAAGGGAGAACAGCGGAATGATGGCAAAGGACCAGGTGCAGAGGGCTGGAAGAAGCCCCAGATAAATTAACCTGGGCACCTTATTGTCACTTTAGGTTCGGTGTAAGCCAGAATCTTTTGTGGACATGAATCAATTCCTGACTGAATCCATCCATCCCAAGATGCAACTGGCTGACCATACACTTGTAAATATTATTAGAATATATATATATAGCTAAGTGCCTCAACCTTCAAGCAAGAGGAAGTAGTGCCCTGCCCCCAGGGCCAGTCCTAGACTTTTTCTCCAACCCCCCCCGCTCAGCCATGGGTGGGGGGCCACCGAGCTGGAGGGGGTAGCGTGCAGGAAGGGGGTCCCCTATCTGAGCTTCACCTCTAGCTTAACTTCAGTTGCAGCCACCGCTATTACTAAGAGGCAGTGGGTGGGGATGACTCACCTCTTCCGCCTTCCAGCGTGCGTTCCACTGTCGTCACTTCCTGTAATGCCTTCCACTTACAATACAGTGGGCGGCATTGCAGGAAGTGACGACAGTGGAATGCGTGCTGGAACGCAGAAGAGGTGAGTCATCCCCGCCCGCTGCCTCTTAGTAATAGCGGCGGCTGCAGCTGAAGTTAAGCTAGAGGGGGGAGCGCAGATGGGGGACCCAGGTGAGGGAGGGGCGGTCCGACCCCCCTCCCCGCCGCTCTGTCCAATACCCCCTTCCTGCCCGCTACCCCCTAATGCAGCATATTCTACGCCGCGGGTCGGCTAGTGCATTTATATTACACTGACGCCTTCCACAACACTTTACTATAGTTTACAGAGTCCATAGTTATGTTACTGACTGTGAGAGAGTGATGAGCATGAATGTTGCATAATCATAATTTTGCATTGTAATTTGGAATTACAATGCAAAATCATGATGCAAAATTTCAGGAAAAATCATAATTTTGATTGTAAACATAATCAGGAACCGTAATTTCACATAATTTTTGCATAATTCTGTGCCGACTTTACCGGTTAACCAGTTCACCCCCAAGGGTTTTTATCCTAACGGACCAGAGCAATTTTCAGTTGTCAGCGCTCCTCCCTTTTATTCCCTAATAACTTTATTACTACTTATCACAAGAAAATGATCTATACCTCGTTTTTTTCGCCACCAATTAGGCTTTCTGTGGATAGTACATTTTGCTAAGAATTTTTTTATTCTAAATGCATTTTAATGAGAAAAACTGAAAAAAAAAGAAAAAAAATCATTATTTCTCAGTGTTCAGCCTTTATAGTTTTAAAATTAAACATTCTCCTGTGGATAAAACAAACACGTTTTATTTGCCCAGTGGTCCCGATAATTAAACCGTTTAGATTATGTCCCTACCACAATGTATGGCGACAGTATATTATTTTGAAATATAAGTGGTTATTTTTCTGTTTGTTCTGGCCATAATTACAAGCCCCTATGTAATAAATTAAAATTAATTTTCCCCCATAAAATATAGAATAAAAAAAGCTGAGTCCCTAAGGCAACTATTTATTTATTTTTTTAAGCTGATTTTTTTTTTTACAAGTGTTTTTTTTGGGGGGGAGGGTTGGAAGTGTAATTTTATTAATGATGTGTATATACTTGAAAATGTATGTGTTTTGTAGGTGTAATATACTTTTTGGCCACAAGATGGCGCTGGTGAACACTCATAGGACGTGTTCACTTTTGTTTTTTTTTTTTTACACACTTTATTAAACTGTTACATTTCCTGTTTATGTGAATGGACGTAGCCGCTGTTCGCGGTCACGTCCATTCACTCCAGGCACTGCGATTGGGTAGAGGACTGTTCAGTCCTCTTCCCCAATCGCCCAGCACGGGATCCCGACGGTAATGGCGGCGGTAGCGGCGGACACACGGCGGTAGCAGCGGCGGGAATGCGCGACGTATTAAAACGTCATGTTGCTGTTAATAGCGGTAAGCATGACGTTTTAATACGTTAGGATGGCGGTAAATGGTTAATATCAAAGTCCCCATACAAGGTACCGTCGCCAAAATTGCTACATATGTTAAAAGGAATAGTGGGAACAAGTCAAATTTTTTTCAAAAAATAACTTATAGTTTTTGAAAAAAATCTTTAATTTTAAAAATGCAAATGAAAAATAGTTTATAAACTGTCATTTTTTTAGCTTAACAAACATTTTTATTTTGCATTTTTAAAATCCATTTTAACGAAATCAACTGCATGTCCAAATCGTAATTACAAATGGCTCTAATTACGAAAATGTAGTTGAAAATACAATCATCACCCTTCACTACTGTGATGTTTTATGCCAATTTTAGATGGGGTGCGAGCTATACTTTGCACCACTTTGCCACCCAGATGACTTATGCTGACCATACACAGGTAAATATCTATAATTTGCGTACATTAAAAAAGGGCGCCGGGAAAAAAGGGCGCAGGGTTTTAAACAATACGCATGAATAACGTTTAAAAAAAAATTGTGCTATATTTCGTTTAAAAATAATGTTTTATAAAGTTATAAATCATTAAATAATGTGTATGAAATCGGCAATTGTAAAAACGTTAATCTTCCCTGTTTAAAAAGTGAAATTTATAATAACGTTTTATAAAACATTAATAAGAATGTTACTAAAGCTATACCTAACCCTTCTCTCACACAGAACCCTCCCTGTACCTATCCCTAACCCCTAGACCCCCCCCCCCCTGGTGGTGCCTAAACCTAAGACCCCCCTGGTGGTGCCTAAACCTAAGACCCCCCTGGTGGTGCCTAAACCTAAGACCCCCCTGGTGGTGCCTAAACCTAAGACCCCCCTGGTGGTGCCTAAACCTAAGACCCTCCTGGTGATGCCTAAACCTAAGACCCCCCCCCCCCCCCCTGTGATAAGAATTAATAACGATTTAAAAAATATTGTGAAGTTTTTCATTTAAAAATAATGTTTTAAAAAATATTGTACTGTTTTTCGTTTAAAAATAATGTTTAAAAAATTATAAATCATTAAATAATGTGTAATCATGAGAAGCAGTTATAAAACATTAAAAGTCTCCGGGCGCCGCTTTTAAAACGTTATTTTTCTCCGGCGCCCTTTTTTCCTGTTGGGCACCCATTAAACGATATTTATTATGGGAGTGAATGGCGGCGCCCTTTTTGTCCACCTGCTTCATGCGCCCAAATTTCCTGCTTCCCTATAATTTACCTTATTTAACACAGTTTGCCCTTTAAATAAGGATTATTGCTGTAGCCAATGGGCATGATTCACAACGTTTTTTTCCTCTGTTTTCACCTTATCAATGTTACGTTTTTAAGCTCCCAAAGAGCAAAAATATAATAAGAAAAGTGATATTGAAATGAACTTAACCAGGAACAACTTACTTTGAGTGATTATTTTGCTTGTAAATATGCTGAAAGGTTATTTTTATTAATTAGGTGATAAGTAATTTGTGAGAAGTTTTGTGAATAGAGCCCAAATATCTTTGTACTGCATCAGACAATATAAAGCTTTAAAGCCATTGGTCATGTACCACTTTAGCTCACGGCAACCCCTCTGACCCCTGTGGCTTAAAGGACAACTGTAGTGAGAAGAATTTGGAGTCTGCCATAGCTGTTTCCTTTTAAACGAGGTCACGTGGTTCCGCTGACATCATCAGGACAGTACTGCGCAGATGCAGAACCACGTGACCCGCGCGGTGGAGTGAAGAAGAAGCCGACCCAGAACCCGACCTGCCGAGGTCGGCTCCACCAGCGGAGGAGACCGGGAGTCACTGGAGCTGCGGGAAGGGCATAGGATGGCCAGGGGCGCCGCGAGGCATAAAGCAGACCACGCGGCCGCTTGGGGCCTCAAGATCTTAGGGGCCTCGGCGGCTCCGTGACGTCACTGTTTTCCCGCAGCCCCGCAGGGCTGGCAGAGCAGAGCAGGGCTACGGGAAGATGGCCGCCGCCGAAGCCCTGCTCTGGAGACTATTTATGTCTCCAGTACAGGGCTTTGGGTGGCCATCTTCCCGTAGCCCTGCATTCAATCAGCGCGGGAGATTGGAGGAGGGAGGGAGCTCCGTGGGAACTGTGCGCCTGAGTAGCCGGCCGGGAGACTGGGAGAGAAGACTTCTGCCAGTGCCAGGTGAGTAAATTCTTTTCTTTTTGCAGCCCTAATTGCGTTTATCTGCTGAAAATGTGCCCTAATTGCATTTATCTGCTAAAAATGTGCCCTAATTGCGTTTGATATCTGCTGAAAATGTGCCCTAATTGCGTTTGATTTCTGCTGAAAATGTGGCCCTAATTGCATTTGATTTCTGCTGAAAATGTAGCCCTAATTGCGTTTGATATCTGCTGAAAATGTGCCCAAATTGCGTTTGATTTCTGCTGAACTGTGCCCTAATTGCGTTTGATTTCTGCTGAAAATGTGGCCCTAATTGATTTTGATTTCTGCTGAACTGTGCCCTAATTGCGTTTGATTTCTGTTAAAAATGTGCCCTAATTGCGTTTGATTTCTGCTGAAAATGTGCCCTAATTGCGTTTGATTTCTGCTGAACTGTACCCTAATTGCATTTGATTTCTGCTGAAAATGTGGCCCTAATTGCGTTTGATTTCTGCTGAACTGTGCCCTAATTGCGTTTGATTTCTGCTGAAAATGTGCCCTAATTGCATTTGATTTCTGCTGAAAATGTGCCCTAATTGCGTTTGATTTCTGCGGAAAATGTGCCCTAATTGCATTTGATTTCTGCTGAAAATGTGCCCTAATTGCGTTTGATTTCTGCTGAAAATGTGCCCTAATTGCATTTGATTTCTGCTGAAAATGTGCCCTAATTGCGTTTGATTTCTGCTGAAAATGTGCCCAAATTGCGTTTGATTTCTGCTGAAATGTGGCCCAAATTGCGTTTGATTTCTGCTGAAAATGTGCCCAAATTGCGTTTGATTTCTGCTGAAAATGTGCCCTAATTGTGTTTGATTTCTGCTGAAATGTGGTCCAAATTGCGTTTGATTTCTGCTGAAATGTGGCCCAAATTGCGTTTGATTTCTGCTGAAATGTGGCCCAAATTGCGTTTGATTTCTGCTGAAATGTGGCCCAAATTGCGTTTGATTTCTGCTGAAATGTGGCCCAAAATCTGTTTGTTTTCTGTTGAAATGTTGCACAAATTGCATTTGTTTTCTGTTGAAATGTTGCACAAATTGCGTTTGTTTTCTGCTGAAATGTTGCACAAATTGCGTTTTTATTTTCTGGTGTCTGGGTTAACTGTTGCTGCATTTATTATTTAATGGTCATAGTTGGCTATATTTGCTGTGCTACGGTTAAGCTCCGCCCATACAATGTCATGGCCACGCCCATATTTCGGCCCAGCGCTTCGCGCGCCGCAGGATAGGGCCACTTACTACAGTCCACTTGGGGCCACAATAACCTTAGCTGCACCCCTGAGGACGGCTGCCAGGGGCTGGAGAAAGCCCCAGGTAAGTGGATCTTTATTTTTTTTGCAGCCTGGACATATCCTTTAAGGCAATCTTGAAGTGAGATATAAGTATAAATGTTTGATCCTTACCTCATTAGTGGAAAGCCTCCGGATAGTCCAGAGGCTTTTCGGATTCTTCTCCAACCCAATGATTCAGTGCTGGGTCCCACTATACCCAATCATCCCAGCAGGTAGAATAGGCTTTTTCTGGCGTGCACACATTGGGCATGTGCGAGTAAGGTCTGCACATGCTCAGTACAGGGAAGCACTTGTGCAGATCCAGATCAGTGGGCTTGAGAAAATCTATCTTCTAATCTTATTTTCATAGAAAACCTGTAGTGAGAGGCATCTGGAGGCTGCCATATTTACACTCACCTAAAGGATTATTAGGAACACCTGTTCAATTTCTCATTAATGCAGTTATCTAATCAACCAATCGCATGGCAGTTACTTCAATGCATTTAGGGGTGTGGTCCTGGTCAAGACAATCTCCTGAACTCCAAACTTAATGTCAGAATGGGAAAGAAAGATGATTTAAGCAATTTTGAGCATGGCATGTTTGTTGGTGCCAGATGGGCCGGTCTGAGTATTTCACAATCTGCTCAGTTACTTGGATTTTCACGTACAAAGAATGGTGTGAAAAGGGAAAAACATCCAGTATGCGGCAGTCCTGTGGGAAAAATGCCTTCTTGATGCTAGAGGTCAGAGGAGAATGGGACGACTGATTCAAGCTGATAGAGGAGCAACATTGACTGAAATAACCACTCGTTACAACCGAGGTATGCAGCAAAGCATTTGTGAAGCCACAACACGCACAACCTTGAGGCGGATGGGCTACATGAGCCGAAGACCCCACCGGGTACCACTCATCTCCACTACAAATAGGAAAAAGAGGCTACAGTTTGCACAAGCTCACCAAAATTGGACAGTTGAAGACTGGAAAAATGTTGCCTGATCTGATGAGTCTCGAAAGAGTCAGAATTTGGCATAAACAGAATGAGAACATGGATCCATCATGCCTTGTTAACACTGTGCAGGCTGGTGGTGGTGGTGTGGGGGATGTTTTCTTGGCACACTTTAGGCCCCTTAGTACCAATTGGGCATCGTTTAAATGCCACAGGCTACCTGAGCATTGTTTATGACCATGTCCATCCCTTCATGACCACCATGTACCCATCCTCTGATGGCTATTTCCAGCAGGATAATGCACCATTTCACAAAGCTCGAATAATTTCAAATTGGTTTCTTGAACATGACAATGAGTTCACTGTACTAAAATGGCCCCCACAGTCACCAGATCTCAACCCAATAGAGCATCTTTGGGATGTGATGGAACGGGAGCTTCGTGCCCTGGATGTGCATCCCACAAATCTCCATCAACTGCAAGATGCTATCCTATCAATATGGGCCAACATTTCTAAAGAATGCTTTCAGCACCTTGTTAAATTAATGCTACGTAGAATTAAGGCAGTTCTGAAGGTGAAAGGGGGTCAAACACCGTATTAGTATGGTGTTTTTAATAATCCTTTAGGTGAGTGTATTTCATTTTAAAGAATACCAGTTGCCTAGCGGCGCACCTGTACAGCATCGACCCTGCATACATGTGTGTATGGGCCAGCGCCAGTGGTGGGCCGAAATTTTGCATCGAAATTCACATTTACTCATCGTAATTGTAATGCGAAATTTTGTGGAAAATCGTAATTGATTTTGTATGTAATAGTAGTATTTCATAATTTTGAAAAATTTGGTGCCAACTTTAGCGGTTATTAGCAAAACCCCCATACATGCTATTGCTACCAAAATTGGTACATATGTTAAGGAGAATATTCGTTACAAGGCAGAAAAAGATTTTTTCAAAAAGACACTGCAGTTTTTGAGAAAATCGATTTTAAAAATACAAAGAAAAATGTTTTTTAAACTGTCATTTTTAAAAGTTTAATAACCCTTTTTTTTGCATTTTTAAAATCGATTTTTCTCAAAAACTGTATGGTCTTTTTGGGGAAATTTTCTTTTTTTCCTCTTGTACTCATAATTCCCTTTAACATAAGTAGCAATTTTGGTGTCAATAGCATGTATGGGGGCTTTGCTATTAACCTCCAAAGTCGGCACAAAATTACGCGAAATTTCGTGAAAATTATGTGAATTTTTATATGAAATTACAAATAGAGATGGCCCGAACCTCCGAACCCGGTTTGCGAACTACCGCGAAAGTTTGGTTTGCACAAACTTTTGCAAACCGCAATAGACTTCAATGAGGAGGCGAACTTTGAAAACTAGAAACAATTATGCTGGCCACAAAAGTGATGGAAAATATGTTTCAAGGGGTCTAACACCTGGAGGGGGACATGGCGGAGTGGGATAAATGCCAAAAGTCCCGAGGGAAAAATCTGGATTTGACGCAAAGCAGCGTTTTAAGGGCAGAAATCACATAGAATGCTAAATTACAGGCCTAACGTGCTTTCAAACATCTTGCATGTGTATACATCAATCAGGTAGTGTAATTAGAGTACTGCTTCACACTGACACACCAAACTCACTGTGTAACGCACCGCATACAGCTGTTTGTGTAGTGACGGCCATGCTGGACTGGTGCGCACCATGACGAGAGTGCAGGCCGTGGCGGTTTTCAAGCCCATATGGTCGCCGGGCTGTGGTAGCTCAATGATAGAACAACATCCCATTGCAGTTTGTGCTTTGTAATCATGTGCCTTCGTAAGGTAGTTGTCCCTACGCGGGTCTTGATCTTTCCATGGCTCAATTTTCGGTGGCAGAGAGTACAGATGGCATTGCTCTCATCTGAGGCAGACACACACAAAAATTTCCACACCGCTGAGCCCTGGGGTGATGGCACTTTGGTGGTGGTGGCCGACAGTGTTAAGTGCGGTGCCAGAATCAGAGCAGGAGGAGGAAGATATGTCACGCTTCCGTGCATAAGCTGAGGAAGATGAGGTGTTCTGTGTTAAATAGTCAACTACGTCCTGACAATATTGGGTGTTGATGGCACGTGCCTTCTTCTAAACACTGTACTTTGGTCGAGGGCCACACGAAATCACGACAGCGCGACCTCGAACAGACCTGCCAGGTGGCCTGCCTCAGCAAGGAGCAAGCTAACAAGCCTACAAGAGCCTAACTAAGCTTTCCCTATGAGAGTCTGCAGCAGCTTTCCCTTCTCTAATTAATGCAGGCACACGAGTGAGTCCAAAGCCTGATGCTGCCTGCCTTTTATAAGGGGGGGGGGGGGGGAGTGGTTCCAGGAGGGAGTGTAGCCTGATTGGCTACAATGTGCCTGCTGACTGTGATCTAGAGGGTCAAAGTTGACCCTAATGATGCACTATGGGGCGAACCGAACTTCCGGAAAAGTTTGCAGTTCTCCGCGATCGCGAACCACGGAAGTTTGCCGGCAATATTTTACGATCCTTCTTTATATTTAATAGCAGAATATCAGTACATTTACCAACATTCTTCTATCGCCTTCCTGGGCACCCAAATGTCTGTTTGCCCTTTTATTACCTTAGCACCAGGAGGATGCTGGGGAGGGAATCCTTTATCAGAGGGAGGGGAAAAGGTGAGAACCTCCCCCTCACTCACTCCAAGCTCCCCCACAGCTGCAGGTAATGTCCATTTCCTGATACCTCCATGTCGTCATACTTAATGGGGTTAGCTCCGCCCCCCTGACCCCTATAGGACCCGGTACAAGATTATAAATAAGGTCATGACCCCTAACCCCCCATTCTCTTTTTTGTCCTCAGACACTATAGGATCCTAGGTAGTGAGGGCTTATTAGTCAGGTCTTATTCTTACATTCTTCTTATATTCCTATTTCTATTCCTGTAATTTATAATGGCTCATTGAGCACCTTACCCGGGTACAGGTTTTTCTAAACATATCTTTTCCTGTACCTATAGTGTTCCTTAGGCTACTAAATGTGCCACATAAGGACACTATAGCATACCCGCACTGGCTAAAAAGGTTAAATACCTTAGAGGTTCGCTGTGGTTCCCGTTGGGAGATCTATCCTTTGCCTTTATTTTTCGCTTAACGGCAGAAGAGGAATCCTGGAAGGCCTAGAGTCCGGTTTCTCAGGTGAGCTATGCGGAGGCAAGCTCCGGGCAAAAGAGGCGGTACCCTATCCTCCGGGAAGGAGCATTGATGGTGGCATGGCACTGACTTCCGCTCCGGCGGAGACGGCGTCCGGAAGTAGGGTCTGCGCATGCGCGACCTCGTCTGCTCTCCTCCGTGGTCGCGGCGGCCATCTTGATTTAGGGCAAGCGTGCCCTTTTGTCATAGGAGGCGTAGGGACGCAGAGACACGCTACTTAAAGCGAGCAGGGATCAGTATACGATCTCTGTCTTGCTGGAAGGACGCCTCTCAAGCCGCTCAAGCATGGAAAGCACAGTTGTAGTAGTAAATGGTAGGTCAATCTTTGCAAAATAATGGTTATTTTCTATAAGAGCTTATATGCAGCTGTATATCCAGAGGTAGGATTCCTTTCTAAATAAGAATCTTTCTATTCATGTTCCCACAGCGAACCAGGGAGCCGAGCGGGCAGCCGAAAGTGGTCCCACGGGGTAAGGTTATTATTTAAAGGGGACTGAAAAAGAAAAAAAAAAAAAAAAGTTTTTTGCATAAAAGACTAAACAATATAAATTATTGTGTTATGTCTTGTAGCTCACAGCAGCGTGACAGCCGATCAAGATCCAGGTCAAAGACCAGGAAACGAAAGTCGAAGTCAAAAAAGCGACATCATAAGTCTTCATCAAGGTCTAGATCCAGATCAAGGAGAAAGCATTCATCTAAGCGCAGCAGGCGCAGCAGATCGAGAGATCGACGCAGATCTAGATCCAGATCAAGATCACCGCGACGCAGACAGATGCCGGTGGATGGACAATGTTGGGCATGCCCCAGTCAGGCAATACCGGGCAAGACTGTGTGCGAATCATGTTTCTCACAACTAGCGAAAGGACAAGGAGAAAAATCAGAGGATATTGAGGATGTTATCCGAAGAGTTGTAAGAGAGGAGGGGCTGGCTAACGCTCCTAGTACATCTCAACCACAGGAGCAGGATTCAGACGCTCCTGCAGCAGAAGAAATTGATGAAATACCAGGACTATTTGATTTCAAGCTCACTGCACCTTTCATAACAGCTGTAAAGGAAGCTCTGGATTGGTCGGATCCAGTAGAGGATCAAGGACAGAATAAAGAATATTATGCGCATCTTAATAAAAAGTCTCCCACATTCCCTTTAATGAGCGAAATAAAAAATATATTAATGGAGGAGTGGAAGAAGATCGAAAACAAATCCTCAATTCAAAATCGATTCGCAAAACTTTATCCTTTGAAGGAGGAGGAAATTCCTTTTCTTCAGAATCCGCCAGCGGTAGATGCATCTTTGTCCAGACTAGTTAAACACGTCACTCTACCAACTGACAATGCGGTAATATTCAAAGATGTCCTAGAGAGAAAAGTAGATAATGAGCTTAGAAAGATGTACCTCTCTGCAGGAGCGACCTGTAAACCAGCTATAGCTCTTACTTCAGTCGCAAAGGCTCTAAGAGTATGGACTGCAAACATAGAGCAAGCGATACTCAGCGGAACTGACACAGGAGAGATCATTTCAGCACTAGAAGATATAAAAGTGACCGCGGATTTTGTAGGAGAAGCGTCAATGGACATTCTGAGAACATCCGCGAGAACCATGTCAAGCTCAGTTACTGCAAAGAGAGCCATGTGGCTAAGGCCTTGGAAGGCGGACATCAGTTCTAAACAAAACTGGATAAAGATTCCTTTTGACGGTACCAATCTATTCGGGCCAGAGATGGACAAAGCCATTGCAAGAGTCACTGGTGGAAGATCAGGGCTTATACCCCAGGATAGACCGCAGAGAAGGAACTTCACAAACTACAAACCATCCCAACCTAACAGATATAGAGACGCAAGATCGTACCGTCCAGGAAAACAGTTTAAAAGGAACTGGAAGAGTTCACAGTCTACATTAGCAAGATCAATAAAATCTAACACCCAAACGTCAGGACAACAGAAGCAGTCCTTTTGAAGTTACGTCCACCCAAGCGACCATGGTAGGAGCCAGACTTCAGGCATTCAAGGACGTTTGGGTGGAGAAGATAGACGAACCTTGGGTCAAATCAACAGTATCCAAGGGACACAGGTGGCAATTCAAGAGACAACCAGGAAACAGATTCCTAAGGACCAGGTTATCAAGAAACTCGGTGAAAAAGACAGCCTTGAGGGAATATGTACAATCTTTGATCACGCAACGGGCAGTAACGTTTGTCCCTCCAGCAGAGAAGGGACAAGGAATGTATTCTCAACTTTTTCTGGTGCAGAAAAAAACAGGAGACTACAGGCCTGTAATAGACTTAAAATTTCTGAACAAGACAATTCGATTACCAAAATTCAAGATGGAGTCCTTGCAATCCATAATTTTAGCCATACTGCCAAACGACTGGCTACTCTCAATAGACCTCCAAGATGCATACCTACACATACCAATCCACCCAAAGTTCCAAAAGTTCCTCAGGTTTTGTGTCGACAACAAACATCTCCAGTTCTGTTCACTGCCCTTCGGGCTTTCTACAGCACCACGTACCTTTACGAAAGTTCTCGTATCTGCAATAGCAATACTCAGAGTACAAGGAATACGAATCCACCATTACTTGGACGATATACTGATCTTGGCAGACTCGAGAGAAAAATTAATATTACACAGAAATCAAGCGATCAGTTTCCTGACAGATTTAGGCTGGTTGATCAATTGGAGAAAGAGCCAATTGGAACCCTCAAGAACTCTCATCTACCTGGGGGCCCAATTCAACACTTACAGGAATATAGTATCATTACCACAGGAAAAGGTCTCCTATGTAACAAGGATCATGTCAACATTATTACAATGCCAGAGGATTCAGTCCAGACAATGCCTGCAGGTTCTGGGAACAATGTCATCAGTAATCCCTATGGTAAAATGGAGCAGGTGGCACATGAGACCATTACAGATGGAGTTCCTCAAGCAGTGGAATCACTGGTCCATGAGACAGACGATCAAATTATCAATCAAAACCAGACTTTCGCTCAGATGGTGGACAAACGAGGAAAACCTACAGCAGGGACATTCATTGATGCCATATTCATGGAACATGATTACTTCAGATGCCAGTCAGATGGGATGGGGAGCCCATTACCACCAAGCATGGGCACAAGGAGTATGGCATCCATCACAGAGGAATCAGGTATCAAATATACTGGAATTGAGAGCAGCTTACAAGGCCACGCAGGCCTTTGCCCCGATGATCAAGGGATCAGCTGTATGTATACAGATGGACAACAGAGCAGCTGTGGCCTATATCCAGAAGCAGGGAGGTACAAGAAGTTTAGCCCTGATGGAGGAATTGCTTCCATTGATGTCTTGGGCAGAAAGGAATCTGACAGCAATCAGAGCAACATATATTCCAGGAATACAGAATGTCCAAGCAGATGTACTCTCCCGAATGAAGATACGGAACAACGAATGGATGCTGAATCGATCAGTTTTCAAACAACCGGTACACCTGTTAGGTCTTCCTCAGGTAGACTTATTTGCCTCCAACAGAAACAACCAAGTACCGAGATTTTTCTCCAGACACCCGACTCAGGGGGCAGCGGGTGTAGATGCTCTTATGATTCCATGGCAGGCTTCACTAGTATACGCTTTCCCACCAGTACCACTCCTGTTGAGATTTCTAAAGAGACTACAGATGGAGAAGGTGGAAGCGATAGTAATCGCACCATTTTGGCCCAAGAGGCCTTGGTTTCCTCTTCTGATGAAAATGTCAACGTCGCCTCCAATCAGATTACCCCTCTCAGAGAACTTACTGTCACAGAACAGCATAAAACATCAGAATCCACAGATTCTCTCATTAACGGCATGGAGGTTGAAAGAAATATCTTAAAGAACGCGGGATTCTCTGATCCAGTGGTGGAAACCTTGTTAAAAGCAAGAAAGATATCCACAAATAAAACTTACCACAGAACATGGAAAAAGTTTATTGAATTCTCAACGCTTAGAAATCTGGATTTCCTAAATCCTTCCATTCCCCAAGTATTGGACTTCATTCAGACAGGAGTCGACTTAGGTCTAAGTGTGGGCACCCTTAGGGTTCAAATATCGGCAGTATCAGCATTAACGGGAAGGCAGTTTGCTTCGGAGAGAACGGTACAACAATTCTTCCAAGCGCTCTTAAAAATAAGGCCACCAATAAAGAAGATCTTACCTAGTTGGGATTTGCCATTAGTTTTGGAATATCTTTCCTCATCACCATTTGAACCTATAGACTCGGCCTCGATCTGGAACATCACTCTAAAAGCTACATTCCTGGTGGCCATCTCTTCAGGTAGAAGAGTTTCAGAAATACAGGCATTAGGTCACTCAGAACCCTACATCACCTTTTTCCCAGACAGAGTAGTGTTAAGACCAAGGGCTGGTTTTCTACCAAAAGTGGTATCGGTTAAGCACTTAAACCAGGAATGGACTTTACCATGCTTCACTGAAGATCCAGAGTCAGAGACAGTTCATCCATTGGACATTGCAAGAATCCTTAGACATTACCTGGCAATGACAGATTCCTTTCGGAATTCTGAAAATCTATTTATTTGTCCTTCTGGTCCCAGGAAGGGTAATGGAGTTTCATCAAGGACAATTGCAACCTGGATAGTTAGGTTAATCAAGGCTGCCTATAATTCCAGTGGAACAGATCAACCTTCCTCATCCTCAGCACATTCTACAAGAAGTATGTCCGCATCCTGGGCAGCTTCTGCTGGGGTTTCACTATCAACCATATGTAAAGCAGCAAACTGGTCCACTCCAAACACATTTATTAAACATTATAGAATTGATCCTGCATTATTAACTTCTGTAAATTTTGGAAAGAGTGTACTTAAGGCTAAACATAAATAAGGCTTTTTTTTTGCATTTAATTCCCACCCGTCTTGTCTTTTTTGCTAGTTATATCCCATTAAGTATGACGACATGGAGGTATCAGGAAAGCCAGAAAATTTGTACTTACCTCTGTAATTTTCCTTTCCTGATACAACTCCATGTCGTCATGCGAGCCACCCTCTTGTTGCTAGTGTCTGAGTACTGGTAGCGAGAATGGGGGGTTAGGGGTCATGACCTTATTTATAATCTTGTACCGGGTCCTATAGGGGTCAGGGGGGCGGAGCTAACCCCATTAAGTATGACGACATGGAGTTGTATCAGGAAAGGAAAATTACAGAGGTAAGTACAAATTTTCTGGCTTTTTGCTTATGCTGTGTGTCTGAAGCAGGGAAATAGCAATGCCATATACCAGTCTAGCTCCCAGAACAAGGCTTCTCCTTTAATATGAGTCGCAGCCAGCTACCACCACCACCTAGGAATTCCTCCCTGCACACCTCTGCCTTGCATAACAAAGGAGAGACTTAGCTGCTGTCTGCCTCGTCATGTGCGCTGACTTCACAGACTACAGACAAGCACTTTCTTCAGCGCACTCACACGGAAAGCCCCGGGCTCTGCTGTCTAAATACGGGATTTCATTAAATAAAGATACAAGGATCATTAAGGAATAAATCTATTCAGGATGTGTGCACTACTGTCAAATAAAAGTGGATGAAACTTGAAACATCTCTTTAATGCAGTCGTGTTTTATCACCACCGTCTCGCCGTAATCCGTCCTTATTAGCTCGACTTACAGGGATATTAGGTTGTAAAATGATTAATGGAAGCTTGTTGCTTCTGGTCCGCTGAAGGGAGATCAGAATGAGGCTTATATAGAAATATAGGTTATTGTAGTGAGAAATTAATGGAAATGTATTCAGTGTGCTGTAGGCCGATGTCTCCTCTTGTTCTAGAAAGGCTGGTGGCGTGCAAAGGCTTTGTGTAGGCATTCAATTATTGCTGTCTGATCTGGACACTGCTAGTGGAATTGAGCAACAGTTATATGTCTGTTTTGTTTGGCCTTAAAGTGGAACTGAACTCTTGCACAGGACAGAAGGAAAACATAAAGAAATGCACCCTGTATGTATTTAGAGAGCTTAGCCTGTCTAACTCCACCACATCTGTGACTAGTCACCACTGTAATTTGATCTCTCAGCAGCTCATTTGTAAACACAGGATGTTAACCCTATATACTTCCATGAAAGCAGGAAGTAGACACTGCAGATTTGTTGCAGGATTCGTATCAGCTGTAGCAAAGAAATGTTTTTCTTTAACCTCCTTAGTGGTAACCCCAACTCGCGGATCGTTCAGAAACAGCCTTATCAGTCTGCAGATAGACTGTACACACTCTGTACTGTCGCTGGAACGCCCGCCCAGCGGGAGGGTCTGACGGACCCGTCGTTCCAGCAAATCAAGCGTGTGTACGAGCCTTTAGTCTTCAGGTGGGCAGTAGCCCTCCGGGATCCATGCCTCATTCATTTTGATAAAGGTCAGGTACTGAACACTTTTGTGACTTAGGCGACTTCTCTTCTAAGTGACAATGCCTCCAGCTGCACTGAAGGTCCTTTCTGACAGGACGCTTGAGGCAGGGCAAGACAGAAGTTGGATGGCAAATTAGGACAGCTCTTACCACAGGTCAAGCCTGCGCACCCAGTAGTCCATGGTTCTTTATCTACCATTGTTAAAGAAAGCGTATGGCCGGGGAGTCAGGGTTCGATTCCGGTCTGGAGTTGGAGCCTGAGAAACGGCTACCACCACAGATCCAAGGAAGGCAGCAGGCATGGCATGCAAGTCCCGAGGTAGTGACAAAAAATAACAATACAGGAGGACTTTTGAGGCCCTGCTGTATATGACACTAATCAACTTTTCTACCTTGAACGAGAATCTGTTATGGAGGGCAAGTCTGCCATCCATTCAAGTGAAAGGTATGCACTGAGTGCCAGGTATAATACAATGTGCAGTCACAGATGCATGGAAAGGTATGCAGTGACTGGTATTACAATACAATGTGCAGCTGTCACACAGGTGCAGTTAACAGGTATGCTCAGAGTGGTATATTACACAGCGTGCGGTCACACAGGTACTGTGAACAATTATGTATTGACTGGTATTACAAATGTGCATCTGTCACACACAGAAAGGTACCGGACAGGCACAGTGACACTGCGTGTGCTCACGTAGGTAGATGGGTACACTGAAGGGAACAATAGGTAGATATATGCAGTGATGGGTATTACAAATGTGCACCTGCCACACACACACAGGTACCACTGTGAAAAGGTGCAATGACTGGTATTATTAACAATGCGTGCGCTCACGTAGGTAGTTAGGTAGGTAGATGCACTGAACAGTGAACAGGTGCAGTGACTGGGATGGGATTACAAATCTGCAGCTGCCTGTCACACACACACACACAGGTAGTCACTGAATGTGCTGGGCCTGGCAGTGGCACAGTAGCAATTACACCAGAGGCCAGCTGCGACTGACTGACAGGGCTGTATATAATGCAAGTGGGCCACACAAACGAAAAAAAAAAAAATAGATCACAAGAACAAGATTAGCTCTCAAAAGAGCTGTTGAGGGGTGTTTTTTTTAGCAATAAGAATCAGCAAGGAGCAAGCTAACAAGCCTACAAGAGCCTAAATAAGCTTTCCCTATAGCTCTTCGATGCAGCAGCTCTCCCTTCTCTAATTACTGCAGGCACACGAGTGAGTCCAATGCCTGACGCTGCCATCCTTTTATAAGGGGGGGGGGGAGGAGTGGCTCCAGGAGGGAGTGTAGTCTCATTGGCTAAATGTGCCTGCTGACTGTGATGTAGAGGGTCAAAGCTGACCCTAATAGTGCATTATGGGGTCGGAAAAGTTCGCGGTTCTCTGCAATTGCGAATCCCGGAAGTTCGCCGGTTCCCGTTAGCCGGCGAGCCGTTCGGGCCATCTCTATCCAGAAGCAGTCATACTGCCAGGGAGGTTATTATGGTGTAGAGTATCTTTTAGCGCAGAGAGGAAGTTCTGAGTTCAGGTCCACTTTAAAATGGGATAAGGAGACTCTATATTAACTTAAAAAATTGAAATACATCATCCAACAAATAATTATTTATTTAGCTTGCCTGTCCTGTGGTTTTTTTTTAGTGTTCACTGTCAAATTTAAGAGAAATGTGAAATTTAAAAAAAAAAAAAAGCACATTGGACATTAGAGAGGGAGGGGGCAGCATTGAGAGTTTTGCCACAAAAGCTGCACCCTCGATCGACCATGGCGGCCCGACATCCTGCAGCATGTCTGATCACCATGGTTGGTTAAAAATTGGTTGCATAGTCGATCGGGCATGCACTTGGCGGGATCTATTTTCATCCGATTGGATAATAATTATCGAATTGGATGGTCGATCGGCCAAGTCGATAGATGTATGGGCATCTTATTCTTGGCATACAAGGCTGGATTTTGCCGCTCGAGTCTCCCGTTTGATCGTTTTACCGCTCGATTCCGCAGTCAATTCTCTTATCTTCCGCTTGTTTTTCTTATCTTTTTCCATTCACTTCAATCCAGAATCGATCGGTGGGATGATCAAACGGTGATCGGACATGCCGGTAATTATCTATCGAGCCATCTTAATGGCTCAAAATCGAACCGTGTACTCCCAGCATTAAAGTCTGCACATGTCCTGTATGATAGTCCTGTAGAGTGAAAAAGCCAGAGTTCACTTTGTTTTACAGATAATGATGACTATACTAAGTAATCTCTTCCATCTCCTCTAGCCACTAATCCTTCCCACCTAATCTTTCCTGTCCTCTGGCTCAGTTCTCAAATACCAAATATCCCTCAAAGCAATTTGCTCAAGAAAATCCCATTAACCTCCCCCTTTTTCCTTCTCAGAGATCTATTACTACTATATAGTCCCCATCAAGGTTGGGTGCTTGTTACTAGGGAGGTGTGAAGGCTGCCATCTTGATAGTCCTCCAAAAATGCTGGTTTCTTGGATGTGACGTTGACCATTTGACTGTAATGATATGAGCCAATGGGGTATAGAGGTGCCCAGTGGGAAATCAAATAAATTAAGGTGGCCAAACATCAGGCAACTTGACGGCCAATCGACCATCTGATTCGATTATTATAATCGAATCAGATAAAAATCAGTGCCAAATAGGTGGGTTTTAATTACAGTAGTATGTATTTTCGTTTCTTATTATTTCCCGTTAAAATGCATTTAGCATAAAATAACTCTTAGCAAAACATACCACCCAAAGAAAGCCTAATTGGTGGCGAGAAAAAGTAGGTATAAATCATTTTGTTGTGATTAGTAGTGATAAAGTTATTGGCGAATGAAAGGGAGGAGTGCTGAAAGGTGAAAATTGCTCTGGTCCACAAGGGGAAAATCCGATCAGTGGCGAAGTGGTTAAAGGACAACTGAAGCGAAGGAAATATGGAGACTGCCATATTTATTTCCTTTTAAGCAATTCCAGTTGCCTGGCTATCCTGATGATCCTCTGCCTCTAATACTTTTAGCCATAGACCCTGAACAAGCATGCAGCAAATCAGGTGTTTCTGACAATATTATCAGATCTGACAGGATTAGCTGCATGCTTGTGTCTGGCATTGTTCAGACACTACTGCAGCCAAATAGATCAGCAGGCCTGCAAGGCAACTGGTATTGTTTAGAAGGAAATAAATATGGCAGTCTCCATATACATCTCACTACAGCTGTCCTTTAAAGTGGATCCAAGATAAACTTGTACTCATTGCATAACTGTGCTCCTTTCATATAGTTTATAGGGCATTCCTTAGCCAAATACTTTTATGGTTTTGTTTTAATACTCTAATTTTCTATAAACTAAACAAGCCACGCCCACAGCTCCTTTTGTGCCTTGGCACTGTAGCAAGGGCTTATGGGAGCTCAGTCTGGGCAGGAGGAGGAGGAGGTTACTAGCCATTGATTTCAGAGGCAGAGGGGAGGAGGGAGGAGAAGAGGGGACTGCATTTACACACAGGCAAGCTGATAGCATCTCCAGTCCTTAGCCTGTGACAATGTGACAAACAGAACATGGCTGCCCTCATTGTGTCCCAGGAATAAATAATCAAACTTTTGATGCTGTTTGCAGCTTGATTTGCTGTGTAAATGTAAGAAAATGCGGAAAAGCCGCCGCGTGTACTGGCGGCAAGGCGGCTGATTCCGCGTCCAGCGCGGCGGTGTGTCCGCAGCAGCATGCGTCCAGCACGGCGATTTCTCCGCAGCACCATGCGTCTGGTGTTGCTGGGTCTGTTAGTTCACATAGGCTGATGAATACGCGTGCGCGCGCCGAGAGGCAGGGCCTTTATGTCAAACGGTGAGGGATCAGCTGACCAGGTAGGTCAGCTGATCTCAAGGCAGCTGACTATTGGTTGATCACATAGGGGTGGCGCTAGAGAGCGCTGCTCTATATATAGTCACTGCTGGGCACTTTCAGGTGGTCTGCCGTTGCGAACACTTACGTGGACGCGCTCAGACCTTAGTCAGATCCTACAGTGTGTTTGAACCAGGAGGACCTGGGAATTCACACTGAGCCAGATTACTTCTGTTTGCTATTGTATTATCATTCTGTTATACAGACTAGTTCTAGGGTGTCGAGACCACGGACCTCACACCCAGACTAGGGACTCTGTATTATCATTCTGTTATACCTCAGACTAGTTCCAGGGTGTCGAGACCACGGACCTCACACCCAGACTAGGGACTCTGTATTATCATTCTGTTATACCTCAGACTAGTTCCAGGGTGTAGAGACCACGGGCCTCACACCCAAGACTAGGCATTGTTGATATCTGTTATGACCTGTTGCATTTCTGACTTTCCCTCTGCTTTCTGATTCGGTACCTCACACTTCTGATTACCTGTTGCCAGACCCTGCTTGCTTAGGATACCGAATCAGTCTTCAGTCTTTGTACCTTATCTGTCTGTGTGTTGCCGACCTGGCTTGCCCGACTACGAGTGCTATCTCTCTTGTTAAGAGATAGTCTCCTGACCTGGTAGTGACTACCACCTTCAGGTGTCACTCACTCACAGGTTCAGCCTACCTTATCCTGAAACTCCACCCCTTTGGAGTTCTCAGGCTACTGGAAGGTCTCTGTTCCTCCCACAAGGCAGTATCGCCCGTACTGCCAAAGACCACCCGCTCCCCGGGTGGTCTTACTCAAAGTTATTACTGTTGCATCAAACACTCACACTATAAGGTGTCCAGAGGTTAGTTATACTTGGATTATCGGTGATTCTGCAGATCATCAATAATCAGGTATAATCTGTATTCTTGGTGATACTGCAGATCACCAATAATCAGATTCTCTCTATGTGCTGACACCGATCGTTACAGTAAACTATCTAAACTTTAGATAAGATATATAGGCAAGTTACTTGTTATAGTTAGTTTTTCATCTCGGATCCGCTTTAAGTTGAATTACTGAAATAAATGGACTTTTGCACAATATTCCATTTTTTTTTAGTTTCACCTGTATGCTTAACTTGTACCTGACCCCTATAAAGCTGTGACTAGCTCCCCAGTCTTACCAGTAAAAATTCTCCTAAAATGCTAAAATTTCTGGCATAACTTAAACAATGGACCTTTGTGATGATGGCACCTCAGCTAGAGCAAGAATAGGGAAGAGATGATTTCTGCAGACTGGCACTTGTGTCCGTGGAATGCAGTCTGACAGCCCACATGTGGCAGCATTCACAATCCTGCAGCATAGATGCCTTTTCACTTACATCTGCTTGTGATGTGATACGCTTCATCGGAATTGTCACCTGAACATGCTGCCATCCCGGGTGTCAGATGACAGGCCGCTAATCTCTGTCTGTCACAGGTGAACAAAGAACACAATGTTGTGCAGCAGAATGAAATCACGCAAAATGTGTTGCTTTCATTATAAGCTGAAATCCAGACAGACAACTGAACTCACCGATGAAATACACTAAAGCTGGCCACACATCTAGCGATGTGGCGACCAATTGAGCAAACAATTAGATATTATTGAGTGGCATGAAAATTGGTGCTGCCATAAGCATGTCCGATCGACAATTCGACTGATTTAGTGACAAAATTGATATGATCAGATATGCTGGTAGATCTCAGTCTGATGTGGCCAGTCGGGTGCACAGCAGTAACCATTTGCAATAATTGCAAATGACAAATGCGATGGAACTCCCGGCTGCTTTCCCCCCCAAATGTTTTATATGCCCCCCCCCCCCCAGTGCCCGTGAATTACAATACTATACCTGTCACGCCATCTGCGCTGATTGTCTGCTGTATGTCCGCATTAAGGTGACTACTGGCATATAAGCACATGAACGCCAGCAGCCACATGGGGCACCAATGCAGATTTACTGTGGACACTCGGGGGATAGCAAGCATTGTAATGCATGGGCCCCGGAAGACACACAAAACATCTGTGGGGATGCGGCCAGAGGCACCAAGGCTACGTCAGGAGGCTGACTCCCAAAATATTTTATGCTGAAATCGATTGGAAATTGGCTTGCGGTGTGTGGGCAGCCGACAGATCTCTCTCTAATCAGAGAGAGATCTGTCTCTTGGTCGAATATGTCCATCACCTAGCTAGGCCTGGATATACATCACAGGAGGAGCCTATAGGCACAGATGTCCTGGCACCCTAGACTTTGCCCTCCATAAACCTACAAACACCCACCATGCTGCACTGCAAATGTGCTGGCTGTCCCAGTTGTCACTTATCCCTTACTTTCCTTGCCCATTATAGGTAGCTTCAGGTTCCCCTTAGTATTAGATAGCCAGAGCTATCCTCAGTATTAGGTAGCTAGAGATGCCCCAGACGGAAGGGAGATCTGGACAGTGGAATGCTGAGGCCCGGGTGAGTAACCTCCCGTTTACACTCTGCTTGGGACTATGCATAGGGAAGGAGACACTTGGTGAGGAGAGTGACGCACCTTTCCATTATCAAGCGCCTGTAGGCACGTGCCTACAGAACCTTCTGGTAAATCCGGCCCTGTCGCTAGATGTATGAGACTACTAGTGACAAATTACTTTGTCTTCGAACATCCAATCGCAGGCAGAAACATTCCTATATTTTGAATATCCTGACATCGGACTGGATGATTGGAAGAACACAGGATCAGTGATAAGGCAAATACACACGAGCAAATGTCAAAACAACTTTGCTTCCCAGCGAGAGATGTGATCGATATTCAGATCTGACCTTGATCAGATATAGAAGAAAACTAGCGTACACACATTTAAATGTACAGGATTTGCACAAGAATCATAGGAGGTTTCGAATAAACGTACCTGTTCCAATGAAGATTCATTATGTGTGATTTTGCATTGCATGAAATCACGTGCGATTTTTGTCAAGTGTGGTCCCACCCTGCCTGATTTTATAACAGCACATACAGCATTAAAGGACCCCACAAAACGTTAAAATGATAAATTTACATATTTCTCATATTGACTGACAACCCGCATCAAAAGACCCTTGCATGTCAGTTTTCAACCCCGCCCCATTTTTTTTAAAATCAAAGCCCCATCTTGTTAATTAGCACAATGTTTCTCAGACATCTGGTGGTCTTCCCATGTTATTTAGGTTGGCAGAACTAAACACTAGAGTTTTGTTTTCCCATTTTCTTCTTCTGAAACAGACCTTCTGATACAGGAAATTCAGAGGCCTATATTAGCAATATTATTATTCACAGGAACAGGAATGCCACGGTGCTGAACCATTAGAGACAGTATACAGTGGATCTACAGTGTAAATAATATGACAGCAAATTCTGTGTAGACTCCCCATTTTATTGATAATCTTATAATATAAAGTTGCAATAACCTGCTGGGTGTTTTTCTTCCAAGTCCGTCCTATCTTGAGTAGAGAAAACGCAGATACCCTGTTCTGCCTCAGTCTTTTATATTGAAAGACTATTGTTAAATGTGGAATTTACACTAAATTTGAACTAATAGGCAGGGTGCACTCAGATCTCTTCAGTGGAGTAATAGCCTGTGCACGCGTGCTAGATTAATAATAATAGGCTAATAATGACCGGCGCCTATGCCAGGAATCTAACGTGTGTACAGCGGCCTCTGAGGCCCCTCCCAATGCCTCGGCCAGCAATCAGCCTGAGGAGTCGATTCAGCCAAGCACTGGTTGAGAGCATTGTTCTCTGTACTCACCATGCCCATCATATGACACCTTGCACACTGCTCCATCAGCCCTCCTCTGCATAGCAACAGAGCATGATGCTAGCCTACAGGCTAGCAATGTGTCTGTACAGTCTAGGCCCTGCAATGTAAGCCGAGAGTCCTGATCTCTGCCGGGCGACATGCTTCATTCCTGTGTATGAGGCTTCAGGACTGCATAATCGATCAGGGAGCAATTCAGGGCTGATGTAATCCATTTTTATAACTTGAGTTGACCATAGACACCCTTCTACCCATGCTACAGGATGCTGCACTGATATACATGTACGGTATTCCCCGGTTAACGAATGAGATAGGGAGTGTAGGTTCGTTCTTAACCTCAATCTGTTCTTAAGTCGGAACATTGTGCCATCTCTGTCCCCTGTACCTCCTCTGTGCCCCCCTGTGCCTCCAGTGTCTTCCTCTGTGTCACCTCTGCCCTCTGTACCTGCTTATACAAGTTTAAAAGCCATTTTTTCTTTGAATTTTTTTAAATCAATTTTCTCAAAAACTGCAATTTGAAAAAAAAAATTTGACTTGTTCCCATGGAAACACAGAATCCATGCCATTCGTATCGGCGGGTCATTTGTAAGTCGGGCGTTCGTAAGTCGGGGACTACCTGTATTGTAGCCATTGTGCCTATTGTAAAGAATGGAAAACCAAACACGGTGACCATGGTTAGAAAAGTTCAACAGCAGTCTGAGTCCCTTAAGCTTGGTACACACATACAACTTTGTTTGGCCAATGGCTAACCACATTTTCCACCTTCATGTCGTACGAGGCCCAACAGATTTTGAATACTATGAAGAGATTGTGCAGGTCAGCCCTCTCACTACATGGACGTGGTAAAATTGACCAGTCATTGGCCAATCAAAATTGGATATGTGTACCAGGCTCCAGAGTAACCACACACGTATCAGTTTTCCCGTTTGATTCCCAACAAGTTTAATCACTGGCAAATCTGCCAGAAATATACGCCCCAACATGTCTGAAAGATCGAAGTTTAGATTGATTTCGGTCAAGGCCAACTGAAATCATTGATCGGACCTGACAAAAAAACCCTGATCAATGCAAGTTAGGAGTGGTGGTAGATCCAAGGTAAAATCTATTAAAAATGGATGTGCTTTGTGTGGTAGAAATTGATCCCACTACCACTCTTTAAAAAAAAAAAAAAAAAAAAAAAGTGATCAATAAATCCCTTCCTTTGATTAGGATGACCTATGCCCGCAGAAACTGCCCTTCTAAATTTGATAAAATATGGAATAAATGGTGTGAATTGATTCTGGGTATTAGGGATGGCCTTGCCTAGGGGAACTCACGGAGTAGCATGTGATCAGTTTGATCAGCTGATAGATTTGTAAGGTTCTGATTTGCAGTGATGACTTCCTGGTTTAGCACATGATCATGACCAGCAAATCAGAGCCTTACAAATCTATCAGCTGATCACATGCTTCTCCGTGAGTTCTCCTAGGCAGGGCCATCCCTACTGGGTACCACTGACCTGGGCTAAACTTGTCTACATTTATTCAATGAGATTATGCTGGTTGCAAGAGGTTGTATATTTTTAACATGAGCCACATGATTAGGTATACAATATACAACCACTTGCAACCAGCATAATCACATTGAATAAATGTAGACAAGGTTAGCCCAGGTCAGTGGTACCCTGAATCAATTCACACCATTTATTCTATATTTTATTGAATTTAAAAGAGCAGTTTCTGCGGGCATAGGTCATCTTAATCAGAGGAAGGGATTTATTGACCATATTGATCACTTCTTTTTTTTTGTAAGAGTGGTAGTGGGATCTGTAAGCACTCTTGCTATACTTTTCTGTATTGATGCTCTGATTTGTTGTATTTTGTCCCACTTGATTGCATTAAGGCAATTTGACGTATAAAACTATATCTGATGATTTTGACCTACCTCCTTTCCCTCTCCCCTTTCTCCCATCCCCTCCCTTTTCTCTTACCCTTTGTCACAACTTAAGTGAACAGTTTTCACTGTTTTGTTGTATATTCATATGCAAAAATTTCAATAAAAACGTACCTGTTAAAAAAGTAATAGTTCTCAGTTCAGAGAGGGATCTATCTTTTTGCCACATCAGGTGGCAATCTACAAGGGTATGGCTGCCTTTATAAACAAGTGTCGGATGCGTTCTACTATACCTTGTGGATGTTTGGATAACACTGAACAATCACTACAACACACAAAAACACACAGGAGCTTAATTAGAACGTCAATAGACCCTCCTCCCTTTTGTCTTCCTAGACAGAATACCTTTGTCATGTCAATGGTGGGAAGAAGAAAAGAGCCAACCTTTTCCATGCCAGCCAGGAGAAAAGGGGGCGGAGCCTGCAAGAACAGGCAAGTATAATTATTTGCATGTAAATTTTGCATGCTTGATTTTTATATATTAAATAATTAATAAAAACAATCTTTGCATTTCAGCTTGCAGCCAGCTACGAGTTCCATGAATTGATGGTCAGTTCAACACAACTATTCATATATCCATGGCTATAGTGCGCTATTTGGAATACAGACTGCCCAGAGATTTACATCTTCCTGCAGTGTATAACTATCTGCTTAAAGCATTGCACACCTGACTCGGCTGTGCATTATATGCATAAGTAAAGGTGGCCATACACTTATAGATTTGCAGCAGATTCAACCATCAGATAGATTTTTGTCAGATGCCTGTCAAGTCGAATATGACAGGAATCTATCTGATGTGTGTAACACACTAGGAACAGATTTCCAATATATTCCAGAAATAAATCTATTGGAAATCTATCTAAATGTATTACTGGACCATTAGATCCAATGCAACTCTATGGGCCATTGATCTGCTTCCAGCAGCAGATCGACCTAGATCTTCCATCGTGGCAGATAGATCAAATCCATCGAAATTGAACGAAATCGGCCACAAATCGATCAATTGATAGATTTGAAAGAATCGATTTCTGATCGATCGATTCTATAGAATCGATCGATCCATGGCTATAATCGACCAGTGTATGGGCCCCTTTAGATTATGTAATGTCTGCCATTAATACATAAAATGCGTACAGCTCAACTAAA
The DNA here is from genome assembly GCF_040937935.1 of Hyperolius riggenbachi. Classification (NCBI taxonomy): domain Eukaryota; kingdom Metazoa; phylum Chordata; class Amphibia; order Anura; family Hyperoliidae; genus Hyperolius; species Hyperolius riggenbachi. Next base: position 75,351,925 of record NC_090646.1, on the reverse strand, counting down.
GGGATGTTTTTTTTCCTAAACAACAGTGGAATTCTTTTTAAAGCCCAGCTAAAGCTTTCACCAAGAAAGAGTTGCAAAGCTTTTAAACAGTCCACATTGTACACAGATACACAAGTCAACTACAGCAGCACAATTATCAATTATACACGTGCATGTGAAGTACAGTGATGGTTTGGGGGACCTAAAAGTGCTGAGCACAGCCGAAGTGCTGATAGTGCTGACCTCCGCTGGAAAAGCTGCTCCAGTGCTGAAGTGGACTGGAGCAATCAGAGTTATTAGTGACTGGAACTGCTACTGGAAGTATCTCCTGCCTCACTGTACATTGAACTCTGTAGCTTAAAGAGGAGCTGTCAGCCATACTATCTCAGAAAAAAACACATAAATAAGTAGATACATACTTGCTCTACTTATATAACATATTGATTGCACTGTCCACATTTTGATTTTAGTTATTTTTCTATAGTAAAAGAGAAAATCCTTCTTAGGATTTTCCATTTTGACTGTGTCCATCTTGAAGCCAATTCTGACATCATTTCCTCCCTTACTTTGTGTATTATTGTCCAACCTCCTCCCAGTTTTCAGACACTCCCACCTAGCTTTGCAGTAGAAAGTGCATTGTCTAAGCATGAGAAATATTGGCCAATCAGAGAGGAACAGAGACGTGGGAGGGAAAGAGGCTTCAGCCAATCAGGCTGCATTAGTTATGTCTGAGGGGAAAGTAAAGAAGAAAAAAAGAAAACCCAGCATGCCCTGCAACCTCTGCGGCAGATGTACCAAATAAGACCCAAGGAAACTGGGGAATGATGTTTTATGGAGAAGAAGCGTAAGAGTGATTTTTACCTTTTGGATTGCCTGGTTAGCATCCTTATTACTTGTTTACCAGATAAAAATATATATTCTTTTAATTTTATGCCCCGACAGCTACACTCTAAGACCTGGTGAAATTTTAGATGGGTTTTAAAGTCATAGCTTTAGTCCATTTTCAGGGACTAAAGACACCATGTTTGACACAATTTTTTTTTAATCCAATTTATCGGAAGTCTAAATCAGAATCTTCAAGGTACCACACATATTTTTGAGATTGCCAAAATTTTGGGATAAAATATCATAAACTCTGAAAAAATTGGTGGGTTAGAAAAAATGAGGAAAAAATATACAGTATGGAATAGTTACATACAATTTTTGCTGGTTGAATACAATTTCACAATCCATCACACACCATACAATTCTTGATAAAATTTGCCAGAATTTTCCAACATGTCCAATCGAAAAAAAGGGAAATATAATCGGATTTCTCAATCAAAAACAAAAAAGATTTTATTTTTTTGGGACAAGCGATCATATATCAAAATTGGTGTAAAATTGGATCTTTTAATTGTATGGTGTGTGGCCACCTTTAGGGTTAGGTAAAAGCTGTTTTGGTTGCCTCCACAAAAACATGTTACTACTCACAACGTCAAGGCCATGACATCTGTCACATACCTTCTACCATTGGACACTATAACTATTCCGGAATAACCTCTGATTTGTCAACTCTGTTCAAATTTCCGCTAGGGCACCATCTGCATGAAGTTTGCATGTTCTCCCAGTGTCTGCGTGGGTTTCCTCTTACATCCCAAAAACATACTGATAAAATATTAAAGTTATTTTTCCCCCTAAAATTGTCCCTAGACTACAATGGAGTTATGACTATTGTAGGGATTAGATTATGAGCTCCTCTGAGAGACAGTAAGTGATAACACTATATATTCTGTAAATCGCTGCGTAAGATGTCGGGGCTATTTAAATACTAAAAAATAATAATTCTATATGTCCATTTTATGTCAACTAATCCTTGACTTCCTGTTATTCACATTACAGACACTTATCCTAGATACTGACAATTCAGTGGTTTTAAGAAACTGATGTTTGGTGGACTAATAGTATTTGTTGTGAGTCAGATGTGCTGTTGAGCCACACCCCTCAGGGATAGAGTGTAAATACTGTGTTATAGCAAATATATAAAAATTATACTGGTAATTATTCACATCATATGTATTTTTTTTAGTCACTGCCAGGGAAAATTATGTTAAATGCAGTTCCTACTGACTGCTGCAAGCTAGTGACAGTTACAAGGTTTGAAGGGACCTCCCACTAGGCACAGCCATGAAATGGCACAGCGTAAACCTATGCTACATATCCTGCACAATTTATATTAATTAGGGCAGACATAAATGAGAATATGTGCGTGCGCTTTGTGTGTGTTTGTTTTTTTACTTTGGATGGGCTTTACGTTTTGTTTTTTTTAACTAGAAAAGGGTTAACTGTCTTGGGAGATGCATAAATGTCTGTGGTGGTTCTAGTAAGTAAAGGGTTACATTAATTCTACGCTGTGTACACACAGTTGGCTTTGGTTACACAAAATTATAACTGATAAATGATAATCATTTTGGGAATCAATCTACGGTTTGCGAAGGCAAAACACAATATGGGCCACTTCCAGTCAAGCAAACAGCTTTGATATTTCCACACTGTGGCTTAGCGCAAGGTACCTTCTGCTCCTTCTTCTCTCTTACAACAAAGCATATGTGAGAGGTGAAATATTTTGTATGGCTAAGGTTTATCAACTCAACATCCCCACTTACAAGACTGAAACACTGCAAGTTTAGGCAAAACAGTTAAAATCTGTTAATAAAAGCAGTGCTGGTCGTAATGGAAAAATCTACGCTTACGGATCATTACGCGTAATTTTACGCTATTACGCAATTACGGTTACGGCGTAGGAAATTATCTACGGTACATCACTGTAATTACGCGTAAACTTACGCAGTTACGCGTAAGGATACCGTAATGTAGGCGCTTACACTACGATGTTACACGTAGTGCCGTAATACCCATTAATGCGTATTTTTTGACGCATACGGGCGATATGTACGCAATAGCCGTCAATGTGACAGTTATTGCGTACATATCATTCGTATGCGTCAAAACGTACGCTTATACTGAAGGGCGGGAGAAGATACTATTGGTTGCTTAGGATGTTGACTGATTGGCTACTCTTAGAAAAGGGGAGTTTTTACGTTAGTAATTATGCGTAAGTGTTCGTAAAATTACGCATACCTAGCAATTACGGTAGACAGTGTAATTACGATACCACTTTACTGCTTACGCGTAAATAATTACGCGTAAGACTGTAAGTTACGCGTAGCGCTTACGCGTAAATTTACATTGAATTACGATGCGTAATTACGCTCATGCGTATTTTCGGCCTAGCGCTGAATAAAAGATCCTTTCCACCCTTGACCCTGAATAATAATTAAAAAAAATTGCAGTAGTTATGTGAGTTTTTCAAAACCAACACTGTGTGAATCCACTGCGAGTTGATAATTTTTAGTAGTTTAAATATAATGTATTTGTCTGCCTAGTTTTGTGAAATGTACCCTCAAAATGATTAGCACTTGCTTGTATTAACAGTTCATTCTCCAAAACCGTAATTTTTCCAACTCAGAACTGTATTTTCTATGTTTTATACATTATTTTGAAGCACAAAAGAAAAAACTCACAACTTTATTTATAACAAAGACTACATTACATTAATAGGAAATTAAAAGGAAAGATTAGCTTAAGTGAATTGGGTAATAATTTTTTTCAATCCTAAGTGTGAGATATTCTTAAATCAAGAACTTGGTTCCTGTGGTGCTGCGTATGTTGCTAAAGGCATTATGTACCTAATGTAATAATTTGTTTTCTATGGATTGAAAATTACATGTTATAAATATATCATTTCTATCACCTCTTAATTAAGAATCATCGGCCCATATGCAATTCACTTTTTCTTCTGAGTTTTCTCCTAGGAGATAATTTTCAGTTTCAAATTAAAATAACATTTTAGCACTTTGCAATAGAAAAAGTACCAAAACACAGAGGAAAAAATGACTTTAAAAATTATTTGAATTAGTTTTTTGTTTCCTGGTGGCTTATAGGGCATTTTATTTTAAGTGGTGTAAATATCACCTAGGAGAAAAACTCAGGTAAAAAAGTAAATTGCATAAGGGCCATCGCCTCCGAAAATCTTTTCATCACTTTTCATTTTTAATGGATCCCTTGTCATTTCAATTAGCGAATTAACTCACATTATTTTTTTTCACTGTAATTTGTACACCAAATGTAGATTAATAAATGATTATTATTGTGATTTTTATGGCAATATTTCTCTAACAAAGATTTTACTTAAAAGTATGCCTTAAACCGGAGTTTGCCATTTTTGTAATCTTAAGTTTAGCCAACTATATTTTATACTCTACAATACTATGCGAAAGAAAGAATGTGACAGTGTCCTTATTTATTTCCAATTATTTACTCAATCTGTACAAAATATGAAATGCCCTGGCTTAGTTATGATGTACGGTACTTACATATCATTGAATGAGGAAGATTTTTAGCAAGCCATTTCAAATACCTTACAATCATATTCGAAAATTATTTTGATATTGTTAAATATGAAACACCTTGCATACGTATGTGTGCATGCACACGTGCACACACACACGTGCACACACACACACACACACACACACACACACACACACACGTGTGAAACACCTTGCATATGTATGTGTGCATGCACACGTGTGCACACACACACACACACACACACACACACACGTGCGCACACACACACACGTGCACACACACACACACACGTGCACACACACACACACACGTGCACACACACACACGTACGTGCACACACACACGTACACACACACACACACAGAGAGAGAGAGAAAGAGAGAGAGATAACTAAAATACTTCAAGGAAAGAGCACTGCACCCAAACAATGCTGAAAACATAAATAAAGACAACAGAAACACGTGGCTATATCTAACTAGGCCACATAATGTGCAGCAGAGTGAAACTGGAAGGCAGGCATTTTAACCACAAGCCAGGTGATTAGTTATCTTCACCATTCAGTTTCATACATTCACGTGAAGGTTCATTGGAAGAAATCTGCTGCTTGCTGCTGACACCTAGGTAGTAGCAACACCTCTTCACATGGATTATACAATGACCCAATAGAGTCATCAACATCAAAAAATTTAGGTTTAGTTCATGAATGTTAAAGTAAAAATAATTCTAAAATAATAATAATATAGAAGAAAACACAAAACCAAAAATACTTCCTTTACTTGATGACATTCTTTAATAGTGTAAAATATATTTCCCTATCTGATCGCAATTTGATTACAAAGAACTGTAATAAAAAGTTGCTCCTTATTTATTTGTACTAGGTATATTATGTATGCATTACGGTATAAACTAATCTAACTGTTAACTTTCATGATGGTATGCGAGTAGAATGGCATAAACTCATACTATGTTTTTTTGCGTTAATTTAGGTAATGGAAAAGTTGAAAAAAAATCCATAGATAGTAAAGGGCATCCATAATAAACAGTGAATATTTTTATACAAATGTTTATTCTCTGGTCAGAAGTACCTCCCTGTATGCTTATGTGGCTTTTTTATTTAACATCGTGTAAGCAGATGTTCTAAGGTACAAAAATTGTACATGTATTCACGATCAACAAATCAAAGTTGAAACACAGGATTTCCACATTATTGAAATTAAATAATAAGTAATAACTCAACTGGATATTTGAATGTAAGTACAAATCTAAATCTAAAGTATTTATTTAAAGGGGAACTGAAGAGAGAGGTATATGGAGGCTGTCATGTTTATTTCCTTTTAATCAATACCAGTTACCTGGCGGCCCTGCTGGTCTATTTCTCTGCAGTAGTATCTGATTAAAACCAGAAACAAGCATGCAGCTAGTCTTGTCAGATCAGACTTATAAGTCTGAACCACTGAAACACCTGATCTGCTGCATGCTTGTTCAGGGGCTATGGCTAATAGTATTAGAGGCAGAGGATCAGCAGGGCTGCCAGGCAACTGGTATTGTCTAAAAGGAAATAAACATGACAGCCTCCATATACCTCTCTCTTCAGTTCCCCTTTAAATGTAAAACGCAGATCTATTTTTCATGTTTGTAGTTGTAAGTATTTTATATATGTTCATATGCCACATAAGAGCTCACCATAACATTGTTATCACCCATATATTTCACCAAGTCTTGTATTTGGCCAATAGACTATTCAAAACATATTTGAAAATAAACTCAACCATTTCAACTGTAAAAAGGTTTATTTAAAAAAAAAAAAAAAAAGTCTGGGGTAATACATAAAAATATAAAAACTTACAACTCAATATAAATAGTAGCAGTAAAAAAAATCTAACCCCCCCCCTCCCCCTAAATATACACACTGGAACATCGCATGTATAAAAACAATATTTACAGAACAAAATGTTATGCATGGGTGCTCACAAAAGAATGTCTAAATAACAACTGCTTGCATTATTATTTATGTAACACCATATTTTAGCAGACACAAATGATTCGGATGTGTCTATTTTGAAATCAGAAACCGGTTCATCATGGGAAAAAAATAATAAATGTATACTGATAAAGTGAAACCTAATTAGCTGGAGATTAGACAAGGAAGAACTGAATCTGACAGTGTAATGTTCAAAACTATTGGTCCAGCTCCTTTACTTTAACCAAGGTCGAGTGCTTTTGAAAAAAAAAAATATATATCTACTGATGATAAACAGTTTTTTTTTTTTTTAATTCAACTGTTTTTGAGTCTGCAGGTTATTACTGTTCTGGCTCCCCTCAAAATGGGATCCATTTAACAAAGGGAGAATCCTCCAATCAGATTTTCAAATTGCATTTCAGCATTCATGCCCAAGCCAAGGGGGTGCGCTCCTCTTTTGTACTTTAACAGCAAATACATTGGCTAAATATTCCAAAAATTGTTCCTATTATCAAAAAAAATGTTGACTTGAACTTCACACTTCACTCCCTTCTCTTGTGTATATCAGGCTGTTGACACTAAAAGTGTTGTAGAAATGGCTGTTGAACTGGCTACTCTGATTGGTGGCAGTGGAGAAGGTATTGTAGTAGGGGGGTCTGTTTAGGTGCAAGCTGTCCTGTGGATCTGCAGATGGCTCCACCGCAGAGCCTGAGGTGAAACTGCTTAAGCCTGTAATGTTTCTTTGCGTTAGTTCATTCACCAGCCCCAGAGACATCTGTCTATTAACCGAGGTGGAGTCCAAGGAGGTCATGCTACTAAAAAAGTTATTCAAACAAGGGGTAGAGGTGATTGCTGGAGGAGAGGTGCTTTTGCGATCATCTGAGGCCAACTCCATCTCAGGGGATGATGAGGTCAGAAGGGATGGACTCGCTCCATCTTTACCCCCTAGAGTGGTACGACCTTCTTCACCTTTTACCGTCACAGCCTCGATGTTGCTGGATTCTGATCTGCGCTTTCTTTTCCTACGAAAATTGCCATTATCAAACATCTTTTCACAATTAGGGTCCAGGGTCCAATAATTTCCCTTTCCTAGGAAAAAAAGGATAAGAACTTATTACCACACATAAAAAGGGAATAAACAGGTAAAATCAGCAACACACTCTTGTAGCAAATATAACCCAAACTAATAACATTGCCCTTAAATTTCAGTGGCATTAGAAAAAAAAAAAGCTAATCAAGTACAAAACCAGTGCCAACTCTTTATGGCCCTGATCCAATTCACTTTTTTCCCCTAAATTTTCTCCTAGGAAATGCATTTTATCATCAATTTAAAATACCTTTCTAGCACTCTGTAATTTAAAAAGTACCCAAAAAATACATGAAAAAGTAGAGTATTTTCTTGCTTGCTGATGTAAAATGTCACCTAGGAGAAAACTTGAGATAGGTGAACTAGACAGGGCCCTTGGCCCATATGCAATTACTCTGTTCTCCAGAGTTTTCTCCAAGTTGATATTTTCACAACGTGTAAATAAAATGCCTTTTAAACCTCCAGAAAACAAACAAATACTCAAAATAACTTTGACAGTACTTTTCAACCTACTTTTTCCATTGCAGAGTGCTAACAAGTTATTTTAAACAGAAGATGAAAAATGATCTACTAGGAGAAAACAAAGGATAAAAAGTGAATTGAATAAGGGCCAGTGGGCCATACCTTATTAACCTTCCTCCTGCGTTTTCTACAAGGAGATATTTTCAAATCCTATCAATAAATACTTTTAAAGCCCCACCAAAAAAGAAATTACTCAAAATAAGTTTGATATTACCTATGCTGAAAACTTGTTTTTTAGAGGAGATGAGAAGTTATCTCCTTGGAGAAAACTCATGAGTAAAGCTAATAGGATATTACCTTTCCAGTGTATCTTTCACTGATCCATAGGTTAAAGGTGAATAATAAGTAGACAAAATGCCATGAAATTATAGTTTCCAGCCTGAATGTTGAAGGGATACCCATCTAGGCTGTTGCGATTGTCAAATATTAAAGTGTAATGGAAATTTAATTTTTTTTTATTTTAAGAATTCCCCATCTTTGAATACCCAGCATCTTGGATATAAACAGAGGTTAACAGCACTGCCAGTGGACTGAAGAGGTGTTCTAAATTACTAAAGGAATGGCTTAAAAAGTACACTCATGCATTAATAATAGAGTGTATGGGCTACAGTGAAGCATGTCTGATGGTGATGATTGTCAAAGTCATAACTGGTCACACATGCAGTAAAGGTGTCCATACTGTGCACCTGTGATGGTGCTGTTACTGAATTATTCCCTATTGGCTTCTATGCCTATGAAATACACATCTAGCCGGCAGTAATAGTCTAACTGAAAAAACTTTTCAAACACATAGGAACAAGTTAACTTTCAAAACTTTCCTTTACAGTGAAAGAGGAAAAAAAATGGCTTTATACAAACACACTCACAAAAATAGAAATTGCACATAGCTAGATTCCCAACATATGATCAGGAGATACAGTCTAAAAATAGACATGTTACACTTTACTGAATAAGGTTTCTAGCCTTCAGCAAAGTTTCAAATGCTGTTCAGATTTAAACTACTCACTCACTTACACTACAATCAACTAATTAACAAGTATATGCATACACAAATTGTTTGTTACTTAAATATGCACATTATTCAGAGCACATCTTCAGTCCCTCCAAAACTGAAAAAGTTAAATGGCAGCTAAAATGTTACTTTAAAGGTAAACCAATTGCAATATAGCAAACTTGGCAAAAAAAAAAAAAAAAAAAGATAGAACTTATGCACTAAAATTCTGATTTTTTTTTTTAAACAAACAAGTAACAACCTAATAAAAGCAATTTTGGCGTAAAAGGGAAGCAAATTATTTTTAATTACCTGGGTCATCTTCGTCTCTCGGTACTTTCTTAAAGCAGTCATTCAAGGATAGGTTGTGTCGAATGGAATTTTGCCAACCTGCTTTGCTCTTTTTGTAAAACGGAAAATTGTCAGCTACGTATTGGTATATTTGACTCAAAGTTAGTTTTTTTTCTGGCGCATGCTGGATGGCCATCGCAATAAGGGCCGAGTAGGAGTATGGCGGCCTCACCAGCTTCAGGAGTTCTTCTTGGGAGGCTATGGACAACCAGCCAATATCTGCCCCACCAAAACTCGATGAATTTGGCAAGAATTGCCTTTGTGATCCGTAAGTTGGCGGCATGTAAGAAGTTGGGTTGTTGCTGTGAAGGTAGCTTGATGAAGTGTTCACTCCAGGCCCACCAAGCCATAAATATGGGTTAGAGGATGGTGCATATTCGCTTAGTCCATAGTTGGGTGTCCTCTGCGAAGAGTGTAAATTTTGCTGGTGATACATACTGAAGTTATCACAATAAACAGCCATGTCTGTTGATTCTTGGGCGCTCTTGGAGTGAGGTTGCTGGTGAAGGTTTGTAGTTCTCTGGTGAGCTGCAAGATGAATTGAGTTCATACTCCTTTAAAAGCACCTTCACACATTCAGGTGCTTCTGGCAACAGGTGTCTAATGGATTTGGAGTGCTGTCTTTATACTTCCCTAGAGTAGTGATCCTCCCTGCCCGGGGCCGTGATGGGTGTGCTTTGAGAAGTTAATTCATTCTCAGCAGCCAGTTGGATGCCTCGGTTGAAAGACAAGGGGAGTGCAAAGTAAAGGGCTGATCAACAGAGAGGCACCAAGAAAAAAAACAATCTGTCTTTTCTCATTCATTGTTCTACTGATCTGTCTGCAAAGACACTTTTTTTTTTTAACATGCTGACTAGCTGGAATTAGTTCAAGAGTTAAACTAAAAGTTTTCTTCAGCTTCAAAAGGAAACAGGTCTTAGCTCTATGTGCAGCGGCATGTTAATATGTGGCATAAATACAATCAATATACTTATGCAGCAGAACATAGAACTTAAATAAAATAAATTAAAAAAATGAGAATAATGCTGCCAAAATATATATAGTTTTAGGAAACGTAATCAAAGTTTTTATTTCCTTAAATATTACATGTAGTTACCCAGTTACTTTACTAACTACATTTACTAATTCATTTGCTTGTTGAGCTGCACCTATTATGTATACTTTTATAATGTTATTTTATAATTTTACTATTTCACTTTCTTTTAACACTTTCTTAATTAGATATTCGTTTTTATTACAGTTGCAGACTTTCTTCTCTGGCATAAGTTGAAATCAACGAGTTTTCATAAATATTACATTAGTAGCGTAACTTTACAACATATGTGGAAAAGACAGCTAGTGTCAGTTATATAAATAGTGTATTAACTTAATGAATATTACATGAATTTAGTGCTGGGAATACACCATGATTTTTTTTTGTAGCAGATAGATGGCTTGATAGATAATTTCTGACAGGTCCGATCTGATTTTGATAGTTTTTCTGATCGATTTTCTTATAGAAGTGAATGGAAATCGATCAGAAAAGCGATAAAAAATCGATCAGCCAGTTAATCTGCCAAAAAAACTCATTGTGTATTCCCAGCATAAGAGGCTGCTGAAAATTTTAGGATTTTTAACAAAAATTACCATCAGCATGAGTGATAGTTGAGGATAGCAAACTAGTAATCATGACAACAATTAAGTATTAAACAATACTGATATATCTATATACATACACCTATTTTCTAATAATGAAAGTGTGGACATAGGCAATCATAAACGTACACTTTTATTAATTGAAATTTGTCTGACGCACTTTTCCAATTGGCCATATGAATAAATCTGAATCAGAACTTAACCCAAATGTATTTTTGCCATTTCATTAGGGGTGGTGTGGGATAGGGACTATAGGCTGGTGCAAACCAAGAGCACTTCTGGGTGCTTTTAAAAACGCCAGCACTTTGAAAAGCGCTTGGCTAATGTATTTGAATTGAATGAATGGAATGGAGCACACCAGGCGATTTTCTCCCAAACGCAAACGCAGGTCCTGCAGCATTTCTGCTGATTTCTGAGGCGATTCAGCCGCAATGTTAAGCAAGGAAAGTGAAAAATCGCTCTGAAAAGTGCTAGATCAGAGCGATTTTCCAAGCATTTTTGTTAAAGAAGCTGTTCAATTACAGCTGTACTGTAACAAAATAGAAAATCTGCTACACCAAAATGCTCCAAAAATCGCTAGGCATGATTACAAAATCACTAGGCATATGCCTAGAATTGCCTAGAAAAATCACTTCAAAAAGCGCTGAACGTTTGCGATTACGCTAGCGCTTTTTGGTGTGCACTAGCCCTTAGTCAGGTCAGCTTACTAAAAAGTTTGAGACTCTACCAGCAAGATTTAGGCTACTTGCACACCAAGACATTGCGTTAGGTGCTACGTTAAGGTCGCATAACGTGCACCTAACACAACGTATGGTGGTGCGGGAGAGGACGGTAGAGTGAGCCGCGTTAGGCGGCTCTATCCGTATAAGGTCTCCCAGAGTGGCGCTGATTGGCCGGCGGGACCACGTGATGCGGAGCGAGACACTCCGCATCACGTGGTCCCGCCGGCCAATCAGCGGCCGCCAGTGCAGTGAATATTAAGTAGCCATGTGCGCGGCTACTGTAGCTGCTTCTCCCCGCCTCCTCTCCGCCCCCCACTGAGCATGTGCAAACAGTCTAACGTGGCTATAGCCGCTCTAACGCCGTAGCATGCTGCACTTTCGGCAGAACGTGCAGCGTTACATGTAACGCAAGGTGGGCTGTGTGAACAGCCCACTTGTGTTACATTGCTGTGCCTTGGGGGAGCGTTACAGGCGCACTAACGTGCGCCTTTAACGTCTTAGTGTGTAAGCAGCCTTAATGTAAAATTTTCCAGTGATAAATGGTTTTAAGGCATGTTTTACGCGTACATGTGTGTACGCTGCCGGTGAGATAGGCGCAGGGTAAGCCGAATGACTGCTCACCCTGCTGCTGCTCACATCCCTGCGGCGTAAAATATTATTCCCCTTCCGAGTGGTCGCAACTCAGAGGGAGATGTAATTTGGGGTCTGGTGATCACTGGAACCCCGAATTACCCTTACACGCCCCATGCAGTATAACATTACTGATACAGCGGCACCTAGTTTCATTGCTTGCCACTGAGCGACGTACACTGAAACCACCTGCTTGTACCCAAGACCCAACTACCATACAATGAAGAGAGCAGGCTAGCGCTTAACACCATGTAGTTTGTTCCTGGAAGCATGTGATCAGTTTGATCAGATGACTGATTAAACAGTTACAATGAAAACAAATGAAAGTATGGCAGGTCATAAAAGGAGAAACTGTCCTAAAGCTTTCTGATTTTTGAGGTAGAGGCAGGTAACTAATGCAGCCATTGCACACCTGTATGCATTTAGCACAGGAACTAATGCAGCCATAGTTCAAGTAATGCAGCCATAGTTCATCAGTATGCATCTTGCACGTGAAAGTAATGCAGCCATAGTTCATCTGTATGCATCTTGCACATGAAAGTAATGCAGCTATAGTTCATCTGTATGCATCTTGCTCATGAGAGTAATGTAGGCATAGTTGATTTGTATGCATCTTGCACATGAAAGTAATGCAGCCATAGATCATTTGTATGCATCTTGCATGAAAGTAATGCAGCCATAGTTCATTTGTATGCATCTTGCACATGAAAGTAATGCAGTCATAGTTCATTTGTATGCATCTTGCACATGAAAGTAATGCAGCCATAGTTCATTTGTATGCATTTAGTACATGCAAGTACTGCAGCCATCGTTCATTAGTATGCATGTAGCACATAAAGGTAATACAGCCAAAGCTCATTAGTATGCATCTAGCATATGAAGGTAAAGCAGCCAGCGTTCAAGTCTATGCATCTAGCACATGAAAGTAATACAGCCATTGCTCACCTGCATGCTTCTAGCACATGAGGTAATGCATCCCGTGTTCATTTCTATGCATCTAGCACATGAAAGTAATACAGCCATTGCTCACCTGTATGCTTCTAGTACATGAAGGTAATGCATCCCGTGTTCATTTCTATGTATGCAGCCATAGTTCATTTGTATGCATCTTGCACATGAAAGTAATGCAGCCATAGTTCATTTGTATGCATCTTGCACATGAAAGTAATGCAGCCATAGTTCATTTGTATGCATTTAGTACATGCAAGTACTGCAGCCATAGTTCATTAGTATGCATGTCGCACATGAAGATAATACAGCCAAAGCTCATTAGTATGCATCTAGCATATGAAGGTTATGCAGCCAGCGTTCATTTCTATGCATCTAGCACATGAAAGTAATACAGCCATTGCTCACCTGTATGCATTTAGCACAGGATACTGATGCAGGCATTGCTCACCTGTATGCATTTAGCACAGGATACTGATGCAGGCATTGCTCATTCGTATGCATTTAGCACACATGTATATCTCCGGGACCAGAAGACCGGGCTCTCTGTGTAAGATACATTTAGTACTCATGCAGAGACTACCCAGGGAAAGGGATAAACCCTGGGGTAGAAAGGGGACTGAAAAAGAAAGGAAGAGAAGGAAAGAAAATAGCAATAGTGTCCAAAGGGGAGGACAAAGGAAAAAGAAATACTGGTGGGTGATACTCTCAACAAATTTATAGTTATGGTGTCCAATAGGGTTCAGGGGCGGGGCCACTACCCATAGTATGCTGCCATGGAAGCACCAGGGAAAAAAATATTAACACACACACCCAGAGCCTTGTAAATAAGCAAGTAACAATCACTGCCACTAGGGGGCAGAAGAGCTCATTTTGTAATTGTAGAACCTACAATAACAGACTAATTATTGGTGTAAAGTTGCTGGTTAAGTGGTGCCCAGCCAGGTATCTCCCATTTTCTCAGTCACAAAAAGCTGCTGTCAATTCAGATAAAACGCCAAAGTCCAGCTTTGAAACCAGGCAATGGCTGCACAAGGTCACCAGTGTAGAGACTTCCAAGACAAACCAGCCTAATACCATGAATAATGGCAGTATATCAAGGCAGGTAATATGGGAGCCGCACAGCACCTGTTAATCTGGGCATTAATTGTGGGTATAGCAATGTCCAGTGTATAATTTGTCCGCCAGATTTATAGTTGGCAGAGGATTAAGTGCAGTAAAGGACAGTTAGTATTAGGCATAGGGTAGCAGGAGAGTTATTTTTAGGAGCAGGTGGGGGGATAGTTAGTGTTTAACCTTTTCGGGACCACGTGCATTAGATTCTATGCCGCACTTGTGACTGTTCTAGCCTGATGCGGAGTAGGATCTACGCCGACCCGCAATTTCCTCTCCCGACGCGATCGTGCGCACCCGGAGGGGGAGATTAAGCTGTCATATGACAGCCGACATCTCCCCCGAGTGATCAGCAGCCATCGCGTATGGCTGCTGATCACGTGATCACTACGATCGCCGTCGGATCGCAGTGATCAGTTTGACAGCTGCGGCGGCAGGGGGGAAAAGAAGAGGATCCACTCACCTCCCTGCCGTTCCCGCGACGATCGGCACCCCCCTCCGCTCTGGCCAGCATCTCCGCTCTGTCTGACGTCAGCGCCGGGTCCCTGCTTGATGACGTCATTAAGCCGCGACCCGGAACTGATCGTCAGACAGAACGGAGATGCTGGCCGGAGAAGAGGGTCCCGTGCGGCTCATCGCTGGAGCCTGGAAGGTGAGTGAAGGCTGCTGGCAGAAGGGGGGGGGGGGCACAGGCCACCATGGGGGGACACAAATCCAGCCAGCCACAGACGGGATCCGGCCGCCTGACCCCCCCAAATGTGCGCACCACCCTCCCGCGCAAAATGCCTGGTCCTTAAAGAGAACCCGAGGTGGGTTTGAAGAATATTATCTGCATACAGAGGCTGGATCTGCCTATACAGCCCAGCCTCTGTTGCTATCCCAAACCCCCCTAAGGTCCCCCTGCACTCTGCAATCCCTCATAAATCACAGCCACGCTGCTGACAAACAGCTTGTCAGAGCTGGCTGTGTTTATCTCTATAGTGTCAGTCTGCTGCTCTCCCCGCCTCCTGCAGAACTCCAGTCCCCGCCTGCATCCCTTCCCTCCCTGCTGATTGGAGGGAAGGGACGGGGCAGGGACCGGAGCTATGCAGGAGGCGGGGGAGCAGCTGAGACTGACACTACAGATGTAAACACAGCCTCACAGCATGGCTGTGATTTATGAGGGATTGCAGAGTACAGGGGGACCTTAGTGGGGTTTGAGATAGCAACAGAGGCTGGGCTGTATAGGCAGATCCAGCCTCTGTATGCAGATAACATTCTTTAAACACACCTCGGGTTCTCTTTAAGGGGGGGTAGGCGGCCGGTCCCGAAAAGGTTAAAGTGGACCTGAACTCTTGCACAGGACACAAGGAAAACACAGCAGAAATGCACCCTGTATGTATTTAGAGAGTTTATCCTGTCTAATTCCTCCTCATTTGTGTCTAGTTGTAATTTGATCTCCCCCTGTGTCACATGACTGCCAATGGCAGAGATGGCAGATAAGCCCATTTGAAAGTACAGGCTGTAAACAATATGTCTGCTTCCATAAATCAGGAAGCAGAAACTGTGCAGAATTATTTTAGGATTTGTATCAGCTGTAACAAAGACTTTTTTTGATTAAAGGTTATTATGCTGTTGCATATCTTTTAGAGCAGAGAGGAGTTCTGAGTTGAGGTCCACTTTAAGAGTAAGGGGGGGGGGTAAGATTTGGAAGTAGGAGAGGGGAGGGTTAGTGGCAGAAGTAGGTGGGGGAGGGTTAGATTTAGGCGTAGGTGGGGGGAAGGTTAGCGTTAGGAGGTGGTGGGGGAGGGTTAGTGTTTGGAGTAGTTGGGGGGAGGGTTAGTGTTTGGAGTAGTTGGGGGGAGGGTTGGTGTTTGGAGTAAGTGGGTGAGGGTTAGTGTTTGGAGTAGGTGGGGGGAGGGTTATTTGTTAGGAGTAGGTGGGGGGAGGGTTAGTGTGTGTTAGGAGTAGGTGGGGGGAGGGTTAGTGTTTGGAGTACATGGGGGGAGGGTTAGAGTAAGGAGTAGGTGGGGGAGGGTTAGAGTAAGGAGTAGGTGGGGAGGGTTAGAGTAAGGAGTAGGTGGGGGAGGGTTAGAGTAAGGAGTAAGTGGGGAGGGTGTTAGGAGTAGGTGGGGGAGGGCTAGAGTAAGGAGTAGGTGGGGAGGGTGTTAGGAGTAGGTGGGAGAGGGTTAGTGTTTGAAGTATGTGGGAGGAGGGTTAGAGTAAGGAGTGGGTTGGGGCAGGGCCGGATTTGTACTCTTTACTGCCCAAGGCCACTGTCACCAGCCTCCCCCCTCCAGTATAGGTAGTGTGATGACCCCTCCCCAATTCTCTCCTGTATAGGTAGCCAGATGACCCCTCCCCCCTTCCCTCTAGTATAGTATCCCTTATTCACTCCTTTTCTCACTTCCCCCCTTTCAGTATAGGTAGCCAGCTTGCCTTCACACCGCAGCAGCCATCAGTGTCACTCATTTCTCTGCTCATCTCCAGTGCAGAAGCTTCCTCTTCCCCTCTGTCTCCAATGCTGCCCAAGTCCATACCCGCTGGCCACAATGCAAGCGTGTACAGAGAGCAAGGTGGCTGCTGCACAGGCGGCTGACAGCAGAGTACCACGGTCAGGTGCTCACTTGATCTCCCTGCATTGCAGCATTTGCAAGTTTGCAAATGCTATATAAGTTCAGCCTGCTGCTTTGGTGCCCTTGCTCCTGTGTTGCCCTAGGCCATGGCCTAGGTGGCCTTGTCCTAAATCCGGCCCTGGGTGGGGGGAGGGTTAGTGTGTTATGCTGGGCATACACGGGCCTATGCGCCCTTATCAATCGAGCCGCTGATGGCTCGATTGATAATTTCCATCAGGTCCGATGACCCACCGGATCGATACCCCGCTTGACGAGTGGGAATCAATCTGGCCGCCCGCGGGGACGCGGCGGGAGTCGAACCGGCGGCTAATCAAGCCGCCGGATCGACTCGTGTATGCCCAGCATTAGGAGGAGGTGGGGGTGGGTTAGAGTAAGGAGTGGGTGGGGGAGGGTGTTAGGAGTAGGTGGGGGGAGGGTTAGTGTGAGAAGTGGATAAAGGGACACAATTAAACACAAGATTAGTCAGAAATACAAACAAATGAGCCACATCTTTACTTTACACCCTGAATTGAGAGGGATATGGAGGTTGCCATTTTTTTTTCCTTCTAAACAATGCAGATTGCCTCATTGTTAGGGATGGTCGGAAATGCCAAAATACTATTCCATGGAAATTTCGATTACCGCCAATGCCGATTACCAATTCCGCGGATTTCCGAATTTCCATTTTTAGGGTCATTTTTTGCATTCTCTGATTGGCTAAATACTTCCGGGTTGACTCTGCATTCTCTGAAATTAATGATTATTTTATTAACCGCCTGACACTATAATTTTTCTTTATAAAAGCATAAAGGCTTCTTCTACAAAACTACAAAGAGCATTATAAATGCATACTGGAGAATCTAAGGATCCAGTAAGGGACAATTATGATCTTCATTGGTGACCTGGATATACAGTTGTAAAGCCCCCTCTACACCATTCAATTCCAAGTGCGATCCATCGAATTCGATTGGGTCGATTAAATCCGATTATCCGACATGTCCGATCAGGATTTGATTGGGATTCCATCAATCGTGTGATTGATTTGCATTGAAAACTAGCCAAAATCGAGCACACGATCGATCGAATCCCGATCGGACATGTCAGATTTAATCGAATTCGATCCAATCGAATTCAATTGATCACGTCTGGAATTGAATGGTGTAGAGGGGGCTTAATACTGAAACCAGGCATAGAAAAAAATAAAAATCAAATCAAAATTAACAGAATACTTATTGTTATCGGCACGCTTCTGTAAAGAGATCCATGCACTTTAGTGTATGGAGCCATCTATGGGAGTCCTGTGGAACTGCAAATGATTTATGTACTTTACATTCTTCAAAGTGAAAAAGTTTAGAATCAGGGTGATACCATTTATTGGCTATCATAAAAGAATAAGAATACAATACCCTACTGCTACTACTATTCTTCAAAGTGAGCATACTAAAAATGTCAACCTTGCAAAATAGTACAGATGTGTCTAAACATCACAAAACTGACCCTAAAGTACGACATCAACTAATCTGAATCAGCATCACTGTTAAAAGTGTTATTGCATAATTGTAATAATAACCATGGCCATTAACCGATTAGGGGCATGCACAGTACTGCAGTAACACGTGCATTGCTATGGTAACAGGCGTTACCCTGGGCGTTACTGTGACGATGCACAGAGCCGGGACAAGGTCCTCCTGCACCCAAGGCTGAGACAGCAAAGTGCTCCCCTCCATCCCTGCCTCCCAAGCCGTCACACACTGATTGCTATTAGACTAAAAGGCGCCACAGGGCCCACAACCTCCCCAACACCTTAATATCTAGTTATCTGGCTTGCAGTCACATGTATCCCCTTTTATTATTTCTTTCTGCTTCAAACACAATTAGGAATGACAGCTGAATGAATTGTGCGCCCCCTCCTACACTGCGCCCTGAGGCTGGAGCCTCTCCAGCCTATGCCTCGGCCTGGCCCTGACGATGCACATGTCGCTAATGGGTTAACGGCCAGTGCTTCCCCTGCAACCATAAATGTAAAATTGCCATGCCTCCCTTGTGCGTGGAAACTTTACCGTACCTTGGTGCATCAGGCCCCAGGCCCCCTCATTTTAAACAATGCCAGTTACCTGGCTGTGTCCTGCTGATCCCCTGCCTCTAATACTTTTATACCTAGACCCTGAACAAGCATGCAGCAGATCAGGTGTTTCTGACAAAAATCTGACAAGATTCGCTGCATGCTTGTTTCAGGTGTGTGATTCAGACACTAGTGATGTCACAAGGACCAGCAGAACTGCCAGCCAACTGGTACGGTTTAAAGAGACTCTGTAACAAAACAAAAAAAATCCCCTGGGGGGTACTCAGCTCGAGAGGGGGAAGCCTTAGGGTCCCAATGAGGCTTCCCCCATCCCTGTAGTGGCAGGCAGTCCAGTGATGGCCCCCCCGAAGCGTCCCGTAATCCTCCCCCGACGAGCGCTGATAAGCATTGGTTTATTTACCTTGCCGGGATCCAGCGCAGGCGCAGTAGCAGCTCTTCCTTTGGGTAAGGCGGAAATAGCCAAACCTGATCGTATCCGCGGGTTTGGCTGTAGGGGCCCCCAAGGTGTCCCTCCCCATCTTAACTGTTGCTCCCCAGGGACTCTGCAGAGTCTGTTAAGTTGGGAGGTGATTGGGGGAGGGTCAGCAGCCAGCTCAGGGGCCTAGGAGGGAAATTTGGCTGCAAAAAAGGGCCTCTAATGACGCTTTTTGGTCAAGGCTGTCTGTTGGGGGGCCCCCAGGCTAATTTTGCCCTAGGGCCCAATTGTTACTTGAACCGGCCCTGTTGGCTATTTCTGCCTTATCCGAAAGGAAGATCCGCTAGTACGCTTGCGCTGGATCTGGGAAGGTAAATATTTACATCGCCGCACTTCGGGGGGCTGCAGCTGGACAACGGAGGGACAGAGAAGAACGGGGGAAGCCTCGTTAGGATCCAGAGGCTTCCCCCTCACGAAGTAAGTACTTCCCAGGGGAATTTTTCTTCATTACAGGTTTTCTTTGAAAAGGAAATAATTATGGAAGCCTCCATACGCAGTACCTCTTACTTACTTTTAGGCTGCTTACACACAGGGACGTTACAGGCGCACGTTAGTGCAGCCTGTAACGCTCCCCCAACGCACAGCAATGTAACACAAGTGGGCTGTTCACACAGCCCACGTTGCGTTACATGTAACGCTGCACGTTCTCCCGAAAGTGCAGCATGCTACGGCGTTAGAGCGGCTTAAGCCGCGTTAGACTGTCTGCACATGCGCAGTCATGTTGGGGAGGAGCGGAGAGCGGCCAGGCACATGGCTAATTAATATTCACTGCACGTTGTGACATGCAGTGTTTACTTCCTGGAGCGGCCGCTCTGTGCGGTGATTGGCCGGCGGGACCACGTGATGCCGCATGCGCACAAGAGTACGCATCATGGCATCACGGACGACAGAGTGAGCTGCACAACGCGGCTCACTCTGACGTCCACAAAGAAGAGAACCAGGCGTCGCGTTAGGTGCACGTTATGCGACCTTAACGTGGCACCTAACGCAACGTCTTAGTGTGCAAGTAGCCTTAAAGGGAACCTGTACTGAGTAAAATTATTTAAAATAAACACATGAGGTAACTTCAATTGAACATTACATAGTTACCTTGCCATCAGTTCCTCTCAGAAGCTCACCATTTTCTTCTGACAATGATCCCTTTCAGTTCTGACAACATTTTGTCAGAACTGAAATATATCAGTTGCTGTCAGTTATATAATCAGTTGCTGTCAGTTACAGCTGAGAGGATAACTGATGTGTCCATGTTTCCCTATGGCTCAAGTGGGCGATGTTACAGTTTGTGTGCTGACCAGAAAGCTGTTATGGTTTAATGGACATTTTCAAAATGGAGGACAGATAGTTCCTTTGATCACAGTGGACAAACAGGACGTGGTACAGGAGAAAGAGATTGAGGAGTAGACAACATGGGAGGTACTTATGACCTGTGTATGTTGATTTTCACTTTTATTTTCAGTACAGGTTTTCTTTAAAGTAAACCTAATGTGAACAAAAAAAAATACTTACCTCTCCTCCATAGCATACAGCTTTCCCGATCAATTCAAACCAAATTCCCAGTGCCGTCGTCTGTCTGTCATTAAATACCTCTTTGTGCCTGCTCAGACAGTCTTTGGAAGTACTCGTGGCCAGGGGCGTAGCTAGAAATCACTGGGCCCCATAGCAAATTTTTTTCATGGGCCCCCCTCACCCCCGGGTAAATTCTCCCTCCCCCAACACAAACAGAAAATAAACGCAATTCGGCCCACATTTCAGCAGAAAACAAACGCATTTTGGGCCACATTTCATCAGATAATAAACGCAGTTTGGGCCACATTTCATCAGATAATAAACGCAGTTTGGGCCACATTTCATCAGATAATAAACGCAGTTTGGGCCACATTTCATCAGATAATAAACGCAATTTGGGCCACATTTTATCAGATAATTAACGCAGTTTGGGCCACATTTTATCAGATAATTAACGCAGTTTGTGCCACATTTCATCAGATAATTAACGCAGTTTGGGCCACATTTCATCAGATAATTAACGCAGTTTGGGCCACATTTCAGCAAAAAAAAAAAAAAAGAGAGAATGTACTCACCTGAAAGAAGTCTTCTCTTCCGGCCGGCTTCTGGCGAGCAGCTCCCCCGGAGATCTTGCTCTTCCTCCTCCTGCAGTCTACTGCGGACCCGCGCTGGCAGTCAGGCAGAGCAGGGCTATGGGAAGATGGCGCCCAAAGCCCTGTACTGGAGACACAAATAGCATAGTCCCCAACAGTCCCGATTTGATCGGGACTGTACCGATTTGGGGGGCCCCTCCCGCCATCCCGCGCTGCCCCCCTTCTGTCCCGGCCGCTGGGCAGAGAGAAGGAAAAAAATTGATCGAGGCACCAGCCCCGGGGATCTGCATGCGGGATGGATTGCCGCCGCTATTTATTTCTCCCTCCCTCCTTCCTAATGTGTCCCCCAGTGTCCCCGGCTTCCCCCCGCACAGTAATACGGGCAGCGGAGCGGGCAGTGAGTCTTACCACTGCCTCTCCGCTGCGTACCGGGATCTCCTCTGATCTTCTCGCTTCCTGTGACGTCACAGGAAGCGAGAAGATCAGAGGAGATCCCGGTACGCAGCGGAGAGGCAGTGGTAAGACTCACTGCCCGCTCCGCTGCCCATATTACTGTGCGGGGGGAAGCCGGGGACACTGGGGGACATATTAGGAGGGAGGGAGGGAGAAGGATAATGATGGCGGCGGCGGCCATACATGCCGCATACCGGGCGGGCTGGTGCCTCGATCGGCTTTTTTTCCCCTCTCTCTCTGCCTGGCCACCCCCCTCCTCCTCCTCACCACCACCACCCCGGCACCCTCCCATTTGGGAGTAATTTAATAACAAAATTATTTAAAAAAAAAAAACTTTTTTTTCCCCTGGGGTGGGCGTGACTAGGGGGTTGGGGGCGTGGCCAGGGGTGTGGCCTAATTGTCCCGTTTTGGGACATTGAAATGTTGGGAGGTATGCAAATAGTCTCCAGAGCAGGGCTTCGGCGGCAGCCATCTTCCCGTAGCCCTGCTATGTGAACTGGCTGGAGCGGCGTCAGTGCGGGGCCTGTGGGCAACAGTGTGACGTCACGATGACGTCAAGGAGCTTCTGAGGCTCCTAAAAACGTGAGGCCCCTGGCGGCACCCCTGCACACACACACACCATGCATACATACACACACCATACATACACACACACACACACACACACACACACACACACACACACACACACACACACACACCATACACACACACACACACACACACACACACACACACACACACACACACACACACACACACACACACACACACACACACACACACACACCATGCATACATACACACACACACCATGCATGCATACACACACACAATGCATACACACACCATGCATACACACACCTACACATATACATATACATACACACACCCACACCCACACCATGGGCCAGTTACTCACAGTGTCTGGCTTCCGATGCTGTGACCGGGCAGACAGACGGGAAGGGGCGGAGCTACATGCGGGAGAGGCGGAGCAACATGCGGGAGGGGCGGGGCTATGTGCGGGAGGGGCGGAGCCATAGCCAGCGCTGCTCTTCTGTGTTCCGGGCCAGGCCGGAACTATGAAGTAAGTGTCGGCAGGCGGAGGGATATGCAGAGAGGCGGCAGGTGGAAAATAGTCCCATTTCACCTGCCAGCCTCTTTGCAATGCTGCAATGGGGGGGGGGGGGGCGGGGCCGGGCGAGGGTGCTCACTCCAGCAATCCTGAATGGGCCCTGGACCCATGATTAAAGAAAAAAAAAAGCAGGAAACAAAAATAGGCTGCAGGACAGGCGGGCCCCCCAGTTGAAGCGAAGGGATCCGGGCCCTATAGCAACGCTATGGTTGCTATAGTGATCCCTACGCCTGTGCTGGTGGCGCAAAGTGCTTCCAAAGATGCTGCATCTGTACTGCGCATGCGTTACCCCGGGCTATTATATAATAGCATGGTGGCGTAGTGAGCAGCATGGTGGTGTGGTGGTTAGCGCTCTCGCCTTGCAGCGCTGGGTCCCTAATTCAAATCCCAGCCAGGTCAACGCAGTGTCTACGTGGGTTTCCTTCGGGCACACCGGTTCGGTTTCCTCCCACATCTCAATAGTATACAGATAAGTTAATTGGCTTCCACCTAAATTGGCCCTAGACTATAATTAGAGTTGGGCCGAACGGTTCGCCGGCGAACGTGGTTCGCGCGAACTTAGGTGGTTCGCGTGCGGGTGTCGCACGCGAACGTTTTGCGACAAAAGTTCGCAAAAAATCGGTTCGCCCCATAATGCACCTGAGGGTCAACTTTGACCCTCTACATCACAGTCAGCAGGCCCAGTGTAGCCAATTAGGCTACACTAGCCCCTGGAGCCCCACCCCCCCTTATATAAGGCAGGCAGCGGCGGCCGTTATGGCCACTCGTGTGCCTGCATTAGTGAGAGTAGGGCGAGCTGCTGCAGTCTCTCATAGGGAAAGATTAGTTAGGCTTAACTTCTTCCTGGCTGCATACCTGTTCTGTTCAGTGAGCCCTCAGCCCACTGCATACCTGTACTGTGATCCTGCCACTGCATACCTGTTCATTGATCCTGCCACTGCATACCTGTTCAGTGATCCTGCCAGTGCATACCTGTTCATTGATCCTGCCACTGCATACCTGTTCATTGATCCTGCCACTGCATACCTGTTCAGTGATCCTGCCAGTGCATACCTGTTCAGTGATCCTGCCACTGCGTACCTGTTCAGTGATCCTGCCACTGCATACCTGTTCATTGATCCTGCCACTGCATACCTGTTCAGTGAACCCGCCACTGCATACGTGTTCTGTTCAGTGAACAGTTTGGTGTGTCAGTGTGAAGCAGTACCTTAATTACACTACCTGATTGATGTATACACATGCAAGATGTTTTAAAGCACTTTAGGCCTGTCATTTAGCATTCAATGTGATTTCTGCCCTTAAAACGCTGCTTTGCGTCAAATCCAGATTTTTCCCGGGGACTTTTGGCATCTATCCCACTCCGCCATGCCCCCCTCCAGGTGTTAGACCCCTTGAAACATCTTTTCCATCACTTTTGTGGCCAGCATAATTTTTTTTTTTTCAAAGTTCGCATCCCCATTGAAGTCTATTGCGGTTCGCGAACTTTAACGCGAACCGAACCTTCCGCGAAAGTTCGCGAACCCGGTTCGCGAACCTAAAATCGGAGGTTCGGCCCAACTCTAACTATAATACATGCACTACACGATACATAAATAGACATATGACTATGGTAGGGACTAGATCAGGCATGGGCAAACTTGGCCCTCCAGCTGTTAAAGAACTACAAGTCCCACAATGCATTTGCCTTTATGAGTCATGACTGTGGCTGTAAGACTCCTGCAATGCATTGTGGGACTTGTAGTTTCTTAACAGCTGGAGGGCCAAGTTTGCCCATGTCTGGACTAGATCGTGAGCCCTTCTGAGGGACAGTTAGTGACAAGACAATATATACTCTGTACAGCGCTGCATAATATGTCGGCGCTATATAAATACTAAACTAAAATAAATAGCATTTCTGCACAAGGCAAACAAAAAAAAAGTCTCTCAAAATAAATTGTTCCTTAGGCTACGTTTCCATTTGTGCGGCGGCATGCGTCTTGCGAGATGCGATGCCGGCACAACTGCTGCCTCTCGCAGCCGAATCCCTGTAGCCGTGCTATGCACGGCTATGGGATTCGGACAGCTACAGATGAAATTATGCTGCAGGGCCTCAGATTTTTCCTCGGCCACGAATTCGGATGGCTCTCATAGACTTCTGTAGGCTGCTGTAATCCATCCGAATTCGTGGGCGGGGAATCGGCCGGGATTCGCAGCAGTGGAAACCCGGCCTTATAAAGAAAATTTGACCCTGCTTTTCATCTTATTTGTAGTACCACACAACATACTAAAAATGTATTGTACAAATGGGAGAAAAAGGTAAGTGCCTAATTCAATAAACGTCTGTGTTCTTATAGCCAAGCACAGTAACGCTTTAGCCAAGCATCATGTATCTATAGCAATGTTGCCTAGCAACGTATGTACAGAATCAATACTGCATTGCAATACCCAAAGGCAAAAACTGGGACATGTCACTGTGTCTGTAGACTTGTCTCTGCAATGTCTTTGGGCTACTTTGGAGACAGCAAGCTGTCCATTCCTGGCTGGCCTAGCCTTTGATATGTGTGACCTGTACAGTTGAGCAGGGCATCAGGAGTAAAGGCAAAGCCGGAGGTAGACAAGCTCCTTTCTAAGCATTTAGGCCCTTCCCTGCACCCTACTGAGATGTAATGAAGGGAGCGCAGTGGCATCTTTTTCTACTCTGGAAACTGAATGGAATCCATCTCTCACTGTAGATCAACAGCCTTGTACACACATTAGCTGAAACTGCTGAGATGGTGAATGATAACCTCAGCAGCGGTCAGCCCGGCGGATCAATGCACCTGAGCACTAACCAAGAACATTGTTATTTATATAGCACCGACATCTTCCGCAGCGCTGCACAGAGTATACGTTCTTATCGCTTAAAGAATATCTGTAATGAAAAAAAAACTCTTCTCGGGGGTACTCACCTCGGGTAGGGGAGGCCTCCGGATCCTATTAAGGCTGCCTCCTCGGTCCCACGGCGGGGGCGAAAATCCTACCAGAGCGGCGGCGATGTAAATATTTACCTCTCGGGCTCCAGCGCAGGCGCAGTATCCGCTCTTCCCACGGAGATAGGCGGAAATAGCCGATCTCCGTCGGGCCGCTCTACTGCGCAGGCGCAAGTCTCCAGCGCCTGCGCAGTAGAGCGAACCTGACGGAGATCGGCTATTTTCGCCTATCTCCGTCAGAAGAGCCACAACAGCGCCTCCGCTGGAGCTTGGAAAGGTAAACATTGAATAGGCTGTCGGATTTGTCGCCTGTGCGTTCCGGGGGCTGCAGCGAGAACGCCGTGGGACACAGGACGACGGGGAAAGCCTCGATAGGGTCCAGAGGGGAAGCCCATACAGATAGTGCCCTGTCTGGGAGACGAACTGGGGACCCAGCGCTGCAAGGCGAGATTGCTAACAACTACGCCACCGTGCTGCTTTTGTTCTCCTCGCCCGCAGCTCTGTGATGCTCCTGATGCCCAGGTCTGTTGGCCATCCTCTCCTCCCCCCCCCTCCCCCGCATAGCAACAGGACAGAGGCTAGCGACACACTGCCACCTCGATGTTTACATGTAAAGAGAAAGATGTGGGCGCCGGGTGAAGCAGAAAAAACGGCTCACCCTGCTATTGTGGCGTCGATTAATATTCCCTCTCCAGGCCGCCATGGGCTCAGGGGTAAGATGCAATTCACTTGCCGCTGCTGGAGGCTGAATTGAACTTTTTTTTTGTTTTCATAATTTGGGCTCCGTCTTTTGCCGGCACTCAGATTACCCTCTGAGCACCGCTATAACCGTAATTCACATTACAGTCTATGGCGGCGCCCTTTTTTCTTTCACCTGTCCTGCACCCCAAGTCCTGTTCCCTCTCTGGCAACATTCCTGTACAAGGCTTAGGGCTGGTTCATACTGCAAGAGTACTAAAAAAGCTCTTGCAGTGTGAACCAGACCTTTTAGGTTTATGGCAGATCTACAGCTTTTGATAAACTTTCCATAAATCCTACAGTAAATCCGCAGTGTGTCTACTTCCTACTTTCATGGAAGCAGGCAAAGGGGTAACAACCTATGTTTACAAATTAGCTGCTCTGCCGAGGCAGCCAGCTGACACAGCTGAGGGTACTTATCAGTTAGCCGGGCGCATCCGGCAGGTGGCGACAAAACTCCACCAGAGTTAAATCTTTCCCTACTATCCATGGATGCCTGGAGGTGGAATAGTAATTAGCGCCACCTGCCGGATGCGCCCGGCTAACGGATAAGTACTCAGCTGAGAGTTCAAATTACAGTTGTGATTAGTCCCAGATGAGGGGTAATTAGACAGGCCAAACTTTATAAATACATACAGGGTGCAATTCTCTATGTTTTCCTTCTGTCCTGTGCAAGAGTTCAGGGCCACTATAATGCCAGTCTTACTTGCTAAACAAAAATCTAAAGACGACAATGTTATGTCTATATAGCCAGCTTATAAATCATGTAACTCCTGACAGTAGTTTGAAATCAGTGTCTATTGCTACTCAAAGCAGCAGGACCCAGAGATTGTCTTCATTCTCATGCATAATAGCTATTGCTGCTCATAATGAACCTGTGAATTCCACAGACACAGTTTACCTTTGGAACTGATTGCTCAGCACAACAATGCAGGCAGCAGGTCTCATAAGATCCTATCAGGGAACAGGCTGGCTATATAATTACATGCTAATTCCCCCAGATAAAGGAAGGTGTTGCTTCTGATTGCCTGATAAGAGTTTCCCCCGAAAAAAAACCAAAAGGAATTCCATGTCTGAATTGCCATCAGCTCCAGTGGATGTGTATAAAGTTTTTTTGAACAGTTTTATTTAACTTTGTGAACATTTCCAAAAACGTTTGGTTTAAGGCCAGGTGCACACATGGCAGAAACGCTTGCAGAGTAGGAAACGCTGCGCTTTGTGCAGCAATGTTAATCTATGGGACGCAGAAGGACCAGCATTGCACTTGCGATTTACAGTGGGCGTTCTGAAGACCATTGCAGTGTTGCATAATATACAGGCTGGATGCCAAAACACACATTATTATTATTTATTGTATTTATAAAGCGCCAACATATTACGCAGCGCTGGACATTCATTTAGGTTACAGACAATATTTATGGGTGACATACAGCAATATGACAATACAGGAATACAAGAAAACCAGATGAGTACAAGGTAATGCTTAGTCATTCACTGGATGGAGCATGGAGATTAGGCAAGTTAGGTTCACTCAAATGCATAGCATGGGTTCACAGTAATGGAGGTGCATGATCAGGTAGGACACAAAAGGAGGAGGACCCTGCCCAAAGGCTTACAATCTAGAGGGAGAGGTAGGGACACGAAAGGTAGGGGACCAGAGTTCAGCTGTGGGTTTAGAGCAATTGTGAGGGGTGGTAGGCCAGAGTGAAAAGGTGAGTTTTGAGGGCCTTCTTGAAGGTGTTAAAGGAGGGGGCTGCCTTAATGGGTGGAGGTAGGGAGTTCCAAAGTGTTGGAGCGGCTCTTGAGAAGTCCTGGAGGCATGCATGGGACTGGGTGATGCGGGGGACGGTCAGGCGAAGCTTATTGGAGGTGCGGAGTGAGCGGCTTGGTGTGTATCTCTGAGTAAGTTCAGAAATGTAGGTTGGACGGGTTTTGTGGACGAATTTGTAGGTCAGACACAATATCTTGAATCTGATTCTGGACTGGATAGGAAGCCAGTGGAGGGATTCACGGAGGGGAGCCGCCCTGGTGGAGCAATGGGAGGAGTGGATAATTCTGGCTGCCGCATTCATGATGGACTGCAGTGGGGCTATTCGGGTCATAGGGAGACCAGACAGAAGGGCATTGCAGTAGTCGAGGCGGGAAATTATGAGGGCATGGAAGAGGAGTTTGGTGGTGGCAGAGGTCAGGAAAGGGCGAATCTTACAGATGTTTCGAAGGTGGAAGTTGCAGGACTTTGTGAGGTTTTCGATATGGGGAGTGAAGGAGAGTGCGGAGTCCAGGGTGACACCCAGACAGCGGGCTTGAGAGGTAGGGCGAATGGTAGTGTGGTTAACAGTGACCTGCATATCTGGGAGGTCCAGGGATGACCGGGGTGGGAAGATCATAAATTCCGTTTTGACTAGATTTAGTTTCAGGAACCTAGCGGACATCCAGGAGGAGATGGCAGATAGGCAGGAGGAGACCTTGTCCATGGTAGTGGTGTATATGTCAGGGGTGTGTAGGTAGATTTGGGTGTCATCTGCATACAGATGATAGTTAAAACCCATGGAGGAGACCTTGTGGCTTGCCAATGGAGGATGTGTATAGGGAAAACAGTAGAGAGCCAAGGAACGAGCCTTGGGGGACTCCCTATGAGGGGTGGTTGAGGGTGGACGAGGACTCATTGAAGGAGGTCGTGAAGGAGCGGTTGGAGAGGTAGGATGAAAGCCAGGTCAGGGCGAGATCATGAATGCCCATGGATTGGAGGGACTGGAGGAGTAGGGGATGATCTACTGTATCAAAAGCTGCTGAAAGGTCAAGGAGGAGAAGAATGGAGTATTTACCTTCAGCTTTAGCTAAGGCAAGGTCATAGTCATTGAGCACATAATGAAAGTCTATGGTAACGCATACGCATTGCGTTGTAATGTGTTTTAAATTAAAAAGTAAAGATCTCTGACGTATTTCCGCTTTCTATTGTCTTCCTATTGATTTGCGTATATGTAAATGTAAAAACGCAAACCGCAAAAGCCATTGAACACACACAAAACGCTTGAAAAACACATCTGCGTGAAAAAACGCAAACGTCCCAAAAACGCATTACACTGCGGAAAACGCTGGATTTTCACGCTGTGTCATATGTGAACCTAGCCTAAGTGTTACATTATTTCAATTATAACTTCATTTTGTACATACAAATGATCAGTAATCCTTTCATTCTTTCCCTCATCATAAAATGTGTCAGATTTGTGAAACAACATATATTCCAGTTGTTTAGGTTCAAGAGGAGGAACTGAACCTCAAGAGGACTCATATACACACAGAAGATCACAATCAACAATTTTATTAAGGGCTCGTTTCCACTATCGCGAATCCACATGCGTCCAACGCATGCGGATTCGCACATGTAATGCAAGTGGATAAAGGACCACTGAAGTGAGAGGGATATGGAGGCTGCCATATTTATTTTCTTATGAGCAATACCAGTTGCCTGCTGATGATCATCTGCCTCAAATACTTTCAGCTATAGCCCCTGAACAAGCATGCAGCAGATCAGGTGTTTGACATTATGGTCAGATCTGACAAGATTAGCTGCATGCTTGTTTTTGTTGTGATTCAGACACTACTGCATCCAAAGACATTAGCAGGATAGCCAGGCAATTAGTACAGTTTAAAAGGAAATAAACATGGCAACCTCCATAGTCTTTTCACTACCGCTGTCCTTTAAGCCTCATAGACACGCTAGATTACAGGTGTCGAACTCCAGGCCTGGAGGGCCAGATCTATGCCAGTGTTTAGGATGGACTGAGAATTAGTTGTGGTTCACATGACATTGGCATTATTGATGGATTGCATTGACAAGACATTGCATTGACGGATATTGCAATGACAAAACATGGGAGACATAACATTGAAGCCCACATTGATGTATGGGGGACGTTCATAGAGGACTTTCACAGACTACGGTGCTCATAAATGTTCAGAGTGGGCAGCCAGAAAACTGATGCTGACTAGGGGGGCTGACAGGCTGGAGTGCCACAGGTCGATGGACTCGGCAAGAGAAACTAGAGTTCAGTTGGAGGACTGCTTGAGAGAAGAATGTACTCCTGCGCCGGGTGGTTCTGGAGGGAATGGTTCTGTAGCATCTGCCTGATGGAAGGAGCTCAAGGAAGCACCTGTTCGGGTGGTGGGGGTCTTGTGCAATCCTGTAGGCACTAGTCTTTATTCTCGCAGTGTTGAGGAGATCTAGAGGTGGCAGAGGCGAGCCAATAGTCTTTTCCGCCGTGCTAATTACTCTTTTAAGCTTGTGCCTGTCCCTCGCAGTTACACTGGCGTACCAAACAATGACGGAGGAGCAGAGGATATATTCAATAGCGGTGTAAAATCTGGTCAGTGGCATACCAAATTTCTTCAGTTGGCGCAAGAAGAACACCCTCTGCTGAGCCGCCTTCTGAATTCTGGTGGTGTTCTGTCCCCCCCCCCCCCCCCCCACACAGCCTCTTCCAGGTCAGCGAGTCATGCAGCAGTTCGCAGGTGCTGACCCTGCTGTGCACATACTAGATTGCATGGGTGGGAGCGCTCTTCATATGAGCATGATGTAGTTATTACATCATGCGCAGTGCACTTGCGTGATCTAAGACATCTGCGGCCAGGCCAGCGCCTGCACACTGCTGCGTGACTTACTGACCCGGAAGAGGCTGCAAAGGGGCATTTAGGTAAGAAAGGAGGGGGACAGAGGAGGACAGGGGAAACGATGGGCATGAGGACTGCTTCCATACCATACATGCCTGCTCCTCCTCCTCAGCTGTGGTATCAACCATACCAGAGCAAGTGACCATTTTAAGGTGTAAGTTGCATTTAATAATGGCAGATTCGCTGAATTTAAACATTTAATTCGCACATCACTACTACAAGAAGGAAAAGTACAGAAATGTACAGTGACTGCATTCTTTAATGTTTTGTTTATATAGAAACAGTGCGAGTGCCCAAGTGCTGCTGCACCGCTCTGCATATGAATACAGTGTAAACAGAAAAGTGCTGCCAGGAAGGAGGACTCTGCTGATGTCTGAACCAAGAAGACATTTATTATCAAAAGATGAAAGACCTCATCTCCTCTACAGAAGTCAACCTTTCTGTTGATGCTACAAGTGTACTACACAGCAACAAGCATCCTCATACACAGTCACAAAGCTGCCCATACATATTACTTGATGGCCTCCAGATCAACCATCAGATTCCTCTCTAATCAATTCTGGGATCTACAGTTTTACCTATGTCCACACGAAGTACACAGATTTGCAATAGATTTCAGCATGGGAGGGGGTTTGGATGGGGGGTACAATAATATTGTATAAAATTGTAATAAATAAATAAATAAATAAATGTAATAAATAAATAATAAAATTGTAATAATACAATAAATTGCTGTTTGACCATAATTGACAGTACTTTTGTCTGTTTTGGGGTTGGCTGGGCCACCACCGCATCCCGAATGTTTTAAACATTTTAGAGTGTTTTTATCCTACTGGCGCCTCTGTACAACTTCACATATCAAGAATCCACTCTTGGTGGAAAGGTGATATACCCTCCTTTTTCTTCTATCTACAGAGAGCGACGTTTTATTCCTGAGTGGGGACAGGCTTGTTCTCCCCACCTGCCTTCACAGTGGTTGCCTTGGAGGTAACCCTGGTTTGTGAGTATATTACTTACACTCTACATTTATTTCTCCAATTTCCAGTACATACTACACTATATTGGGCTCTCGGTCCTTTGTTTTTTTGTTTTCTTTTTTGCATATTTACAATCAAGTCAAACTACTACCTCAACAATTATTGCTGCTTTATTATTGGTGGACCAGTCTCGGAAGTGAGGTCAGCACCGACGTGCGAAACGGCTGTTAGGCTGCCTGTTTTTGCCCTGCACCCGCTGCCAACGGCCTAAAACCCTAAATACCCTAAGTTGCTTTTTGTCATTCTGTGCAACAGCTATGTGATTGTGACCTATTCACCTGCCACTGTATACAGCATATTACTTGGAATGTTTTGCTGCAAACTGAACACTGAATAATTATAAATCCAATACTTCTGCAGTGCCTGATCGCTTATTCACTCAACTTTATCAATCTCAAATTTGAGCATTGTGAGAGTCTGTGGCATATCAGTGCCAAAAAACAAGTAATGTAGGGGCACCTTAAGGAAGCTGGTCGGGTCGAACTCCCATCCTCAAGGGTCATATTAATGCCATTGCTCAGGATGGACTGAGAAATGGAGAAATGTATTTTACTTAATGAGCCACACCTTTTCTGATTCAGCCCCATCAATTAATTTGAGCTGTGCTAAAATGTGTGAGGACCTCGGCCCTTGAGGAGTGTGTGTGTGTGTGTGTGTGTGTGTGTGTGTGTGTGTGTGTGTGTGTGTGTGTGTGTGTGTGTGTGTGTGTGTGTGTGTGTGTGTGTGTGTGTGTGTGTGTGTGTGTGTGTGTGTGTGTGTGTGTGTGTGTGTGTGTGTGTGTGTGTGTGTGTGTGTGTGTGTGTGTGTGTGTGTGTGTGTGTGTGTGTGTGTGGTGTGTGTGTGTGTGTGTGTAGTCTTAGTCCTAGAGGGTGTGTATGTGTGTTTAGGTCTGTTATAAATAAGCGTTAATTCACTAGTGATCAGATAAAATGATTGAACTGTGCAATAATCGAACATGAATTCTTCTGCAGACCAAACAGATGTTTAAATGTATCAGTGGCTGAGCAATCAGATGTGTAGATAAAGATCAATCCTGCACATATTGGGCTCTATTTAATCACAATGAGTTACCGCATGAGATAATTTAGGTGATAAATACCAACCATAATATCTCCATTTTGAAATTCACAATTTTTCTCCCTAAATTACCTTTTGCGGTAAAAGCGAGGTAATTACCTCAAAATTTATCTCCAATTTGAGGTTGTCATTTGTCAATTGAATAGTTTGATTTCTTTATCACCTACAAATGGTAGGTGATCATTTTCCCTTCTCTGCTTTTGGCGTTTAGGATGGAGCCCTTTTGAGCTTTCTTTGCTGGAGTTTATGTCAATTTTATACAGAAGGCAGAGAAGACGAGTGTGTCTAATCTCAAGGCGCACTTTCACCCCTCGTACAGTCTTTTAGATGATTTTATAGATGCCGAGGAGGAAATTACTCTCTGCTCTAAAATATAAACAACAGCATAATAACCTTTAAAGAAAAAAATTCTTTGTTACAGCTGATACAAATCCAACAAAAAAAAATCTCCAGTGTGTGTACTTCCTGCTTTCATGGAAGCAGACATAGGGTTAACATCCTGTGTTTACAAATTAGCTGCTCTGCTGAGGCAGCCAGCTGGCACACCTAAGAGCTCAAATTACAGTTGTGATTATTCACAGATGAGGGGAAATTAGACAGGCTAAATTATATACATACAGGGTGCATTTCTATATGTTTTCCTTCTGTACTGCGCAAGAGTTGAGGTCCCACATGTGACAGGCTTTCCTGGGTCGTCTCCGTGTAATGGGTGGCAAGCATATGGGCTGCCCTACAGTGGTCAAAAAAGCTTTATTTCCGTACATATTACTGACTGTTTTATCGCACTTTTATCAAACATTTATCACACTTGGTACATTTTTAGTGAATACTCAAAATAAATAAATAAAAAAATCGGTAATTATCACTGGAGGTAATTTTTCACCCCAAAAAAGTTACCGCACGCTATTGTGAATAGAGCCCATTGTGCTGTGTGGATGTGCAGATGAACCACTCTGCTCCTGTGAGTGGAATGCCTTGTGCAGTACGCTATAATTCCAGACATCGGGTGCTATTGGTTCCTTGAGGCCAATTTTACACTTGTGGTGTGCATTTGTGGTGCGATGCCCCACCCCACAAAACTACCAGCATATGACCCTGCAGCAGAGCGCGCCGACAGGGTCATATGCAAGTCCCTCGCTTCCTGCTGGGAAGGAAGTTAGTGGGAATTCTGTCATATTCAGCCATTCAACGCATGACTGCCACAACACCGCCGCCAACCTTTTTAAATGTATACATCGCCAATTGACTTACATTACTTCTGCTGCTGAAGTCCGACGGTAATGCACTATTGCGTTCAGGGACTTTCGGCAGTGGCAGATCAGGGACTTCTGACACAACGTGACACATTAAAGGATACCCGAGGTGACATGATGAGATAGACATGTGTATGTACAGTGCCTAGCACACAAATAGATATGCTATGTTCCTTTTTTTCTTTCTCTGCATGAAAGAGTTAAATATCAGGTATGTAAGTGGCTGACTCAGTCCTGACTCAGACAGGAAGTAACTACAGTGTGACCCTCACTGATAAGAAATTCCAACTATAAAACACTTTCCTAGCAGAAAATGGCTTCTGAGAGCAGAAAAGAGATAAAAAGGGTCAATAGTTCTTAGATTTTAGCTCTGGCATACTTCAATGAATGTGTCATTGAGCAAAAACAATAAAATAGTTCAAACTTAAAAAGTAGATTTAAACATAAAATAAAACTGTGGAATATCTTAAAAAGTCATTTTTAGGAGAAGAAGGATCGATACAATCGTTTATTTCATTAGTTTATTTTCGCCTCGGGTGTCCTGTAAGTGTGCTAGGCCCCAATGCCTTGCATTGCCTTTATGTTATCCTGTGGTAAAACAGGGTAACGCAAGGCAGGTTTTCAATGCTAGTGTAAAACGGGCCCAAAGGTGTCTCCCAATGGATAGCGTACTGGTTAAAGGACACCCAAGGCCAAAATAAACTAATTCCTTCCATATGCAGAGTCCCAAGTGGAGAGTAAATGAGGGCTCTTGGCATTCCACTGATCAGATCTCCCTTCAGTCAGGGGCACCTCTAGCTATTTAAGGGCTGGTTCACACGGGCGTCTGCTGAGCTTTTGCTTGGCATTGCGTTCAAACGCCAGCGTTTAAAAGCTAGCTTTTGAAAGCTTTTGAAAAGCGTTCAAGGCTAGAAGTTCTGGTCTCTGCTATGGTTTCCTCGCGTTTACTGCCTCTGAAAGCAGCATGTTGCTTTTGAGACTAGACGCAACGCTGGGATCTACTGCCAGGCTTTCATGAAAGCCTGCAAAAGCCAGCTCTAAACGCTCCCATTCACTTGCATGGGATGGCAGTAGATCCCAAAAAACGCTGCGTCTGAAACGCTGCATTAGACGCCACAAAAACGCCCGTCTGAACCAGCCCTAATACCGAGGATAGCTCTGGCTACCTAATACCGGTACTAAGAGAAACCTGCAGATACCTATGACGGGCAAGAAAACTAAGGTAATATTGACAGCTGGGCCAGGAAGCACACTTGCCGTGCGTTTCAGCGGATGTTTGTAGGTTCATGTAGTGCAAAGTCTAGGGTGCCAGGATATCTGTGCCTATAGACTTCAGTGATGTAAATCCGGGCCTGACTTTTGTATTTACTACTGCAAAAACAGTCTGGCCCAGTGCACACCAAAAACCTCTAGCAGATCTGCAAAACACTAGGTTTTTGAAGCAGATTTCAGAGCGATTCTAGGCATGTATAGAGAGATTTTCTAAACATGCCTAGTGTTTTTTTGAGCGTTTTTGTGTAGCAGATTACAAATATTGTTACAGTAAGGGCCCGTTCACACTTAAAATCGCAGAACGTTTTGCGGGAGTGATTTTCCCGTGATTAGCGCGGAAAAATCACTGGACACTGCGGCGGTTTTGGAGCGATCGCGATTAGCGTGCTATGCACGCTAATCACGATCGCAAATCGTGGAACCCTCGTCGCCGGCAAACCGCTGCATGCAGCGCGGTTGCGGTTATCGCTAACCGCAACCGCGGCAGTGAGAACACTGCCACTCGTTACATTGTGTAGCGGTTCTTGCAGAACCGCTAGCGATTTGCCGTGAGCGGGAATCGCGCGATTCCCGCTCAGGTGAGAACGGGTCCTTAACCACTTCGGGACCACAGTCTTTTCGCCCCTTAAGGACCAGAGCCTTTTTCTCCATTCAGACCACTGCAGCTTTCACGGTTTATTGCTCGGTCATAAAACCTACCACCTAAATGAATTTTACCTCCTTTTCTTGTCACTAATACAGCTTTCTTTTGATGCTATTTGATTGCTGCTGCGAGTTTTACTTTTTATTATATTCATCAAAAAAGACATGAATTTTGTCAAAAAAATGACTTTTTTAACTTTCTGTGCTGCCATTTTTCAAATAAAGTAAAATTTCCTATACATTTGAGCGCGAAAGTTATTCTGCTACATGTCTTTGATAAAAAAAAAAACATTCAGTGTATATTTATTGGATTGGGTAAAAGTTATAGCGTTTACAAACTATGGTGCCAAAAGTGAATTTTCCCATTTTCAAGCATCTCTGACTTTTCTGCGCACCTGTCATGTTTCATGAGGGGCTAAAATTCCAGGATAGTACAAATACCCCCCAAATGACCCCATTTTGGAAAGAAGACATCCCAAAGTATTCAGTGAGAGGCATGGTGAGTTCATAGAAGATTTTATTTTTTGTCACAAGTTAGCGGAAAATGACAGTTTGTGACAAAAAAAAAAAAAAAAAAAAGTTTCCATTTCTTCTAACTTGCGACAAAAAAAAATGAAATCTGCCACGGACTCACTATGCTCCTCTCTGAATACCTTGAAGTGTCTACTTTCCAGAATGGGGTCATTTGTGGGGTGTGTTTACTGTCCTGGCATTTGGGGGGTGCCTAATTGTAAGCACCCCTGTAAAGCCTAAAGATGCTCATTGGACTTTGGGCCCCTTAGCGCAGTTAGGCCGCAAAAAAGTGCCACACATGTGGTATTGCCGTACTCAGGAAAAGTAGTATAATGTGTTTTGGGGTGTATTTTTACACATACACATGCTGGGTGGGAGAAATATCTCCGTAAATGACAATTTTTTTATTTTTTTTACACACAATTGTCTATTTATAGAGATATTTCTCCCACTCAGCATGGGTATGTGGAAAAATACACCCCAAAACACATTATACTACTTCTCCTGAGTACGGCGATACCACATGTGTGGCACTTTTTTGCACCCTAACTGCGCTAAGGGGCCCAAAGTCCAATGAGTACCTTTAGGATTTCACAGGTCATTTTGAGAAATTTCGTTTCAAGACTACTCCTCACGGTTTAGGGCCCCTAAAATGCCAGGACAGTATAGGAACCCCACAAATTACCCCATTTTAGAAAGAAGACACCCCAAGGTATTCCGTTAGATGTATGGTGAGTTCATAGAAGATTTTTTTTTTTTGTCACAAGTTAGCGGAAATTGATTGTAATTGTTTTTTTTCACAAAGTGTCATTTTCCGCTAACTTGTGACAAAAAATAAAATCTTCTATGAACTCGCCATTCTCCTAACGGAATACCTTGGGGTGTCTTCTTTCTAAAATGGAGTCATTTGTGGGGTTCCTATACTGCCCTGGCATTTTAGGGGCCCTAAACCGTGAGGAGTAGTCTTGAAACCAAATGTGGCAAAATGACCTGTGAAATCCTAAAGGTACTCATTGGACTTTGGGCCCCTTAGCGCACTTAGGGTGCAAAAAAGTGCCACACATGTGGTACCGCCGTACTCAGGAGAAGTAGTATAATGTGTTTTGGGGTGTATTTTTACACATACCCATGCTGGGTGGGAGAAATATCTCTGTAAATGACAATTATTTGATTTTTTTTACACACAATTGTCCATTTACAGAGAGATTTCTCCCACCCAGCATGGGTATGTATAAAAATACACCCCAAAACACATTATACTACTTCTTCTGAGTACGGCGATACCACATGTGTGACACTTTTTTGCAACCTAGGTGCGCTAAGGGGCCTAACGTCCTATTCACAGGTCATTTTGAGGCATTTGGATTCTAGACTACTCCTCACGGTTTAGGGCCCCTAAAATGCCAGGGCAGTATAGGAACCCCAC
Organism: Hyperolius riggenbachi; assembly: GCF_040937935.1. NCBI lineage: Eukaryota > Metazoa > Chordata > Amphibia > Anura > Hyperoliidae > Hyperolius > Hyperolius riggenbachi. Next base: position 75,313,158 of record NC_090646.1, on the reverse strand, counting down.
AAGTGACCCCATTTTAGAAAGAAGACACCCCAAGGTATTCTGTTAGGAGTATGGTGAGTTCATAGAAGATTTTTTTTTTGTCACAAGTTAGCGGAAAATGACACTTTGTGAAAAAAAAAACAATACATATCAATTTCCGCTAACTTGTGACAAAAAATAAAATCTTCTATGAACTCATCATACACCTAAAAGAATACCTTGGGGTGTCTTCTTTCTAAAATGGGGTCACTTGTGGGGTTCCTATACTGCCCTGGCATTTTAGGGGCCCTAAACCGTGAGGAGTAGTCTTGAACCCAAATGTCTCAAAATGACCTGTGAAATCCTAAAGGTACTCATTGGACTTTGGGCCCCTTAGCACAGTTAGGCTGCAAAAAAGTGTCACACATGTGGTATCGCCGTACTCAGAAGAAGTAGTATAATGTGTTTTGTGGTGTATTTTTACATATAACCATGCTGGGTGGGAGAAATATCTCTGTAAATGACACATTTTTGATTTTTTTTACACACAATTGTCCATTTACAGAGAGATTTCTCCCACCCAGCATGGGTATGTGTAAAAATACACCACAAAACACATTATACTACTTCTCCTGAGTATGGCGATACCACATGTGTGACACTTTTTTGCAGCCTAGGTGCGCTAAGGGGCCCAACGTCCTATTCACAGGTCATTTTGAGGCATTTGTTTTCTAGACTACTCCTCACGGTTTAGGGCCCCTAAAATGCCAGGGCAGTATAGGAACCCCACAAGTGACCCCATTTTAGAAAGAAGACACCCCAAGGTATTCCGTTAGGGGTATGGTGAGTTCATAGAAGATTTTATTTTTTCTCACAAGTTAGTGAAAAATGACACTTTGTGAAAAAAACAATAACAATCCAATTTCCGCTAACTTTTGACAAAAAATAAAATATTCTATGAACTCATCATACACCTAACAGAATACCTTTGGGTGTCTTCTTTCTAAAATGGGGTCACTTGTGGGGTTCCTATACTGCCCTGGCATTTTACGGGCCCAAAACTGTGAGTAGTCTGGAAACCAAATTTCTCAAAATGACTGTTCAGGGGTATAAGCATCTGCAAATTTTGATGACAGGTGGTCTATGAGGGGGCAAATTTTGTGGAATCGGTCATAAGCAGGGTGGCCTCTTAGATGACAGGATGTATTGGGCCTGATCTGATGGATAGGAGTGCTAGGGGGGTGACAGGAGGTGATTGATGGGTGTCTCAGGGGGCGGTTAGAGGGGAAAATAGATGCAATCAATGCACTGGGGAGGTGATCGGAAGGGGGTCTGAGGGGGATCTGAGGGTTTGGCCGAGTGATCAGGAGCCCACACGGGGCAAATTAGGGCCTGATCTGATGGGTAGGTGTGCTAGGGGGTGACAGGAGGTGATTGATGGGTGTCTCAAGGTGTGATTAGAGGGGGGAAATAGATGCAAGCAATGCACTGGCGAGGTGATCAGGGCTGGGGTCTGAGGGCGTTCTGAGGTGTGGGCGGGTGATTGGGTGCCCGCAAGGGGCAGATTAGGGTCTAATCTGATGGGTAACAGTGACAGGTGGTGATAGGGGGTGATTGATGGGTAATTAGTGGGTGTTTAGAGGAGAGAATAGATGTAAACAATGGATTTGGGAGGTGATCTGATGTCGGATCTGCGGGCGATCTATTGGTGTGGGTGGGTGATCAGATTGCCCGCAAGGGGCAGGTTAGGGGCTGATTGATGGGTGGCAGTGACAGGGGGTGATTGATGGGTGGCAGTGACAGGGGGTGATTGATGGGTGATTGACAGGTAATCAGTGGGTTATTACAGGGGAGAACAGATGTAAATATTGCACGGGCGAATTGATAAGGGGGGGGTCTGAGGGCAATCTGAGCGTGTGGGCAGGTGATTGGGTGCCCGCAAGGGGCAGATTAGGGTCTAATCTGATGGGTAACAGTGACAGGTGGTGATAGGGGGTGATTGATGGGTAATTAGTGGGTGTTTAGAGGAGAGAATAGATGTAAACAATGGATTTGGGAGGTGATCTGATGTCGGATCTGCGGGCGATCTATTGGTGTGGGTGGGTGATCAGATTGCCCGCAAGGGGCAGGTTAGGGGCTGATTGATGGGTGGCAGTGACAGGGGGTGATTGATGGGTGGCAGTGACAGGGGGTGATTGATGGGTGATTGACAGGTAATCAGTGGGTTATTACAGGGGAGAACAGATGTAAATATTGCACGGGCGAATTGATAAGGGGGGGGTCTGAGGGCAATCTGAGCGTGTGGGCAGGTGATTGGGTGCCCGCAAGGGGCAGATTAGGGTCTAATCTGATGGGTAACAGTGACAGGTGGTGATAGGGGGTGATTGATGGGTAATTAGTGGGTGTTTAGAGGAGAGAATAGATGTAAACAATGGATTTGGGAGGTGATCTGATGTCGGATCTGCGGGCGATCTATTGGTGTGGGGGGGTGATCAGATTGCCCGCAAGGGGCAGATCAGGGGCTGATTGATGGGTGGCAGTGACAGGGGGTGATTGACGGGTGATTGACAGGTGATTGACAGGTGATTGACAGGTGATTGACAGGTGATCAGGGGGGATAGATGCATACAGTACACGGGGGGGGGGGGGGTCTGGGGGGGGTCTGGGGAGAATCTGAGGGGTGGGGGGGTGATCAGGAGGGAGTAGGGGGCAGATTAGGGACTTAAAAAAAAAATAGCGTTGACAGATAGTGACAGGGAGTGATTGATGGGTGATTAGGAGGGTGACTGGGTGCAAACAGTGGTCTGGGGGGTGGGCAGGGGGGGGTCTGAGGGGTGCTGTGGGCGATCAGGGGGCAGGGGGGGGGGAAATCAGTGTGTTTGGTGCAGACTAGGGTGGCTGCAGCCTGCCCTGGTGGTCCCTCGGACACTGGGACCACCAGGGCAGGAGGCAGCCAGTATAATAGGCTTTGTATACATTACAAAGCCTATTATACACTGTTGCAGCGGCGATCCGGATGCCAGTAACCCGCCGGCGCTTCCGAACGGCCGGCGGGTTACGGCGAACGGGGGGCGGAGCCAGTCCCCGGCGGCTGATCGCGTCACGAATGACGCGATCGCCGCATAGCCACTCCCGCAGCCGCCCCCGCCGATGGGCGTATTGCGGTCGTTTGGGCCCAGACTTTGCCGCCGCCCATCGGCTGGGGGCGGTCGTTATGTGGTTAAAGCTGTTACTGAACAGCTTCTGTAACAAAACGCTTGGAAAACAGCTCTGATCTAGTGTTTTTCAGAGCAGTTTGAGCTTTTCCTATATTTTACATTGAGGCAGAAACGCATCTGCAAACCGCAAAGATGCTGCAGGACCCACGTTTGTGGTTTGTTAAAAATCTCAAACCTCTGGTGTGCACCATCCCATAGAGAAACATTAGCCAAGTGTTTTCACAGGCGGCAGCGGTTTTGAAAACTCTTCCAAAAACGCTTGGTGTGCACCAGGCCTAAGACATTCGCTACGACCCCCCCTCCCCCCCACATACACACACACACACCTTCCCCTCTCCCGACCTTTCCAGGGAACAGAGTAGCAGAGTAGGCAGCTTGGTTCCGCTATTAAAGGAGAACTGTAGTGAGAGGATATGGAGGCTGCCATGTTTATTTCCTTTTAAGCAATACCAGTTGCCTGGCTGCCCCGCCTCTAATACTTTTAGCCATAGCTCCTGAACAAGCATGCAGCAGATCAGGTGTTTCTGACATTGTCAGATCTGACAAAATTAGCTGCATGCTTGTTTCTGGTGTGATTCACACACTACTACAGGCAGATAGCTCAGCAGGGCTGCCAGGCAACTGGTATTGCTTAAAAGGAAATCAATATGGCAGCCTCCATATACCTCTCACTACAGTTCTCCTTTAAGCGTGTAATCTATGCACATTTCTCAAGTCCCCAACCCAGTTTTACTGTTCCTGCTTTTTAATGCTGGGAACACACAATGCAACTTCCTGTCCGATTGACGGGAATCAGACGATTATTTCCAACCTGTCTGATCGGTTTCTGATGGATAAAGGGATTGATTTAGCGAAGCTATAATCGAAAATCAATCCCTTTATCGATCGGGAGCAGTTTGGACATGTACACACGATATTACCCTTCAGATTACCCGTCTATCGGACAGGAAATTGCATTGTGTGTTCCTAGCATAAAGGACACCTGAATATGAAGGCTGCCATATTTTTGTCCTATTAAACAGTGCACATTGCCTGGCTGTACTGCTGATTCTCTGCCGCCTATACTTTAAGGCTACTTGCACACCAAGACGTTGCGTTAGGTGCCACGTTAAGGTCGCACAACGTGCACCTAACACAACGTATGGTGCTGCAAGAGCCGACGGTAGAGTGAGCCGCGTTAGGCGGCTCTATTCCGATAAAGTCTCCCAGAGTGGCGCTGATTGGCCGGCGGGACCACGTGACGCGGAGCGAGACACTCCGCATCACGTGGTCCCGCCGGCCAATCAGCGGCCGCCAGTGCAGTGAATATTAAGTAGCCATGTGCGCGGCTACTGTAGCTGGCTCTCCCCGCCTCCTCTCCGCCCCCTACTGCGCATGTGTAAACAGTCTAACGTGGCTATTGCCGCTCCAACGCCGTACCATGCTGCACTTTGCGGGGAACGTGCAGCGTTACATGTAACGCAACGTGGGAACAGCCAACTTGTGTTGCATTGCTGTGCGTTGGGGGAGCGTTACAGGCTGCACTAACGTGCGCCTGTTACGTCCCTGTGTGTAAGCAGCCTTAGCCATAGACCCTGAACAAGCATGCAGATCAGATGTTTGATTTGCCACATGCTTGTATCACGTGTGTGATTCAGACACTACTGTGCATTAAAGATCAGCAGAACAGCCAGGCAAATGGTTTTGTTTAAAAGGAAATGAATATGGCAGCCTCCATATCCCTTTCACTTCAGGTGTCCTTTAACAATCCACTGAGTTGAATCTCTTTAGCCGATTGCAATTGTAGCTCTGCCAATGAAGAGGATGCCTGCAAGTCTGATTTGCAAAGAAACCAATACACAAGCCTGTCTATGTTAGAGATCTCTGGGATGAAAGTCTACAGGGTGCACATAGCTTTGAAGTCAGATGCTTGTAGCAATGCTGCTTGTTGGTGAACTTGTAGCATCAATAGAAAATGTGAGATAGGAGATACACCTTTCTTTCCTTTTGTTATTGAATGTGTTGTTGGTTCAAATATCATCAGTGTCCCCCTAGCTGGCAGCACTTAGTTGTTTACATTGCATTTGCATGCAGCACATCAGCTCTATCACTGTTTCTATGTAAACAGCTACTGTCAGCCAGCTTGTACACATGCCTGACTGAAGTCGGCTGAGGCAGCCGATAACCACCGCCCCAGCTGACAATCAGGCATGGGTAAAGTAGCTGGTGACCTGCAATCCGCCAGGTGGATCTACTCAAACCCAATCAACACCAATTCTATTGCTTGCGCTGCTCTACTGTATGATGTCACCCACGGTCCATTCGTCATACCTCTGTTGCCCCCACCCCACATAGCTACACAGCACATCATCAGCTGACATGCGTGTGTGCAGCCCAGCCCAGTGATGTCACCCAAGGGGATCAGGTCCTGAACCCTGACTGGTGACATCCGTCAAAGGTGTACTTACGGCTGTATTTGCATTTGTGCTGTGGCCAACGGGAGTGGACAGTGTAGTGTCCACCCCAATGGTCCACTGTGGTGCGGCTGGAGGCTGGAGCCCGGTGGCAGATGAGTTACCCCCATAGGCTATATGGGGGAACGCAATTCTACACACAACACCCCATAATGACAACATGGAAAAAAAAAAGTTTGAGGTTTTGTCAAATTTATTAAAAATTAATAACTGAGAAATCAAATGTATGAAAGTATTTACAGCCTTTGCTCACTACTTAGTAGATGCACCTTTGGCAGCAATTACAGACTCAAGTCTTTTTGAATATGATGCCACAAGCTTGGCACACCTGTCTTTGGCCAGTTTCGCTCATGATAATAGGCAAGGCCTATATGCTTCCAGGACCCTACTTCACACATCCCTTTCCCGTAACACTTTCCATAAACCCAACAATTAAAACAACTGGACTGCTTAGCTAGTTGGATAAAATAGGCCAAAGCAGCCCTTCTTTATTTAAACAAACCAAATTAACAATTCTTATAAAGAACAACATTATAACTAACTTGAGGTGAGGCTCAGGGACAGCTGAATGCCCCCCACTTCTTCTGCAACAGCAGAGCTTTCCTTGACACTAGGTGTTTTGCCCCGCGGCAAAACCCTCACAAAACAGCACACAATAAACTGACCTCCGGAGACCTCACCCCACCACAGAGCGCGTGCTTGACCCCCCTTAAGCCTGCGCTACCTCCACAAACCTGAGTGCCCTCTGAATCCCATCCTGCAGGCCCAAAGCCCACATGTCAATCCCCACCGCGTTCAAATGAACGCCGTCAGCTCTCACGTACAACGTCACATTATCCTCCAGCTCCCTATGACAAATCGCCAACCCCACATTCCTTGACATAAATTGTGCAATAGCCCGATTCAATTTTGAACGTGCTTTGTTGACTTTTTCAACCGATCTGGCCAGCCGCCAAGATGTTCTAGCCACTATGTCAGACCAGACTACTATCATGTCAGGGAACTCTCTCCTGATTCTCAACACGTCAAACTTAATGTCCTGCTTCAATGATCTAGCCGATCTGGCAGCCAGGTCATTGCCGCCCGCGTGTACCACCAGCACATCCGGGGCCCGATCCAGTCTGGAGTATTTGTGAATCTCCGTCAACACTCTTGACCACAGCATACCCGGAAACCCCAACCACGGTACCAACACTTTACTTCTTGGAAAGCCCAACTGACGGCCTTCAGGCCTGACGTCCGCTCTCCTGGCACCCCAAACCACATAGGAATGCCCCAAGATCCAAACCAGCAGGGGTGGGGAACCATCTGAGAACACAAGAAAAGATAAAGCGGAGGAAGGAAGGAGGGGGGGGGGGGGGAGGGGTTAAGCAAGCAAAGGAGGAAACAAACTCAGTAATATGCACGGATATAACACTGCAACTTAACAACTTAAAACCTACACTAAATGCGGCCTGACATAACCCAAAAATCTATTGGATTCCCACCGGCTGATGCGCTTCACCATCGCACTACTCAGCCCCCACCTAGCGGCCTCTGTGGCCGCCCCGATCCTGAAAGAGTGGGAAGCAAATTGCTTCGCCTGTAAACCTAAACGAGTCAAACATGCCCGAAAAACAGCCACGAATTGATAGCGAGACAATGAAGAGCCATCCCCATGGCATAAGAAGGATACACCTGACTGCCTAATCGCCGCAACTAGGCAAATCCTTGAACCCGGAATTGGTGATAAAACAACTGTGACACCCTTCCCTGCCTGGTCCGTTTTGGATTTTCTGAGATGTACCCTCAAACCCTCCCCCACCAATACCACATCATCAGCTAACAAACCCTGGGCTTCCATTTTGCCGGGCTAACCACCTCACTTATTCTAAAAGCCCCGAAAAATGTTAACGTAAACGCTGCTTTGAACAATAACACTTCTTGTTGCGATGAACAAACCGCCGGCAAAAGATCAACCAGTGAACCCAACACTTCGAATGTCACTGGCTTGCGAGAGTCCCGTACTTTGGCGCCCAAACGAAAACCTTTCATAGCTTGCCTAATTATAAATTCCTTCGTCACATCTCTAACTCCATGCAGCTTAAGCATAAAGGCAAGCCCAGCCAGTTTCCTGGACATGGCCGTCGCCGACATACCGTGAGAAAACCCATTACCAATAAAGTAAATCAGCAGACATAGGCGATCTTCATCCGAAGAGCAACTCATTTGGCGCGTTAAGCCGTTCCATTGCTCCCAGACCCTCGTGTATGCTGCCCAGGTAGATCTTGACAACGACTTCTGAATCAATGATGCGACCGCCCTCCCGGAATTAACCACACTGCATCCGGGCAATGATACCCTTGATCTTCCGCGTCCAGTGCTGCCGCTCGAAACCTCTCCCACTGAAAACGAGAGAGAGCATCAGCGATAGTGTTAATGCAACCCGGTACATGCACTGCTGACACAAACATATTCAAACGCAAACAGCACAAAACCAAATGACGTAACAAACGCACCACCTGAGGTGACGAGGCGGACACATTATTAATGGCCCCCACCACTCCCAGGTTATCACAGTGAAAACGAATACGCCGATTCCTAAAGAAATCACCCCAAACTTCCACCGCAACCACGATCGGGAATAGCTCCAACAACAGAAGATTTTTTGTAAAACCGGCTTCTCTCCAATCCGCCGGCCATGCCGCCACGCACCACTTCCCTCCAAAATAAGCGCCAAATCCATGTGCCCCCGATGCATCAGTATACAGTTCAATTTGAAAATCCTCAACCGTATCGCTCAACCAAAACGACCGAGCGTTATAATCTTGCAAAAACGATAACCACACTTTCAGGTCTTCTCTGTGTTCGGACGTAATCCTGATCCTATGATGCGGGGATTTTCCCCCCGATGTTGCCCTTGCCAAACGTCTGCAAAACACCCTACCCATGGGTATAATGCGACACGCGAAATTAAACTTACCCAACAGTGACTGCAGGGATCTCAGTGTAACCTTTTTAGACTCCAAAAACAGGATGATTGACCCACGTAGGTCCTCAATCTTCTCCTGAGGCAATCTACACTCCATGGCCATTGAATCGATTTCCACACCCAGAAACTTCATAGTAGTGGCCGGCCCCTCGGTCTTGTCCTTAGCCAACGGAATTTCGAACTTCTCACATATGTGCTCTATTGTCGCCAACAATTGCGCACATATATTGGAGCCAGGCGGGCCTAAAAACAAGAAATCATCCAGGTAGTGAATAACCGAATTCACTCCCGCAATGTCCCTCACTACCCATTCCAAAAACGAACTGAATTTCTCAAAGTAAGAGCAGGAAATCGAACAACCCATAGGGAGACACAGATCAATGTAGAATTCGTCATTCCACACACAGCCCAAGAGTCGTGAACTCTCTGGGTGAACCGGAAGCAATCTGAAGGCCGATTCGATGTCAGACTTAGCCAACAAAGTTCCACGCCCCAATTTACTCACCCAACGTATGGCCACATCAAAAGACGTATAAGCCACTGAAGCCTCAATGTCGCTGATGCCATCGTTCACTGACGACCCTCTAGGATAGAAAAGGTGGTGTATCATGCGAAACTTACCTGGTTCTTTTTTGGGCACAATTCCCAGCGGCGATACTACTAAATCTTCAAAATGTTTTTCCCTGAAAGGACCTGCCATTCGACCTAGGGTAACCTCCTTTCCCAACTTTTCCGCCACAACCTCGGGCATCTCCCGGGCGGATTTCAAATTAACTGAACGCGAACTTACCGAAGTGGAGCCCGAACTGGGGATCACAAAACCAAACTGAAAACCGTTCTTTAGGAAGGTTCCCGCTTCCGCGTCGGGATACCTACTTAGAAAAGGAGCCATCGCGTCCACTCTCACCGGCGTCGTCCCTCTTTGAATGAGGTTCCCCACCCCGTGACTTTGCTGGCTTTGAGCACTTGCTGGCGGGGTGACTTCCATTACATGAAGAGCATTCGTGTCGAAAGCGGCATGATCCACCGAACTTGCAGGCTCCCTCATTGTATTGCGAGCACTGCCCCTTTCGCTTACATGTTTGCTGCCCAGCTGTGGACGACCCGCTAGCTGTGGCGAGAAAGGACTGTGGACTCCGAGTCGGAATCATCAAATTCATCCACGATATCATATCCTTGTGATCCCAACGCACCCCCGGCCGCACCGCTTTTTTCTGCCTAAACAATTCGTCATAGCGAAGCCAAGCATTGCCTCCGTATGAGCGATAGGCGTGACCAATTGAGTCCATGTAGCAGAACAAACCGGTGCAGCATTCCGGCTGTTTTTCCCCAATTACCCCTGCCAAGATGGTAAACGCCTGAAACCAGTTTTGAAACTTTCTCGGTATCAGTCGGTACCTCCGCTTTTCCTCTTCCTCTTTCTTACTCTCGTCCGGCTTCACTCTGTCGAGGTTAAATTTCTCGAGAGGAAGGAGGGAAAAGATCTCCACGTACTCACCCCTCCAGATGCGCTCTCGTACCTCCTGTTTCAAATGGGACCCTAACGGCCCTTCCACACATAAATACATCTCCGAGTGCGCCGCATCCGCTAGCCGGACACCTTTGTCTGACGTGCCCGCTACAACGCCACTGGAGCCTGCTGATGCTACGGGTGCAAGTATTGCTGGTGCCTGCGGGACCACCAACGATACCATTGTCGCCCCCTCGGGCGCAGAACCAGCCGAGGGAGCTGACCCCGTCCATGCTACCGTCGGAGGAGCCAGGGGCGCCGAGTTCTTAGCCATAACATCCCTGATGGAAACCATTACCGAATTTAACAAAGCTAAAGCAGTATCTGCCACCACACCACCCCCGATTGCCTGCGGCAACCCTTGTCCCCCTGACACCGCCGTGTTCGGCAGGGCAACTACACCCCCAACTCCGGCCACCCCCCCGCCGACACCTAACCCCCCATCTGTGACAGTCCTAGGCAAAGTATTTGAAACCACATTTGGTACAACATGAATAACATTTAAGGGTGCTGGCTCACCGAGCTGCATCGGACGTCCGTCCCGATCAGCGGGCAATCCCGATCCTTGTTGCGGCAGGGCCTTGTCTTCAGAGGAGGAGATCTCGCCTTCAGATCTCGACTCCGGGTCAGATGACTGCTGGGCGGAGGCTGCCGGGGAAGGAGACCTGGTTCTCCTGGCAGCTGAAGCTCCATGTCCTTTCTTGCGGGACCCCTTCCCAGGGGCCTTAGAAGAGATCTTGGGGTTGCTTTTTAGGGGGAGCAGGTGCCTTGCCCCTGCTGCTCCCCGTGCTCCAGGGGGAGCTGCCGTGGTCCCACCGGCCATGGAGGTGGACGCCCGTGGAGGGTGGGCCGCCCCGGCCTGCGTGGCTGCTGATCCTGTTCCCTGCCGGGCAGCAGCGGGCGCTGCTGCCGTGGTCACCTTTGTGGGGGGGGCTGCACTGCCAGAGGCCTTGCCCTTACCCCCCTTTCCGCCCTGCGAGCTCCGTTTCTTAGCGGGATTCCTCCCGCCCGACCGACCAGAAGCAGTGGCAGGGGCTTTGGCGGCGGGCGGAGGGTCCCCGAGGGGGCTCCCATGCCGGCGGCGTGCTCGAGGGGTCACGTCAGGGCTAAGCCTCTCCGGCGGCCTAGACCTGCGTGGTTGTAATGTCTCTGCGGGGGGCACCAAGGGGCCAGGCTGGCTGCCCGCAAGCTGCTCCTGCACCCAGCGGGCCCCGTTCACCTCTGCTGCCTCGCGGACTATCCGCATTAACTCCTCCATGCTGGACATTGCTCGGTGCAGACGCGCGTGGCACACTTCCTATTCCTCCGCGCTTTCTGCCCGATTGCCTGCTCCGCCCCTCTCCCTGCTCCCATAAGCCTCTGCGCCCCTCAGCCGCTGGCCAATCACTGCTCCCCCACGTCAGAGCCCCGCCCCCTGCCACCCTTAACCCTGTCCTGTCCCGCTAGCCTGCCTTATCATGGCCGGGATTCCCCAAGTCCTGCGTCCCCTGTCCATCCCTCACTTTCCTTTTTGCAGCACCTCTCAAGCTCCATTAGGTTGGATGGGAAGCATCGGTGCACAGCCATTTTACAATCTCTCCAGAGATGTTCAATTGGATTCAAATCAAGTCTGGGCCCTGGCTGTGCCACTCAATGACATTGCCAGAGTTGTCCTAAAGCCACTACTTTGATATTTTGGCCATGTGCTTAGGGTTGTTGTCCTGCTTAAAGAGAGTCTGAAGTGAGAATAAATCTCACTTCAGAGCTCATAGTTAGCAGCAGGCCCGCCATCAGGGGGGGACATCCGTGACTCCCGTCACAGGCCCGGGCCTGCAGGGGGGCCCCATCCCCGCCGCGGCCCTAGCGGGTGCCGCCCGGCCGCCGCTCAACCTCCCCTGGCCGCTGCTCCCTCCCTCCCTCCATCCCTCTAGCCGCCGCCTCCGCCACCGCGTCAGACCCCGATCAGGCGGCGACAATAGTGCGGACGATAGGACCCAGCGCCCGCACTGATATGCGGAAGTGACGTCACTTCCGCATATAGAGCGGGTGCGTCCAGCGCCCGCTCTTACTGGTCGGGTCGCCGCTGATCTTGAGGTCTGACGCTGCTGGCAAGGTAGGGGAAGCAGCGGCGGCGGCTGGGGGGGGGGGGGGCCTCCCTGTCACTCACTCACTAGCTAAAGGGCCTCCCTGTCACTCACTCACTAGCTAAAGGGCCTCCCTGTCACTCACTAGCTAAAGGGGCTCCCTGTCACTCACTCACTAGCTAAAGGGCCTCCCTGTCACTCACTCACTAGCTAAAGAGCCTCCCTGTCACTCACTCACTCCCTAAAGGGGCTCCCTGTCACTCACTCACTCCCTAAAGGGGCTCCCTGTCACTCACTCACTAGCTAAAGGGGCTCCGTGTCACTCACTCACTCCCTAAAGGGGCTCCCTGTCACTCACTCACTCCCTAAAGGGGCTCCCTGTCACTCACTCACTCCCTAAAGGGGCTCCCTGTCACTCACTCACTAGCTAAAGGGGCTCCCTGTCACTCACTCACTAGCTAAAGGGGCTCCCTGTCACTCACTCACTCCCTAAAGGGCCTCCCTGTCACTCACTCACTCCCTAAAGGGCCTCCCTGTCACTCACTCACTCCCTAAAGGGGCTCCCTGTCACTCACTCACTCCCTAAAGGGGCTCCCTGTCACTCATTCACTCCCTAAAGGGGCTCCCTGTCACTCACTCACTCCATAAAGGGGCTCCCTGTCACTCACTCACTCCCTAAAGGGGCTCCCTGTCACTCACTCACTCCCTAAAGGGGCTCCCTGTCACTCACTCACTCCCTAAAGGGGCTCCCTGTCACTCACTCACTAGCTAAAGGGGCTCCCTGTCACTCACTCACTAGCTAAAGGGGCTCCCTGTCACTCACTCACTCCCTAAAGGGGCTCCCTGTCACTCACTCACTCCCTAAAGGGGCTCCCTGTCACTCACTCACTCCCTAAAGGGGCTCCCTGTCACTCACTCACTAGCTAAAGGGGCTCCCTGTCACTCACTCACTCCCTAAAGGGCCTCCCTGTCACTCACTCACTAGCTAAAGGGGCTCCCTGTCACTCACTCCCTAAAGGGCCTCCCTGTCACTCACTCACTAGCTAAAGGGCCTCCCTGTCACTCACTCACTAGCTAAAGGGGCTCCCTGGCACTCACTCACTAGCTAAAGGGGCTCCCTGGCACTCACTCACTACCTAAAGGGCCTCACTGTCACTCACTCACTCCCTAAAGGGCCTCCCTGTCACTCACTCACTAGCTAAAGGGGCTCCCTGTCACTCACTCACTAGCTAAAGGGGCTTCCTGTCACTCACTCACTACCTAAAGGGCCTCACTGTCACTCACTCACTCCCTAAAGGGCCTCCCTGTCAGTCACTAGCTAAAGGGGCTCCCTGTCACTCACTCACTCCCTAAAGGGCCTTCCTGTCAGTCACTAGCTAAAGGGCCTCACTGTCACTCACTCACTCCCTAAAGGGCCTCCCTGTCAGTCACTAGCTAAAGGGGCTCCCTGGCACTCACTCACTACCTAAAGGGCCTCACTGTCACTCACTCACTCACTCCCTAAAGGGCCTCCCTGTCACTCACTCACTAGCTAAAGGGCCTCCCTGTCACTCACTCACTAGCTAAAGGGCCTCCCTGTCACTCACTCACTAGCTAAAGGGGCTCCCTGTCACTCACTCACTAGCTAAAGGGCCTCCCTGTCACTCACTCACTAGCTAAAGGGCCTCCCTGTCACTCACTCACTCCCTAAAGGGGCTCCCTGTCACTCACTCACTCCCTAAAGGGGCTCCCTGTCACTCACTCACTAGCTAAAGGGGCTCACTGTCACTCACTCCCTAAAGGGGCTCCCTGTCACTCACTCACTCCCTAAAGGGGCTCCCTGTCACTCACTCACTCCCTAAAGGGGCTCCCTGTCACTCACTCACTAGCTAAAGGGGCTCCCTGTCACTCACTCACTAGCTAAAGGGGCTCCCTGTCACTCACTCACTCAAGGGCCTCCCTGTCACTCACTCACTCCCTAAAGGGGCTCCCTGTCACTCACTCACTCCCTAAAGGGGCTCCCTGTCACTCACTCACTAGCTAAAGGGGCTCCCTGTCACTCACTCACTCCCTAAAGGGCCTCCCTGTCACTCACTCACTAGCTAAAGAGGCTCCCTGTCACTCACTCACTAGCTAAAGGGGCTCCCTGTCACTCACTCACTCCCTAAAGGGGCTCCCTGTCACTCACTCACTACCTAAAGGGGCTCCCTGTCACTCACTCACTACCTAAAGGGGCTCCCTGTCACTCACTACCTAACCTGGGGGTCCCTGTCAGAATCCAGGTGAGAGGTGTCTACCATAATAAGGGGGCATCCTGCCTATTTATGTGAAATGCTGTCTATTTATGTGCCTCATGACTGCTGAATTTGTCTTGTTGGGGGCCTAATGATTGAATTTTTACTTGTTGGGAGCCTCATGATTGCTGAATTTGTCTTGTTGGGGGCCTCATGATTGCTGAATTTGTCTTGTTGGGGGCCTCATGATTGCTGAATTTGTCTTGTTGGGGGTCACATGATTGCTAACTGCGTGACTATGTGAAAAGCTGAATCCTTATCATATGAGACAATAGCATTAAACCTACTTTTTTAGCTTTTTTAAACAGAAAATAAAACTGGGAGGTTCTAAAAAAATTATGGAGCACTTCCTTCTTCCGGCTTGAAGGAGGAAGTGCTCGATATCGAGGCTTGCAACGCGTCCATTCGGACACTTGCACCTCGTTGAAACGCTGGGCGGAGAGCAGCGTTCTGGGTAATTAACCCCGCCGCATCTAGCCGCTCAGCTGTGGCAATTAGAGCTAACTTGAATCACGAGTATCCACCGTGGTTATTCGTGATTAATTTGTAGACAGCAAGCCTCCAACTAGCTCTGCCAACATGTAATGGCTACGCACATTTCTCAGTTTGGGGGGGGGGCCCGGACTGATGATTTGTGAGGGGCCCCAAAATTTCTGATGGCGGCCCTGGTTAGCAGGGGTATGTGTGCCCCTGCTAAAACGCCGCTATCGCGTGGCTAAACGGGGGTCCCTTACCCCCCGAAATCCCCTCCGTGCAGCCGGGGGGATCTCTTCCGGATTGAGGCAGGGCTAACCGCCGCAGCCCTGCCCCCCGCGCGTCTGTCAGCGCGTATCTCCGCCTCTCCCCCACCCCTCTCAGTCTTCCTTCACTGAGAGGGGCGGAGGAGAGGCGGCGATGCGCCGCTGATTGACGCGACTAGAGGCAGGGCTGCGGCCGTTAGCCCTGCCTCCAGGAGCAGCAAAATCTACGACCAATTTGGTCGTTGATTTTGCGGGGGGGGGTTGGGGGTGAAGGGACCCCCGTTTAGCCGCGGGATAGCGACGTTTTAGCAGGGGCACACGTGCCCAAATATCTCGGTCCCCTCCATTGTGCCGCTGCCCGCTACCCCTTCTGAACGATCTGCATCTGGAACTCCAGTCTCCGCTACTGGGCTTTCATTGTCCCGTCCTTGAGTGCGCTTTTGTGGTTAGGAGAATTCAGCATAAAATGCTCCCGGCTACATGAGCGCAATGGAGGGGGCACATGGATGGGACTGAACATGCGTAATAGCTGCAACTGGAGCTCTAGTTGCAGATCTTTCAGAGGGGGCAGCAGATCAACAGAGGTGGCCTGGAGGACACTGATGGACCCAATATACTACAGGAGAATTGAAGAAGCTACAGATAAAAATATTTTTGTTCCGAGGCAGGTGTGCTTTAAAGAGCAGGGAGAAGACCCTGCTGGCAGACCAGAGATCAGACAAGGCTTTTCTGTCAAATTGATCTTCAAAGCCACATGGCTAATGGTGTCCTCCTGGTGACAAACTATCAGAAAAATCAGGCAACATTCATCAAAGGACAGTGACCAGCTTAGGAAAATGCAATGCCCAACTGCCTGAACCATTTGTGATAAGAACTGAGGTGCCAGTTAGATGTTATCCCATTGGTTGATTACATCTCTACCATAATTCCTACCACCGGCATCAGTGATTATGTTGAGGAACTAAAAAAAACTGTATTGCCAGAGGCCACCCATAAGCTGTGACCTCATGCCTTTGGTCAGTCATCACTCAGGACATGGCTACAGTAACTATGTGGGGGGAGCAGGCCGTCTGCAGTAATTGTATGGCTCACCTTGAATCTTTGTCATCCTTTGACTTACTGGCACCTGCAATTAATTAGAATGATTTACTATGCAAGTAAATGAAACTCGAGACATTTGACATGTTAATAGCACCTCACAAAATCAACCTGAAAACTTTTGTCCTTCAATTTCAGCAGCTATTTGCATTAGTTTCAGTAACAGGTGGTGACATTAAGTTCGGAGGAACTGACTACTCAAACAAATCTCATGGCTATTTTGCCATTTTTTTTTTTTGCAATAGTATTATGTTTGGCGATTGCTGCAAAGTGGCCATAAACTGTAAGAAATTCAGATTACGATACACTTTAAATTGGATATGAATGTTAAACCAAGCAGAGACCATTAAAAAAAATAAATAAGAGCATGTAAATTGACAGAGGTCATGATATGAACTGAGCACCAGTGGTGCTCAGCAGAGCTCGAATATTCGAGTAGCTCGAATATTCGAGCTCTTTTTCAGCTATTCGAGCTCGGTATTCGAGCTCCGAATAGCTGGAGCTATTCGAATGGGCTATCCGAGTACACTCGAATAGCCCATTCACTATTCGAGCTATTCGAGCAACCCGGCGCTATTCGAGCTCGGTACCGAGCTCGAATAGCGTCATAGCCCAGATTGATGTCCTTAGAGCCAATCAGAGGGCTCCCAGGCCCTCTGACGGCAGCCAATCACAGAGGGGGACCCTGGCCAGCCCCTACCCTATAAATAGCGGCCGCCATGTTCCGTTTCTCCGTGCTTGCCTGAGACTTGTACAGAGAGAGAGTTGCTCCTTTGTGCTTTGGCTTAGCAAGAGCTCTATTGTGGTCATTTACCTAGCGTTTTTGCTCACATACACCTCCTATACACACCTATATTGTTGTTAGTTATTTAGACATTGTATTTTAGTTAGTAGCTTGTGTGTTACATTAGAGACAGGCAGCTGCTGCAAGCTTACAGGTTTAGGCCTCAGGGGGGCCTTGCCTCTGTGGGCAGCTGTCCTCTGTTTATTTCTCTCATCTATACCAGTATTTCTGCTGTCCTTTACTAATAGTATTGTAGTTATACTGTACTAGGAGTAGGACACTCACTGACTGTCACTGTTTATAGGCTACTAGCTAGCTCCTGCGTGTGTGCACTCACTCACTGTCTGTGTGTACACACACTCTATTTCCTTCTGATTACTGATAGATTATTGTTAGTTAGTTGTACTTACTTACTACTTACTCTTACTGTACCCGTAGGGACACTCACTGTCACTGTTCATATAGGCTACTAGCTCCTGCGTGTGCGCACTGCACTCACTGTCTGAGTGTACACACACAACACACACTCTATTTCCTTCTGATCGCTGATTGATTATCGTAATTAGTTAGTTGTACTTACTGTTACTACTTACTCTTACTGTACTAGGAGTCTAGGACACTCAGTCACTGTCCATAGGCTACTAGCTCCTGCGTGCGTGCACTCACTGTCTGAGTGTACACACACCCACACTCCATTTCCTTCTGATCGCTGATTGATTATCGTAATTAGTTAGTTGTACTTACTGTTACTACTTACTCTTACTGTACTAGGAGTCTAGGACACTCAGTCACTGTCCATAGGCTACTAGCTCCTGCGTGCGTGCACTCACTGTCTGAGTGTACACACACCACCCACACTCCATTTCCTTCTGATCGCTGATTGATTATTGTAATTAGTTAGTTCTACTTACTGTTACTACTTACTCTTACTGTACTAGGAGTCTAGGACACTCAGTCACTGTGTTCATAGGCTACTAGCTCCTGCGTGCGTGCACTCACTGTCTGAGTGTACACACACCACCCACACTCCATTTCCTTCTGATCGCTGATTGATTATTGTAATTAGTTAGTTCTACTTACTGTTACTACTTACTCTTACTGTACTAGGAGTCTAGGACACTCAGTCACTGTGTTCATAGGCTACTAGCTCCTGCGTGCGTGCACTCACTGTCTGAGTGTACACACACCACCCACACTCCATTTCCTTCTGATCGCTGATTGATTATTGTAATTAGTTAGTTCTACTTACTGTTACTACTTACTCTTACTGTACTAGGAGTCTAGGACACTCAGTCACTGTGTTCATAGGCTACTAGCTCCTGCGTGCGTGCACTCACTGTCTGAGTGTACACACACCCACACTCCATTTCCTTCTGATCGCTGATTGATTATTGTAATTAGTTAGTTCTACTTACTGTTACTACTTACTCTTACTGTACTAGGAGTCTAGGACACTCAGTCACTGTGTTCATAGGCTACTAGCTCCTGCGTGCGTGCACTCACTGTCTGAGTGTACACACACCCACACTCCATTTCCTTCTGATCGCTGATTGATTATTGTAATTAGTTAGTTCTACTTACTGTTACTACTTACTCTTACTGTACTAGGAGTCTAGGACACTCAGTCACTGTGTTCATAGGCTACTAGCTCCTGCGTGCGTGCACTCACTGTCTGAGTGTACACACACCACCCACACTCCATTTCCTTCTGATCGCTGATTGATTATTGTAATTAGTTAGTTCTACTTACTGTTACTACTTACTCTTACTGTACTAGGAGTCTAGGACACTCAGTCACTGTGTTCATAGGCTACTAGCTCCTGCGTGCGTGCACTCACTGTCTGAGTGTACACACACCCACACTCCATTTCCTTCTGATCGCTGATTGATTATTGTAATTAGTTAGTTCTACTTACTGTTACTACTTACTCTTACTGTACTAGGAGTCTAGGACACTCAGTCACTGTGTTCATAGGCTACTAGCTCCTGCGTGCGTGCACTCACTGTCTGAGTGTACACACACCACCCACACTCCATTTCCTTCTGATCGCTAAATGATTATTGTAATTAGTTAGTTCTACTTACTGTTACTACTTACTCTTACTGTACTAGGAGTCTAGGACACTCAGTCACTGTGTTCATAGGCTACTAGCTCCTGCGTGCATGCACTCACTGTCTGAGTGTACACACACCACCCACACTCCATTTCCTTCTGATCGCTGATTGATTATTGTAATTAGTTAGTTCTACTTACTGTTACTACTTACTCTTACTGTACTAGGAGTCTAGGACACTCAGTCACTGTGTTCATAGGCTACTAGCTCCTGCGTGCGTGCACTCACTGTCTGAGTGTACACACACTAAATTTACTTGTGATTACTACTGATTATTGTAACTGCTAGTTGTACTTCCTGACTGTTACTACTTACTTACTGTACTAGGGGACACTCACTCAGTCACCTCACCAACCAACCCACTCCATTAAAGTACCCCACTTTTCACCCGCCCTTTTAAAAAACTTTTGTCTATACGCCCAAAACATTGAAGATGTCTGGAAGTGGCAGCCAGCGCGGTTTGGGCAAGGGGAAGGGCAGCAAGGGAATCAGGAGGAGAGGGAGCAGCATTGTGGCAAGCCGCGGCCGCGGGCGCGCCACCATGCACAGTTCCGCAGCAGCAGCAGCAGCGTCAGTGGCTAACATTCCTCCCATAGCCACTGGCCGTGGACGCCTTGGGCGCCGCCCAGCAGGAGCATCTGCAACTCACGCTGCAGAGACACAGCAGCAGCAGCGTGTAGCACCTGCTCCCATTTTCCTCCAGCCGGGTCGGAAACGTCCCATTGAGGAAAAGGATGCAGACACTGTGGTGCAACTCATGACGGAGGATGAGCAGCCCGCCATCAGCTCTGCATCCGAGGCCTCCACCCTCACCACCACCACCACCACCACCACCACCCCTGTTCGCAGCAGCCGCCCAGCAGGGTCTGGGGAGGAGGCCAGTTCACCGTCACTCGCCGACCTGTCATTCAGCAGTCTTTTGACCCCAGGCATCATGAGTAAATTGTCTGCTGTTGTTGGCGATCTTGAGGAGGAGATGCTGATGGGCACTTTGGGGGATGAGGGATTGGACAGCAAGACTGTGGCGACAGTCAAGCAGCCCATCCATGCATCAGGAGAGGAGTTTGGGGGGTCCTCATCCCAGCAGGACATGTTTCAGGAGGGGGAGGATGATGATGACCCGGTGACAGACAGAGACTGGGTGCCACCACCTCCAGGGGATGTCGTCCTCAGCAGCTCTGAGGAGGAGGAGGAGGATGCGCTTGTGGGCCCTGCAAGGAGGCGCATCATTGCAAGCATTGGCAGCGTCCCACAGCCTGCTGGTGTCTCAGGCTCAGCAGCAGCAGCAGCAGCATCAGCCAGTACCACCACCAGCCGCACCCAAGCCCCCCCCCCAACCACCACAGGGAGACAGGCAGCAGCGCTTCCATGCCGTAGGGGGAAGTTTCTGTCACCAATCTGGCGGTTTTTCACCATGCCCACTGTGTACAGCAAGTACGCCACTTGCAACCACTGTCAGCGGAAGTTGAGCAGAGGTGCAGACCCCTTAAAGTTCAGCACCAGCTCGCTCATCAACCACCTTGCGGCTAAACATTTCCACCAGCATGAGGAGTTCCAGAGGCTGAAGGCATCTGCTGCTGGCAGTGGCACCACACCCATCACTGCACAGCCTTCAGCAGCAGCAGCAGCAACAGCAGCCACCCGCCCTCCTGCTCCTCCAGCAGCACCAGCAGGAGTGCGGAAACGCACTGCTCCTCCCCCCTCTGCAACTCCTGCCGCCGACACTGAGGCCTGTTCTGGCAGCCAGTCCTCAGTGGCCTCCTCTGCTGTGTCTGCTGATTCCCGTGTCAGCAAAAGGCCACGCCAGAGCCTTTTGAGCGAGTCCTTCCAGGGGGTGGTTAGGGCTCTGCCTCCCAGCAGCCGTCGCGTGCGGCAGCTGAACGGCTTGCTGGCACGGGCCATGTGCTCCCAACTCCTGCCGTACACGCTCGTGCAGTAGGGGAGCGACATTCGTGCGCTGCTTGCTTGCGCAGCCCCAGACTGGCAGCTCCCCAGCAGACACTTCTTTGCCCGCAAGGCCATTCCTGCACTGCACCGCTTTGTGATGGCCAATGTGGAGCGAGGGCTGGAGCACGCGGTTGGTGAAAGGGTCCACGTCACCATGGACTCCTGGAGCAGCCGCTTCGGGACAGGCCGCTACCTGTCCTTCACTGTCCACTGGGTCAGCTTGGTGGAAGGGGGTGAGGATGGGAGAGCAGCAGCGGGCACAGCAGCAGCAGCAACACAGTGGGTGGTGCCACCCCGCAGGGTCAGGGGAACTGCAGCAGGTTCCTCCGATCCTCTGCCATCCTCCGGCACACCTGGCCAAACTGAACTGCTGGAAACGGCAAGGAATGTTGTGCGTCACTTCCGGCGCTCGGCTGCAGCCTGTGCGAGCCTGGAAGACGTGCAAAAGGAGCTGGATCTGCCACGCCATCGGCTGATCCTTGACGTTCCGACTCGCTGGAACTCCACCCTGGCGATGTTGGAGCGTCTGGTTGAACAGAGGCACGCTGTCAAACAGTACCTTGCCCTGGCCACTGTTTCCGCAGCTCAGAGAAGGGACAAGACCAGCAACATCCCGTCCATCGTCCCCGATGATGACTGGAGGCACATGCAGCAGGTGTGCTTAGTGCTGGCTCCCTTCCTGCAGGCCACAAACATGGTGAGCAGGGACCATGCTATGGTCTGCGAGTGGGTGCCCCTGGTTTCTCTGCTGAACAGGGCCCTCGATGCTTTGCTGGAACAGGGAGCGGCAGCCTTGGACCAGCAGGAGCGGCAACCAGCTGCGCAGTCCACCTCTGAGGGGGAGGAGGAGGAGGACTTGGTGGAGGTCCCTGACCTGGCTGCTGATGAGGGGGATCAGCACAGCGCAGCTGAGTTGGTGCGGGGGTGGAGAGAGGATGAGGCGGCAGAGGAGGAGGATGAGGACAGCACTGACGTCGATGTGCCAGCAGACGTGGCCCGCCTCTTCCCAATGGCAGCGCACATGCTGACGTGCCTGCGCAGGGACCCCAGGGTGATCCAGATGAAGCAGAGGGAGGACATCTGGATCAGCATGATGTTGGACCCACGCCTCAAGGGGAAGTTGAGCCAGTTCCTGCCGCCTGCAGGAGGAGACCCAGCGCAACAAATAAGGAGCTTGCAGCAGGCCCTTGTTGAGCGCTTGGAGGAAGCCTTCCCCCAGCCTTCCACCCCCACTGTCCAGCAGCCAGCACAGAGGCAGCAGCAGGTGCCTGCATCCAGCAGCAGCAAGCGCCCCACAGACCTGCTGTCTCTCAGCCACGAGCTCTACAGGACTGTAGAGGCTCCGGCAGCAGTGACTAGAGAGGAGATGCATGCAGCAGCATCCTCCTCCGGTCACAGCCAGCGCCTGACCCGCATGGTGGCTGACTACATGGGGTCGTACAGCGGGCTTGACAGCGATGCCCCTGTTGATCCCATGGAGTATTGGGTCAAGCGCATGGAGATCTGGAGCGAGCTGGCGCAGTACGCCCTGGAAGTGCTGTCCTGCCCCCCTTCCAGCGTGCTGTCCGAGCGCTGCTTCAGTGCAGCTGGTGGCGTGGTCACCGAGAAACGCTCACGTCTGTCTCACAAGTCTGTGGACAGACTGACGTTTCTCAAGATGAACCAGGCGTGGGTGGAAGGCGAGTTCCTGGCCCCTGTTGTCGGCGAGAGGGGGACATGAACTGGCTGCCGGAACCATCGTTAATGTGCCTTACCACCCTTTACCACCTCCTGGCTCCTGCTCACTAAGCCAGCCTGGTTCACTTTGACTATTACGTCGCCTGCAGCCACACATTTTACACCTACAGTACCTGCTGTGTACTGCCCTTCTGCTGTCTGTCTGTGTTTCCCACTGCCAGGGTACACAGAATTACCTTCTTCTGCTGCCACTCTGCCACCAGCTATTACGTCAAACAATAGCTATATTGGTTGCAAAACCAAAACCAAACAAACCATTAAAAAAAAAAAGGTTTAATTTTTCTGAGGTGCCCGGGTTGAAAACTGTTTTGTTCCAGTTGTGTATTGGACACAATGTGGGCTGCACGACCGCTGTCTGGGACCTCCTGTTGTGTTTATTTACAGCCCTGGTATCACCGCTAGGTACCAGGGCTATTATGTCACGCTGCCTACCTGCTGCCACACTCACACTGCTCCTCCATACCTCCTCCTGCTGCTGCTGCTGCTGTCTGTCTGTGTTTCCCACTGCCAGGGTACACAGATGATTTACCTTCTGCTGCCACTCTGCCACCAGCTATTACGTCAAACAATAGCTGCTCGCCTACTCCTCCATTCCTCCTCCTCCTGCTGCTGCTGTCTGTCTGTGTTTCCCACTGCCAGGGTACACAGATGATTTACCTTCTGCTGCCACTCTGCCACCAGCTATTACGTCAAACAATAGCTGCTCGCCTACTCCTCCATTCCTCCTCCTGCTGCTGCTGTCTGTCTGTGTTTCCCACTGCCAGGGTACACAGAATTACCTTCTTCTGCTGCCACTCTGCCACCAGCTATTACGTCAAACAATAGCTATATTGGTTGTAAAACCAAAAACCAAAAAACCATAAAAAAAAAAAAAGGTTTAATTTTTCTGAGGTGCCCGGGTTGAAAACTGTGTTGTCCCAGTTGTGTATTGGACACGATGTGGGCTGCACGACCGCTGTCTGGGACCTCCTGTTGTGTTTATTTACAGCCCTGGTATCACCGCTAGGTACCAGGGCTATTATGTCACGCTGCCTACCTGCTGCCACACTCACACTGCTCCTCCATACCTCCTCCTGCTGCTGCTGCTGCTGTCTGTCTGTGTTTCCCACTGCCAGGGTACACTACACAGATGATTTACCTTCTGCTGCCACTCTGCCACCAGCTATTACGTCAAACAATAGCTGCTCGCCTACTCCTCCATTCCTCCTGCTGCTGTTGCTGTCTGTCTGTGTTTCCCACTGCCAGGGTACACAGAATTACCTTCTGCTGCCACTCTGCCACCAGCTATTACGTCAAACAATAGCTATATTGGTTGCAAAACCAAAACCAAACAAACCATTAAAAAAAAAAAAAAGGTTTAATTTTTCTGAGGTGCCCGGGTTGAAAACTGTGTTGTCCCAGTTGTGTATTGGACACAATGTGGGCTGCACGACCGCTGTCTGGGACCTCCTGTTGTGTTTATTTACAGCCCTGGTATCACCGCTAGGTACCAGGGCTATTATGTCACGGCGAGCTGCCTGCCTCATTGACTGCCTGCTGCCACACACTCATCCTCCTCCTCCTGCTGCTGAATTTACCTCCTGCTGTCTTTGTGTTTCCACTGCCAGGGAGCACATACAATGGCGCTTCCAACATGCGTGCGCCCACCAGCTATTTGTTACGCTCAAAAATAGCTGCATTTCTTTAAAAAAAAAATTGAAAAGAGAAATACGTGAAGAAGAAGAAGACGATATTGAAAAAGAAGGAGAAGGAGAAGATGAAGATGAAGAAGAAGATGAAGAAGAAGATGAAGAAGATGATGAAGAAGATGAAAAAGAAGAAGAAGATGAAGAAGATGAAGAAGATGAAGAAGAAGAAGAAGATGAAGAAGAAGAAGAAGATGAAGAAGAAGAAGAAGATGAAGAAGATGAAGAAGAAGAAGAAGAAGAAGATGAAGAAGATGAAGAAGATGAAGAAGAAGAAGAAGAAGATGAAGAAGAAGAAGAAGATGAAGAAGAAGATGAAGAAGAAGATGAAGATGAAGAAGAAGAAGAAGATGAAGAAGAAGAAGAAGATGAAGAAGATGAAGAAGATGAAGAAGAAGAAGATGATGAAGAAGAAGAAGAAGAAGAAGAAGATGTAGAAGAAGAAGAAGAAGAAGAAGACAATATAGAAGAAGAAGAAGATATAGAAGAAGAAGATCTAGAAGAAGAAGAAGAAAGATAAAGAAGAAGAAGAACAAGTATATACAGTAACACTACTGAACAAAATTAAGGACACAACTTCTCTTTCCACCTTTTTTTTTAAAGGAACATCCCCACATAATCACTTGCTGTTGTTACTTGGAAAAAAAGATGTTTCTTGCATCATTCACCCTCAAAACAAGTGTTGGAAGCTATTTAAGGCCAATTCGAATAGTCAGCTCGAATAGTGAGCTCGAATACCGACTCGAATAGTGAGCTCGAAGTCCGAGGTCGAATCGAATAGTAAAAATTATTCGACTCGAATATTCGACTGACCTCGAATAATTTACTATTCGAATTCGACCAAACTCGAATTTTAAAAAGGGGTATTTGAGCATCACTACTGAGCACTGAGGGTGACAGCAATGGGTTGCTGCATGTAATAGATAGCGGAGATACCGCCACAGAGGCAAGCGGCACGGCGGCTATCTCCACGTATCAACCGGCGGCCTCTGCCGCGCAGTTACATGCTGCTGCTCTGCCTGGTCCTTCTATTGCACATAGATTAAGGGATACGCGCGCGCCAGGCGACAGGACCTTTATGCGAATAGAAGGGGAGTCAGCTGATCTGCCAAGTCAGCTGACTCCAACAGGATTGGCTGAGTGATGGGGGCGGCGCTGCGGGGCATCTCTGTATATATAGTACTAGTCTGTCAGTTGCCCCATGTCTGCTGTTGCGAATGCTAACGTGTTAGCGCTCAGACCCCAGTCATATCCCAAAGTGTGCTAGAACCAGCTGGAGCTGGGGATCCACACTTAGGGCTGGAACCCACAGGAGCGCTTTTGGCAGCGTTTTGGCAGCACTGCGATACGCTAGCAGTTTGCCAAAACGCTGGACTAATGTTAATGGATGGGGCAACTTCCACAGGAACGTTTGCGTTTCTCAGAAACGCAAAACGCAGGACGTGCAGAATTTTGGGAGCGTTAGCGCTTCAATGTAAAGTATTGAACCGCTAGCGGAAACGCTCAGCAAAACCTAAACTGAGCGGTTTTGCTAGCGTTTTGCGGTTCAGCACACTGTTTACAAAATGAAAAATAATTCACAGGACCAATCAGGATAAAAACGCAAAACGCTACGCACCCGCTGGGGAAAAAAATACAATGTTGCAAAACACGACCAAAAACGCGCATGAATCCGCTTGCAAACCGCTCAGACGAAACGCTAGCGGTTGCGTTTCGCGTTTGCGGTTTTCAGTGGGTTCCAGGCCTAAAGCTGGCCACTAACGGTCCAGTTTCTAGCGAAAAATCGTTCGAGCGATCAGAAATTCTGATCGGATTGGTTGTAAATAATCTCCATTGATGGACACAATCGATTATGAACGAGTGAAAAAAATGTCGCCCGAATGAATTTTCGTCGAACGAAAATTTGGATTTTCTTGGTGGTCGAGATAGATAGGAAGCAATGATTGGTTAGTTGATGGTGTAGTGAACGATTTTTCGTCCGATCAGAATTTCTGATCGCTCGAACGATTTTTCGCTAGAAATTGGACAGTTAGTGGCCAGCTTCAGGCCCAGTGCACACTGAGCGGATCCGTCTGCCGAATCCGCCTGAAAATCTGCGTGGCTAATGTATCTCTATGGGCTGGTGCACACCGGCGGTTTGAGGTTTTTACCAAGCCGCAAACGTGCCTCTTGCTGCACGTTTGCTAAAAACCTCAAACCGCCGGTATGCACCAGCCCATAGAGATACATTAGCCACGCGGATGCTGATGCGGATGCGGCCGGCGGATCTCATACAAAATCCGCTCTGTGTGCACCTGGCAAATATCGGCTCTCTGCTCCCAAAACCGCTAGCGTTTTGACGATCTGCTAGCGGTTTTGGTGTGCACTGGGCCTTAGCCAGCTTAAAGTACTAATTGCATTGTAATATCTGTTATGACCTTCTGCTTCCTTTGACTATTCTCCTGCTTGTTGATTCTGTACCTCTGCTCATCTGATTCCAGTTGCCGACTCTGCCTGAACGTGACACTGAATCAGCCTTCTGTCTTTGTACTTTATCTGTCCGTACGTTGCCTACTCTGCTTGTCTGACCTTCCTGTCCTCACCGGTGGGCCTAGCCACTGGTGAGGGATCTCTAGTAGCTTTCACCTACTCCTCAGGCGAAGCACTGTCTGTAACACCTGCTCCTCAGGTGTTCGCTAGTTGCAGTATAGTCTTAATCGCCTGCTCCTCAGGTGATCATCCTTGCAGCACAGTCAGTGGTCCCTGCGCCTCAGGTGTCCACTGGCTGCAGTACAGTCTGAATCACCTGCTCCTCAGGTGATCATTGGCTGCAGTACTGTCTGAGTCACCCGCTCCTCGGGAGATCTCCTCTTACTCATTACTGTTGCACCAAACACTATCTCACATTGGTTGTCCTGTTACATAGTTACATAGTTATTTTGGTTGAAAAAAGACATACGTCCATCGAGTTCAACCAGTATAAAGTACCGTGTCTGGTTATACTAGCATTATTGGTGATTCTGCAGATCACCACATAATCAGGTATAGCATCTGTATTATTGGTGATACTGCAGATCACCAATGATCAGAAAATCTGTTTTGCTGACACCAATCGTTACAGTGCACACCAAGAGTGCTTCTGAGTGCTTTTAAAAATGCCAGCGCTTTGAACAGCGCTTGGCTAATGTATTTGTATGGTATGAATCACATGAGAGCTATGATTCCCCCCCCCCCCCCCCCCAAACGCAGGTCCTGCAGCATTTGAGGCGATTCAATGTTAAGTATAGGAAAGTGGAAAATCCCTATAAAAAGCGCTATAAAAGTACAAATAATAAATTGCTACACCAGAGGGGGGAAGAGGAAGTATATAGCAGCCAGGGGCCCATTGTGATATCACATGCAGTTACCACAATGAACCAAGTTTTTCCATTTGGCTCAGTTGATACATTCAACCAATTTCAGCCTAAAATCGATTAAAACATTGAGCTATGCTTGCCGTGGCACCGATTTTCATCCAATAAAATTATTATATCATATGTTCGATCTGATTCAAAATTGCTAAATGTATGGCCAGCTTTATAGTGTTTGGCTACATTGATGCAGATTCCGTATAAAAGGGAAATATAGAGAGCAATATCCTTAGAGGTGTGCCACAACACCTACGTAGACTTTATGCCAGTACAAGGATATGTATCAAAAATATTGATGCACTGGGAGACATCTCAGAGTTCACTTCAACCTGAATTATCGCAAATTCTTTCTGTTTTAAGAAAGCAAACTTTTGTTTTCCAAAAATCTATTAAAGAAACTCAAAAAGTTTATATGCAAAAATGCAAAAAGGTCTTTATTGAAGATAACACACTTGTGCAAAAATATTCATAGAAGGTATCCTTCAAAGAACATATTCCATAGCAGAGAATGGTGAACATGTAGTAGTGGTTGGCATTCAAGATTAGTGCAGTTGTAAATATTACAACTGCACTAATCTTGATATATATTCACCATTCTCTGCTATGGAATGTTCTTTGAAGGATACCTTTTAGGGCCCTTTTCCACTAGCAATCGCTAGCGTTCACGCTGAACGCTAGCGATTGCTGAATCGCAATTAGCGGCGATTCCCCGACATTCGCGGCCGCGATTTTGCTATGCTATGCACTGCATAGCAAAATCGCGGCAAAAGTCGCTCCGCGGCGCGATCGCGATCAAGTAAAAAACGAATCGCGGTAGTGGAAATGACCTACCGCGATTCCTATGTTAAAAAGCAAACCGTAGCGATTGTAAAATCGCTAGCGGTTTGCGTTTTTGCGATTCAGCCAGCGCAAACGCGCTGGTGGAAAAGGGCCCTTATGAATATTTTTGCACAAGTGTTTTTTTTTTTTTTTTTCACAATTAAGCTTTATTGAATGCAAACTTAAGTGACATTTGGAGGTTTACAAGCAATAACATAGTTAAGTCGGTACAGATTTATAAGCTTTATACACTATAGAAAAAAAAAAGTAGATAACAGGTGCTTAAGAACAACTGGACAAGAATCATGAAAAATGTACATATTATCACATTTCTATCTTTAAAAGAAAGAACTACAGATTAGGTGAGTTGGAGAAGGTGAATATCCTAAAGAGATGTATTATAGTGTTTTTTCTTCTTCGCTTTGTTAGGAGATTGCTAAGATATTCGAGTAGAGAGCGCAATTGTATTTTAAGTGGTGTCTTGTCCAGGGGAGTCTGTAGGGGTCCTTAAATACGTATAATATGGATAGTGCTCGGGGTTAGGTATATTACTCACTTTAAAGCCGTATTTTGGGGTACCAGGGACTAATAGGGGAGTATCAATGGGCAGAGGGCTGGGTATTTGCCAGCTTTTGAAGGGGGGGGGGGGAGGGTGGGAAGGGGAGAGTGGGAAGGAGAGGGGAGGGTGTGTGTGTGTGTGTGTGGGGGGGGGGGGCAGGGGGTTGGGGGAGGGGGAGGGAGCTTCACATCGTAGGGTGTTGTGTTGGATAGGAAGGATAATCCAATGGGGCATAACAATTTTTACAACGTAGCTTTGTACTCAGGTGTGTTTTTGAAGTCGTGCCAGAGAGCCCATGTTTTGGTGTATTGATCAGGTCTGTCATGTGCTGCAGAAATGATCTCCTCCATTTCTGCAATCCTATTTATCCTAGACCACCATTGTGCTATTGAGGGAATTTTGTCGGATTTCCACATGCAAGGGATTAAGGCTCTAGCCGCATTTATGAGGTGTAGGAGAATACCTTTTTTATAGTTTTTGGCTGAGATTGGGACCAAATGGAGTAGGTAGACTTCAGGGGAATACTTGACAGAGATGGAGGAGATCTTTTGGGCCCAAGTGTGAATCTCCTTCCAGTATTTCTGTATTTTCGGACAGGACCAGAAGATGTGTAGCAGGTCCCCGCCCACCGCTCCACACCTCCAGCACAGATCTTTGTTAAGGATACCCATGTGATGTAATTTTTCGGGAGTGTTGTACCAATGGGAAATTAGCTTGTAACCTAGTTCCTGCGTATTGACATTGGTAGAACCTTTGAGGTTATTTGTTAAGATCTGAGTCCATTGGTCGTCAGTAAAGGAGCTGCCTAGCTTTTGTTCCCATTTTCTTTGGGCGGGAAATTTATCAGGTAAGTTCAGGTTTAACAAAGTTTTGTACATCCATGATATCACATGCCTGTGGGGGGTCGTTGCGAGAGTCAATGTTTCAAAGTTGGTGAGGGGCCTGTCAATTTTGTATTTCCTGGCTAAAGAAGAGACAAAACTTTGGAGTTGTAGAAAGGACCATGATGAAATATTTTTCCCATTGGACAGGGCTTCAACCTGATTTTTTGGTTTGCACGACCCCCAACTGGACACATCCTTCAAGCGTATGATGGTAGGATCGGTGTGTGTTAGGAAGTTCGGGTCTAGTCCTGGAGTAAATTGGGGATTATTCAGTATTGGGGTAAGCGGTCCTGGGGAGGATGATAGTGAACCTTTAATTGTGAAAGAGCGAAAGGTTTGAATCGTGGACAAGATTAGGGGATGAGAGAGGGTTGATTTAGGGATATCTTTATTTAAAATCCAGGGTAATCCTGGTAGTGGAATATTAGAGAAGGCTTGCTCTATTTGTATCCATCGTTTAGTGGAGTTTGGGAAGCACCATTCCGGTATTCTGCAAAGGATAGCTGCCTGGTGATATTTATAGAGTAGTGGGTAGTTAAGTCCGCCTTCTAATTTGTCGAAGGCTAGCAAAGTGTGTTTAATGCGGGCAGGTTTCTTTCCCCATATAAAACTGTTGATGGCTGACTGTATTTTAGTGAATGACTGTTGAGGAATAGAGATGGGAACTGTTTGACTGATGTACAGGATCCTAGGTAGGACATTTATTTTAATGGATGCTAGTCTCCCAAACCAGGATAGGCATGGGTGCAAGTGCCATCTGTCCAGGTCTGCCTGGATTTTTTTGAAGAGAGGAGCATAGTTCAAATCGAAAAGTCTAGAGAGATTAATTGGAATCTGTATTCCTAGGTATCTGATTGAGGCCTTGGCCCATTGGAAGGGGAATAATGGTTTTATGGTTGTCAGAGTCACTGGCTTTAGGGATATGTTCATTGCATAGGATTTGGAAAGGTTAACCTTGTAGTTGGTCAAAGATCCAAAGTATTTTAATTTTTGTAGTAGGGCTGGGACAGAGGTGGATGGCTCAGTTAGAAAAAATAAGAGGTCATCAGCAGAGGCAGATACTTTATGTTCTGCATCTTTCACGGACACACCCTTTATGGATTGATCAGATCGTATCCAGTTAAGCAAGGGTTCTAGAACCATTATAAAGATTAGTGGGGACAGGGGACATCCCTGTCTCGTGCCATTAGACAGATCAAAGGGGGCTGAAAGTAGGCTGTTTACTTTAATTTTGGCAGATGGATTTGAATATAAAAGTGAGATCCAGTTTGTCATCTGTGAGCCTAGATCCATGTGGGTAAGAGAGGCCCGGATGAAATCCCAGGATACCCTATCAAAGGCTTTTTCGGCGTCGGTGGAGAGAAAAATTCCCTCCACCGAATGCCCGAGTCATCCAGGTATGGATTCCAAGTGCTCTCATGGTTCCGTCTTTGGCCTCCCTATCCAACATGAATCCTACTTGATCAGGGTGTATTCTGGAAGAGAGTAAGGGTAAAATTCGTGTGGCTATAATTTTGGCAAACAGTTTTATATCCGTGTTCAGAAGAGAAATGGGTCTGTAGCCCGAACAGGACTGCGGGTCCTTGTCTGGTTTATGTATCACTGTTATGTGTGCTTCAAGTAATTGTTTAGAAGGAGTAGTGTCCGCTGTCACTTCATTGAATGCAGAAATAAAATGTGGAGTTAAAATTTCTGCGTATACTTTGTAGAATTGTGCTGTAAAGCCATCAGGCCCAGTCCTTTTGTTAGCTTTTAGTGTTTTGATTGCTTCTAGAATTTCGTCTTTGGATATTGGGGAGTTTAGATTAGATTTCTCTTCAAGGTTTAATTTGTTTAGACCGTATTTGGCCAAGAATTGAGAGATAGCTTGTGTTCTGGAGAGAGGTGCATGTGAATCACTGGAGGGGGTGGGGAGATTATACAAACTATGATAGAAGTTTTTGAATTCCTCAGCAATCTCTCTGGAAGTAATTTTTTTTCTCTTGTTTGGAATTAATTAGGGATTTAACCTGCATGCTAGCAGTTTTTTTTCCCGTAAAGCTCGAGCTAGAAGGGCCCCTGATTTATTAGCATGTTCATAGAATATTCCCCGTGATAGTAGGAATTTCCTCTTAGTTTGGTATGAGAGAAGTTTTTGGAGTTGCTTGCGTAAAGAGCTGATTTCGTCTAGAAGAGGAGCAAGTAGAGATGCTTTATGCTTTGACTCCAATATTTTAATTTTGGAGTGCAGTAAATCAATGTGGGCTTGTTTTTCTCTCTTGATTCTAGCTCCTATACGAATCAGTTGGCCTCTTATATATGGCTTATGCGCCTCCCATACTAAAAGGGCTGACTGATCCGGGGATTTGTTTAGGTGGAAGTATTCCATAATGTGGTGTTTTATTTCCTTTACATGGGTCTCTTCTGAAAGTATAAAAGGGTTTAATCTCCAGCAAAAGGATTTGGGTATGGTAAATGGTGGCTTTAAGAGAAGTGAAACTGGCGCATGGTCTGCTAGATTTAAAATGCCTATGTTAGCTTTGAGTACCAATGCCGCGTCTCTCTGCTGGACAAAAAGGTAGTCTAGGCGAGAATATCGTTTATGGAGACCTGAGTAAAAGGAGAAATCTCTGTCATCTGGATGGAGGAGACGCCAGGCATCTACTAAAGATAGCCTATCTAGTTGATCCCTTATTTTTTTGATATCTCTGAATTTGATAGAAGAAGTGCCATTGGATGTGTCCAGTAGGGGGTTTAAGGGGACATTAAGATCGCCCCCTAGGGATAGAGACCCTTGGTAAAAAGAGAGGAGAGAGTCGGTTACTTTTCTAAAAAAGCTAACCTGCCCTGTATTTGGAGCGTAGATGTTGGCCAGGGTAATATCTCGGTCCTGTATTTTTCCATGTACAAATAGGTATCTCCCTTCTGGATCTTCCAGTTTAGAGATCAGTTGAAAGTTTACAGATCTATGGATCAGTATGGAAACTCCTTTTGTCTTGTCTAATGGAGAAGGGGCATGAAAATATAGTGGGTAATGTTTGTCGTAGAATTTGGGTATTGCTTTTTTGCAAAAGTGGGTTTCTTGGAAGAAAGCGAAAGTAACGCCCTCTTTCCGAATATAATTCAGAAAGTTAGATCTCTTTTGTGGAATATTTAATCCATTAGTATTATAAGAGAGGAGTTTCCATTGTTGAGTCCTTTCATTAGTTTGAGGAGGCATTATTAAGCTTTGTATCACTAGCACAAGTAAAAGGCGTATAGGTAGCCAAAGATCAAGCATTATGTATAATCAGTAGAAGGTAGAAGTCAAGGGAGATGGGGAAGGGTGGTGGGGGAGTGGAAAAGGAGTGGGTGAGGGCAGGTAATAGGGAGGGGGAGAAGGAGGGAGAGGTGGGGGGAGAGGGAAAGCCCTGGTAGCACCCTTATCTAAAGAGTAACTTTAAAGGAGAGAACAGAAAAATAAATTCGGTAAAACAGTGAGGAATATTAATTAGGATAAGCTCACGTGGGTAAGTCGAGGTTTCTCAAGGGAGAAAGCTCGAATACTCACTCTACTAAGGTGAGAGGTTGTCAGAGAACCGGTCTCTGGGGTGGAGGTAGACTAGATCACCTCCGAGAGACTGGGAACTCGAGTTGCCAAAAAGAAACAACAAAAATGGCTAACCAAGAGATGAACCAGACATGATAAAAGCAAACATAAACAGTTGGCTGTGGGAAGTGTGTCCACAGTCACTGTATTTCCAACCACTAAGTACTAACCATAACAGAGAGACAATGAATTGCCTTTCAGTGAACCTTAATTGCGAATTGGTGAACTTGGGGGGGAGGGGAGACCTGGGGGGGGAGGGGAGAGGGGGGGCGGGAGTAGGAAGGGGGGGGGAAGGGGGAGAGGAGAGGGGTGTGAGAGAAGGGAGGAGAGGGAGAGAGGGGGGGGGAAGGAATGGGGGGGAGGGGATAGGGAAGGGGGGGGAGGGGGAAGAAGGGGAAGGGGTTTGGTGGGGGGGAAGGATGAGGGGGGGGATTGGGAGGTGTAGGGGGGTTCACCTATTCTGGATAAACTGTAATCAACATATATAAAGGTAACACATAAATTTCAGTAGCTGCAACAAGCATATATGTGTATATTGACTCTTTGGTGTGGAGAACCACAGGTATGGTAAGTAAGTAGCATAAACAGCCTCAACAATATAAAAGGACCAGCAACTATGTTGAGGTGGCAATCTGTAGCTGCTGGATAATCAACAATGTAAGATTATCAGATAGAAGGAATTTCTATGGTGTGACAAGAGAAGGTTCAGTCTTCCTCTAGCGTGGCACATCCCAGATCTGCAGCAATATCCATAGTGACAGCTTTAGCGGGGGTCTTGTTGCCCTGATTTTTTGGAAGAAGGAGGTCTGGAGCGCGTATCTGGGGTCTCAAAGCTAGAGAAGGCATCTGTCCCTTGTGTTTTGAATTCAGCATACCACAGCGGTAGATCCGGTACAGTTATATTCAGTGTGGCGCAGAAATCATCCAAATCCGCAGGTGTGCGGAGGAAAGTGGTGTTGCCGCTGTCTGTTACGGACAGCGCGAAGGGGAAGCGCCAGCGGTATTTGTAGTTCTTTTCCACCAGTAGTTGCAAAAGTGGCTTTAGTGCCTTTCTTTGTTGCAGCGTTAATGGGGAGAGATCTTGGTAAAGGGCTATGTGGGAGTCATTAAAAAGTATATCATCCTGTGAGCGAGCGGCTTTCATTATGTCCTCTTTCAGTTGGAAAGATGAGAGGCAGCATATAATGTCTCGAGGAGGATCTGAGTCATTTCCGGGAGGTTTAAGAGCTCGGTGGGCTCTCACAAAATCTATAGGCTGGTCTTTGGGCCTAGTAAGTAGCTCATTAAAGACAGACGTTAAGGCCGGGGAAATCTGGTCATCAGGTATTGACTCTGGAATTCCCCGTACCCTGATATTGTTGCGTCGTCCCCTGTTATCAAGATCTTCCAAGTGTCTTTGGTGGGCGATTAGCCTAGTGTTGTGCATCTGGGAGGCTCTGGATAATGATTTGATCCTAGTGTCTCTTTTTGCCCCTGTCTTTTCAATAGTGGATATGCGTTCCGCAATGGCGGCCATATCTTAACGAACTTCCGCAATAGCGTTAGTAAATGTTGATTTAATGTCCTCTGCAAAGTCCCTTAGGTGAGAGTACGTGACTGTGTCCCTCCTTTTGGGTGTTTTAGGGTACTCACGGTCAGAGGATTCCCTGGATGTGAGGGAGCCATCGGGCGAAGGACTGCGTGGCGCCGCCATCTTGGAAGCAGAGGCTGGGGCCTTGCGGGCAGATTGAGAGCGGAACAGCTCCGGTAAGCTTCTCCCAGATTGCGGACGGGTGTTGTTGCTGGTCCTAGAGGAGTTTTGGCCTCGGGTCCTGCGGTCCATAGTGGTTAGGAGCAAGTGGTTGGGACGGAGCAGGAAGAGATAGCGGTGTCTGGTTCAGGAGCTCTACACTCAAGCGGCCATCTCTCTTGAGCGTCAAGCCACGCCCCTTTGCACAAGTGTTATCTTCAATAAAGACCTTTTTGTATTTTTGCATATAAACGTTTTCAGTTTGTTCAATATTTTTGATACATATCCTTGTACTGGTGTAAAATTCCTTGATGCAGAGGCAGATGATTCAATCACCTGTCTTGTGGCTGTGAAGGCACAGCTTGGGGTTTGTTCACAACACACTGATTAGTATTCCCAGCACATTCTGGTAGTTCTCAGCTATTTACACTTCAAATGTGTCCAGTTATATTTACATAATAGATTGTTCTAATTAACTGTAGGTGCCAGTAATACAAATGGTGCCAAAGAAGCAAGGTGAGCAGCAGACAGTTCACTCCCCCCACATAGTTACTGCAGCCATTTCACCTGTAATGACCGACAACAAAGGCATGAGGCCACAGCTTATGGGTGGCTTCTAGCCATGAGTACAGATCAGTTCCTCAGCCTCATTACTGATGCCAGTGATAGAGAAGCAGGTGATGGGAGTTGTAGAACGTCAACAAGTAATGGGATAGCATCTAATGGCCACTTCAGCACACAATACATACCGTCCAGGCAGCTGGACATTTCACCTTTCCAAGCTGGTCACCATTGGCTTTTGATGAGCATCGCCTGATTGAGATAGTTTAATCTCATTCCAGATCTACTTTGGCACCAGATGATGCCACTAGTCTGAATTTTTAGAGAAGGTTGAAAGCCATGCTGGATCTCAACTAGACTGCCAGAACGCTTTGCTATAGAAGCATACAAATGCACAGTCAGAGGATGACCAGAACATGCACATATGAGTCTCCTGGATCAATGTGGTCAACAAAACCTTCAAAATGGTCTAGTCACCCATGCTGGGAATACACAATGCAATTTTGCGGACGTTTGATGTTTCAATTTGTTTTTCTGCTCAATTTCCTGCTCGAATCTCTTTTCTTATCAATTTCCATTCACTTCTATCAGAAATCGAGTGGTAAAACAATTAAAAGTGAGATCAGAAATTAACTATGGAACCATCTATCTGCCCCAAAAACACATTGGGCTCTATTCATAAAACCTTACCGCAAGTTTTCCGCTCAAAACAGCGGATTTTCCTGTCCATTTAGCAAAGTGGGCATTCATAAAAGCTGTTCCCGCATGAAAATCTACAATCCCCCAGCAGAGCGAGAAATTTCCGCCTTCTCCAGTGTTTTTCTAGATTTATCTAGAAAAAAGTAACAAAATGGCCATTCATAAAGATTAGAGGAAGCGGTATGTGGACGGGAAATACCGCTTCCTCTGATTTTTGCGGATTACATACAAGTGAATGGGACAGACCTC